>NC_056059.1:71481392-71784423 GCF_016772045.2 Ovis aries | reverse complement strand
CCGCCAGGCTCCTCTGTCCTTGGGATTCTCCAGGCAAGAATACTGGAGTGGGTTGCCGTTTCCTCCTCCGGGGTATCTTCCCGACCCAGGGATTGAACCTGGGTCTCCTGCATTGGCAGGCAGAATTCTTTACCATCTGAACCACCAGTGAAGCCGTGGCCTAGAGGGAAGATGGGGGGAAAGCAAAAGCAAGGTCTGGAAGGGGTGTCCGAATCTTGGGACTTGGGGTAGGGTAGATATAACCTGTTCCAGTGGAAAAGATCACTTCCCTGCTCCCTTAAGGTTACCTTTCCAAGTAGCCTGAGGGGACCATCCCTCATCTCCCAGCTTTGAGCTAGGGCCCTCCTGGGCCAGCGGTAGCCCTACTAAGATCTTGAATTTTCTAGATCCGCAACGGGTCCCCTTAGTTTCCCTCTGCTCTCCTCTCAGTCCTGTAAGGGAGGGCCGTTTCATCATTGTCCGTAATGTTAGGACTTGAAGCGATTAGTGTGGGAACCTTCCCTAACCTGTAGCCCAGCCCCCTTTTAGAGGTGGGGGAACTGACACATCATTCTTTTCCTAATAGAGCTATTTTTATTGCTGTCCTTTCATTGTTTTCCCCCTTTCCTTGGGGCATTTGAGATTCAGAGAGGTGGGGACTCCTCGGCTTGAAAAGCAGGGTAATTTGGTTGTGAAATGTAAGCAGTAGAAGCTAGGAGACCTAAACCTTCTCCATTGCATATTCAGCAGCGATACAGCATGCCTTTTGCAAAGTCACGTTCATCTTTTTCCGTTTTAAATTTGTTATTGGTAAAATTAAGATGGTCGCTTTTATCTACCTTATTCAGAAAGCAGATGGTCACAGTTTAATTTTTTCTCTGCGAAGCAAATATACTTTCCATGATGTTAAGTACTATATGCTTGCAGTGAATTTTGCATCAGTGAGAGAGAACTTTTAGCAGGGAGATACAGGGGAATTTTCAGGCTACTGGTGATTGGGCAGAAACTACAGGAAGCAGCAGCCATTTTCTAAAAACAGCAAGTTTTGGGTGTTGTTTCCAAAAGAGGGTATCTACTGGTTGACCAATCATCTCTTAAATATCCCCACTGTTTCTCAAGTTAAGGGATGAGATACCTCTTTCCCTACACAGAAATCCCCCTAGACTACCCTTTTGTGTCTTCTTTCCCCTTCAGACCTGCTGTTAATACTAAAAAATTAATTTTATCTCTCTAAAAATGTGATGAGAAGGGAAGAGGGTGCATTTACTCTCATCTGATCTGCCCTGGTGATCTGCTATATTCCTGAGCCCTGACAATTAGCACTGGAGGGGAAGCTTGACATACAGAAGCGAAGCCGGGAGACAATCCACCAAGGTTAATCATTATGCAAGGTGCAAGTGGATGTATCAAAAAAACAAAGCAAATGCCACAAAGCCGGGTCGGGGTGGGCGGGGTCGGGGGGGGGCCGGAATTGTGTCAATAAGTGTAGCATCCTCAGCAAAAATGTGTTAGCAGAGCTGCAATGGCAATAAAAAGGTAAAGGGCCAGCCACAGAATTGGTGGCTGGAAACAGTTTACCATTCAAAGAACATTAAAATGAAGACAGAAATTTCCTAAAAGAGAGGTACCTTTGGATATCTGCAACAAACTATCTCTTGACACGGCCTCTGACAAGAAGTGATGAAGTGCTCAAGACTAAATTAAGAAGTGTCTTTTCCTACTCATGAAATAGTTCTTGAAATTCAGTCAGCAGTAATGATTTCTGATTTCCAAATCCTACACTGGCTAAGTACTAGCAATGAGAAAAGATAATGGACACTACTTTTAGAATAGCAGGATCTGCTTTTCTTTCTCTTACACATGGTATATTTACAGATGCCCAAGCTGTTGATCCATATTATTTGCATTAGTTATATTGTTCAGTATAAAACGAAAGATTTCCCGTTATGAGATAGTGTTAAATATAAGTGTCTTGAAATTGATCAAAAATAGTGCAGTTGTTAATACAACATTGTAAGTCAACTGTGTGTGAGCACTTAGTTGTGTCCAACTCTTGGTGACCCCATGGATCGTAGCCCACCAGGCTCCTGTCTATGGAATTTTCCAGCCAATAAAACCGGTGTGGGTTGCCATTTCCTACTCCAGGGGATCTTTTGGACCCAGGGATCAAACCCAACATTGGCAGGCAGATTCTTTACCACTGTGCCACCTGGGAAGCTCTACTGTTAATAAAAGTCCTACTTTTAATAAAAATTAAAAGCAAAAACAACAACAAAAAAATCCAATGCTGTTTTCAGGATATAGAAGAGAGTGGCACTGTCCTGACAGTATTTGGGAAAGTGTCTAGCACTACTATTTGATAATGTAAAGCCCGCATCCTGGGTATGTTGAGAGGAGAAGGGCATCAACTTTAGTTAACAAATAGACAAAAGGCACATTTTTTCCTCTTATGTTTGGATTCAGCCATAGGATATTAATGCTTTTCTACAAATTATAGGTAAACATTTAAAAATTCTGGTTTCTCTAACCTTTCTACCCTGAGACTGTGCTTATGTGTTTTGTGTAAGAGCCACAAAGTATCCCTTTTTTATTATAGAAATACTTGGGACTAAGTTAGACAGTGGCAGTTTTGGTGTGGCCCGGGCCAGCTTGGGGACATGGAAGGAGACAAAGTCTCAAAGATCTTGGTAAGGCTGTAGGTAGGGGGTGCTTCCACTTTTACTGGAGGGTGGAGGATAGTCAAGCAAAGAAAGAATATGAAAATGTGTTCTCTAAACAGAAATGCCCTGTCAAACAGAGATTAACCCTGGTGTGATGAGTGGAGAAATCAAAAGTACAGGCAGGTGAAGACTGCATCCAACAAGTGAAATTCCTTGTGTATTTCCTTGCATCATACTTGACTCTGGTTCTTTTCAATCAAATACTGCTCTCTCCCTTTATCACCCTTTCTTTCACCTTCCTATTTTTCAAAGTTGCGTACGCTTAGTAACAATAGGTGAGTAATGCATTCAAGCTGTAAGGAATGGTCCGATGGCCTGTTAGATTTTTTTCATGAGAATATTTATATCCCTCTTCCGGAATTATTCAGACTTGTTAAAAAGCTTACACCTAAAACGTTTCTTTGAGCTGCCTAGTTCTGTCAAATAAGAGGCATCCTCTGTTTCTTTCTGCAATGCAGTGCTCACTGCCTCTGGCTGTTCACTGTTATCCATGGACTAGCCGCATCAGTTTATCACCAGGAAGCTTGCTAGAAATGCAGACTCCTGGATTTGTACCCAAATCACTGAATCAGAATCTCATTTAGTCAGATCGCCAGATGTTTTGTCTAAAAATTTGAGAAGCACAGCTTTATCCGTTTCTGAAAACAGAATCAACTTAGAGTAACAGTCACCAGACAATAGTGACTTTGAGATATACCTTTGGGCTAGGATAAGAAATATATAATTGAGAAGTGCGTAAGATTGTTTGTGTACTTAGAATAGCTGTCCCATGAAAGGGGATTCAAATAAATGAACTCTTGACTAGGGACTACATGATCCATGTAAGTTACTTCTAATGCTGGGTACAGAAAATGTAGTTAAATACTTACTTTTATTAGAACTTAGCTTCAATAACAGTATAAATTTGAGTGACCTCAAAGCAAGACTTGACTGAAAAGTGGTAGAATTAGGGGGAAAAATCTGTTAGGATTTGGAATCGGTCATACCTGGTTTGAGGGCTTCCCAGGTGGCTCAAGTGGTAAAGAATCTGCTTGCTAATGCAGGAGCCACAGAAGACCCAGGTTGGATCCCTGGGTTAGATCCTCTAGAGGAGGAAATGGCAACTCACTCCAGTATTCTTGCCTGAGAAATCCCATGTGCAGAGGAGCCTGGCGGGCTACAGTCCATTGGGTCACGAAAAGTCAGACATGACTGAGCCTGCATGCAGACCTGATTTGAAATCTGCTTCTGCTACGTATATATTTTGGTGACCTGAGACAAATTATTTAATCTTTCCTTCCTTCAGTTTCCTCATCTTAAAATGGGAATAAGGAGAATGGCTACCTTAAAAGGTTGGTTTAAAGGTTTAAGGACATGACATGTTTTGATGCTTAACATAGTGCCTATGGATTCCCTGGTGGCTCAAATGCTAAAGAATCTACCTGCAGCACATGAATCCCAAGTTCCGTCCCGGGATCGGGAGGATCCCCTGGAGAAGGGAATGACAACCCACTCCAGAAGTCTTGCCTGGAGAATTCCATGGACAGAGGAGCCTGCTGGGCTACAGTTCATGGAGTTGCGAAGAGTCAGGCATGACTGAGAGACTAACACTTTCATTTTCACAAAAGGGTATTTTCTTAATTTTAGTAAGAATAAATGTATATATATATATATATAATAAAGAATAATTACATTTAATATTTATAATTTATACAGCATGAATTAGAAAATTAAACCTGTGAAGAAAATATTACTTTAGAGGCTATAAGCTAGTTAACATTTTATTTCAACAATAATTAAGGCATTAACAAGTAATTCTTTTTTAAAAAAAACCTTTACTGAGATACAGTTTGTGTACCATAAAATTTATGTTTTAATTATGCAACTCAGTGATTTTTAAGTGGACTTAAAGAGTTGGGCCAGAAAAGGCAATGGCGACCCACTCTAGTATTCTTGCCTGGAGAATCCCATGGGTGGAGGAGCCTGATAGGCTGCAGGCCATGGGGTCGCTAAGAATCAGACACAACTGAGTGACTTCACTTTCACTCTTCACTTTCACGCATTGGAGAAGGACATGGCAACCCACTCTGGTGTTCTTGCCTGGAGAGTCCTGGGGATGGGGGAGCCTGGTGGGCTGCTATCTATGGGGTCGCACAGAGTCGGACACGACTGAAGCAACTTAGCAGTAGCAAAGAGTTGAGCAGCCATTTGCCTATTCATGTTTCCTTTTTTTCTGTTGATTTGAAAGAGTTCTATCCTATAAGGATATCTGCCATCACCTTTTTTTTAAATATGTTTCATATATTTTGAGAGTTTTTGTTTGTTTTTTAAATTAATTTGTGATTTATGGTATAAATAAGTTTTCATAAAGGTGGTCAAAAGGTACAATCTTCCAGTTAAAGTGTTAGTCACTCAGTTGTGTCCAACTCTTTGCGACCCCATGGACTATATAGCCCACCAGGCTCCTCTGTCCATGGAATTCTCCAGGCAAGAATATTGGAGAGGGTAGCCATTCCCTTTTCCAAGGGACGTTCCTGACCCAGGGACTGAACCCTGATCTCCTGCATTGCAGGCAGATTCTTTATCATCTGAGCCACCAGGGAAGCCCCACTAGTTATAGCAAGTACTAGTGATTTACATACAAATAAACATAAAAGTTTACATAAAGTTGTGCTATAACATTGTATTTATGCATTTACATGGATTTTATGTGATACTTCATCATCTAAGTTCTCTTTCATGATCACATTAGGAATACCCTGGAGGCATTGTCTTACTTGAAAAATGTTATTTCAATTGGTTGAATATCATTCTTTATAATATTTAGGTCAAGCCAGCATTAAACCCAAACTAAAAAAAACATGTGTCTGTAATAAATTTTTCTTCCTGCATTATGATACATAGTGGCATAAATGACTCTTCAAGCATTCTGAATTAAGTAGAATGGATTTCTTACTTTTTTTGCTCTGTTTTACAAAACTTTTAGTAATTTTACTTCTCCTTAACAAATGAAGTATTGATTCATCTCTACCAAAAAGAAGAGAGAGAGAGAGAAAAGAAAGAGTTGTGTGGCTATCACAACAATAGAATTTTCCATCACCCTCCAAAGATCTGTTATGTCCATTTGCAGTCAGTCCCCATTCCTACCCTCAGCCCTAAGCAGCCAGTGATCTAGTGCTATAGATTTGCCTTCTCTGGATGTTCCATATTAATGGATTCATCCATTTATATGTATGAATATAATCTTTTGCATTTGCTTATTTGATTTAGCACAATCTGTTTGAGATTCATCTCTGTTGCAGCATATGTCAATAGTTCATTCTTTTCTATGGACCACGATTTTCCATTGTATGGATGTACTACATTTTGTTACTTCACCAGGTGATGGACAGTTGGAGTGTTTACACTTCAGGGCTATTATGAATAATGCTACTGTGCATGTTCATGTATAAGTTTTTGTGTGGACATATAAGTCTTTCACTCTTGAGAGTAATGTCTTTGTAATGTTGTTAAAGTTTCTTTAATAATTATGTCTCCTTGGTTGCTGGTGGTTTAGTTGCTAAGTCATGTCCGACTCTTTTGGGACTCCATGGACTGTAGCCCTCCAGGCTCCTTTGTCCGTGGGATTTCCCAAGCAAGAACACTGGAGTGGATTGCCATGTTCTTCTCCAGAGGATCTTCCCCACTCAGGGATTGAACCCCAGTCTCCTGCATTGCAGGGGAATCTTTACCAACTAAAACACCAGGGAATCCTTATACTAAGTCAAATCCGGAGATACCCAATTGAACTAGGAGAATGATGATATACAGTGAAAAATGAGAAATATCATCCAAAAATGAACTATATATAATGCTTAGTTTTAGGAGAAATATTGTAACATTAACTTGTGAATATAACTTTATTTTTAGGTGCTCCAGTATTGCCTCAAGGATTACAGCCTGAACAAGAATTACGGTTGTGGAATGAGGTAAAGAATTATCATTACACAAATTAGTGGAAAATTACCCTTTTTAAAATTATCATGGTAAAGTGAAATAATGTAATTGAGCTTTGTGATTTTAGCAACATTCTGAATTCATAATTTTTTTATTAAATGAAAGAAAGAAAGATGAAAAGAAACCAAAAATACTGTAAATGGTGAAGATGGCAGAAATAAATCCTAATAATAGAATAATGAGAATATGAATGTGCTAAAATACACCATTTAAAGAGATTATCAGACCAGATGTTAAAAACAGATTCAGCAATATGGTCTATGTAAAAGTCACACTTGAAGTAGAAAACCAAAAGTGGTTGAGAATGGAAAATGACACACCAAATAAATATGAACTGCACAAAAATTGGAGTAGCAGTCTTAACATCTGATAAAATAGAATTCAAGTACATGAACCATTTTAACAGATAAACATATGTTGATAAAAGAGCAACAGAGCAAAAAGATACAGCCATCATTAATATGTATTAACAGGAGTGAAAGTGAAAGTGACCCCATGGATGTAGTCCATGGAATTCTCCAGGTCAAAATACTGGAATGGGTAGCCTTTCCCTTCTCCAGGGGATCTTCCCAACCCAGGGATCAAACCCAGGTCTCCTGCGTTATAGGTGGATTCTTTACCAGCTGAGCTACAAGGGAAGTCCAAGAATACTGGAATGAGTAGCCCACCCCTTCTCCGGGGATCTTCCCGACCCAGGAATCAAACCAGAGTCTCCTGCATTGCAGATAGATTCTTTACCAACTGAGCTATCAGGGAAGCCTGTATTAACAGAAGAATCTCCAAACTTATTTAAGAATTGATAGAAATTCAGGGAAAAATAGATAAATGAACATTTGTAGTTGGAGATTTTAATATACCTCTCTCAAAACTGATAGTTAAAGGAAATAGCACATAAGAAAATATGTCAAAGACCTAACAACACAATTCATGAATTTGAGCTATTAGAAATATTTTAAAAATCATGTACTAAATAGTATACACATTCTTTCTGAAGATAATAGGGGCATTTAAAAATGTAGTCTGTGTCTTAGAAGACAAGAAAGTTCCCATAAGTTAGAAAGGATCCATTTAAAATGGATCTACAGGGGATCTTCCCAACCCAGCAATCAAACCCAGGTCACCTGCATTGCAGGCAAATTCTTTACCATCTGAACCACCAGGAAAGCCTCTTCCAAGCAATGGCCAGAGTCCTCCAGTACTATGTTTACATACAGTAAATGTAGCTAAAGGATCTCTGTAAAGTATAAATTTCCTCTAGAATTCTGCTATATAATGTTCACTTAGTTAAGGAATTTCTCTTCTCCTTTCTTAAGAGTTTTGTTAATCCTAAATAAAATGTGAACTTAATCAAATATTTTACCTGCACCAACACTGAGATAAGCAATATGCCTGTCAACCACAAATTGGCACTTGTGTGGGTGCTTGCCATCTACAAGGTTTAAATCGTGTGCAGCTGTAGCTGCTGACCTTCAACACTTCCTGAAAAAGTTCAGGGTGGAGAGCAGAAATGAGGCACTCTGTGCTTCAGGAAACTGGCAGGACAAGTCTTCAGATAGTTAGATATTCTCAGGAACTGGTTTTATGATCTGAATTTTTATATTTCCTCTTCTCTAGAAAAGCACTAAAACCCTTCATGATGACAATTGTCTCTTGTGACTAGCAGAAGCTTCAAAAGAGCAGCAGAAACTCTCCTCAAAAAAACATGCACTTGATTGCATGTACTCTCCTTTTACCAAAATCACATATAAATTGTCCTTTCCCAGTACCTCTTTGGAGCAGTTTCTTGGAGCTAACTGGGGTGCTGTCTCCCAGGCTACAGTCCTCATGCTGCTGCTGCTGCTGCTAAGTCGCTTCAGTCGTGTCCGACTCTGTGTGACCACAGAGATGGCAGCCCACCAGGCTGCCCTGTCCCTGGGATTCTCCAGGCAAGAACACTGGAGTGGGTTGCCATTTCCTTCTCCAATGCATGAAAGTGAAAAGTGAAACGGAAGTCGCTCAGTCCTGTGTGACTGTTAGCGACCCCATGGACTGCAGCCCACCGGGCTCCTCTGTCCATGGGATTTTCCAGGCAAGAGTACTGGAGTGGGGTGCCATTGCCTTCTACTGCCCCAAATAAAACTTAACTTGCAGCTTTCACTTTGTGCTTTTTTTTTAGTTGACATGCCTTTTCTCCTTTAATCTATAATCGTGATGAATTACATTAACGAATTTCTCACTTGAAACTATTAGAGCTAGGATGAGAATTCAGCAGAGTTTTGGATATAATACCAATATACAAGAATCACTAACATTTCTTTTCACTAAGAAAAAGTAATATGAAAATACTACATCATTCACAATGGCAACAAAAGCTATAAGTATTTAGGAATTAACCAAAAATACACAATAGCTTATATGAAAAAATCAAATTTTAATAAAGGAATTAGAAGATAATGCAAATATTTGGAGAGACATTCTTTGCTGTTGGATGGAACAATTAATTTAATGTAAGAAAAATATTGATTCTCCCCAAATAGTTTATGTAGATTCCATAAAATCAATGTAACCCCAATCAGAATTCCACTTAACTTTTGTTTGGAAAATTTATAAATTTAACCTACAATTGATACAGAAAAATAAAGGTCTGCCAGTAGCTAAGGAACTTTCCCTACCAGATATCAAAAAATACTGTACTGTACTAATAAAAAAGGCATAATGAGGGTGTAAGAACAGACAAATGAACTGGTGGAAGTGAGACTAAAGCTTGGAGAGTTTAGCTGACATTGTCAGTATGCTGTCATTGTCCTTTGTCATTCACCATTCAAGCACACTCAAAACTCAGTAATTTCTAACTGCAATCACCTGTGACTCTGCCTCTTTGACCAGAGGCAGAGTCTGTGCTCAGGACAGACCAGAAGTGCCTGGAACCACATGACTCCAGCACTGAGAACAGCCATCTGGAAAGCCACCTAGATATCCCCATGCTCTAGAATATCCCTCTCCTGGGTATGCAGCCCAAACATATTCTCCTACAGAACCGTATATGGGGACAGACACAAGGAGGTAATGGGGTGGGTGGAGGGAACAGGCTATCCATCACTGGGAAGTAGGTAGGCAACATGAGTTGGGTGCACGTTATGAAGGACTCTGTGGTAGTTAGGAGCAACACACTAGAGGCATCCAGGAACAGAGAGTGATCTCATAGTATTAAGAAAAAAAAGTAAGAGAATATTATACACACACACCAAACAACAGTACAGATTTTATAAGAATATAAACAAACAAAGGATACACATCAAATACATCAAAAGAGTGGCCTTTGGGAGGATGGAATGAGAGTAGGCAAGGGAAATATAAAAGAATAAATAAAGCATATCCAATGATGATGGCAAGCTATAAAGTGAGGAGAATACGTTTGTACCTAAGCCACCCCTAACAAAATACATGATGGAAAAGGTTGATGGTAAGGACCGAGTACTAAAGAGCCTTAAATAGCATGAGTGAGTGAGTGAGTGAAGTCACTCAGTCATGTCCGACTCTGCTTAAATAGCATAGAAACTCATAAAATCTCTTTTAAGGGCCTCTGCCTTGGTATATCATGATGTATGCTTGTTGTTGTTTAGTCGCTAAGTCGTGTCCGACTCTTTTGTGACCCCATGGACTGTAGCCCACCAGGCTCCCCTGTCCCTGGGATTTCCTAGGCAGGAATACTGGAGTGGGTTGCCATTTCCTTCTCCAGGGGATCTTCCCTACCCAGGGATGGAACCCAAGTCTCCTGCATTGGCAGGCAGATTCTTTTCCACTGAGCCACCAGGGAATCCCCAATAACACATGCTAGAAATATATTAATAAGATGACAAATTAGATAATAGATATTAATGTAGAATATAAAAACATGTATTTTAGCTTGAAATTATATTCCTGTGAAAAATCCTTGAAAAAAACTTTTAGATGATAATGCTGGGGGCAAAATCAAATGGAGTTGTAAACCTCTATAAATTCTTTTATAAAAAATATTTTAAAAAGTAAAATGTTTAGAACATATAGTTAAGCTTTCTACCAGAGGTTTTCAAAATGACAAAGCTATTCAGACACTAGAAATATGTACTTTTCAAACCAAATACAGAGACCTAACCATTTTCAAAGGGATTAATCAATGGACTCCACAGAGTTTTCAAAAGCAATTAGTGGTACTTAAAACCATCAGGCCCATAAACTGAGTAAAATGAACAAGTGCTTTCCCAAAGGGAAAGACGGCAGGTAGTACAACTCTGCCTTTTAAAGAAAGGAGTACAAAGACTGAAAAGCTTTGTAATTATCTACTAATTTGATTAACTGGAGTTTTTTCTTATTCTGATGGTTTTATTCAAGCAATATTGATGCACTGATTAGTGAACCCTGAGTTTCAAGGGTCTTTGGACTTGACTACTTCACACAGACGGGCTGCCTGGGCTGGGGGTGGACAGCTCTCTCTTGAGCAAATAACATATTCAGATACCTAAACATCACTATTTGGGGGAGGGACTACTTCCTCCTACCCTACTAAGGCAGACTTAATTGCATTTGGGGATGATACACTAAGCATTGGTCACAATTCAAAGCTTAAAAAACCTATTAAAGCTTAAAAACTCTTTTGGTTTTCCTCTCTCAACTGACTTCTTTTTATGTCCTACAAGCGCAATACAATTTAATTAAAGAATATTTATTGATCACTTCTTTGAGCACGTTAAATAGCCCCTGACCTCAAGAAGTTTACCGTGTGTGTGTGTGTGTGTGTGTGTGTGTGTGTGTGTGTGTGTGTGTGTGAGAGAGAGAGAGAGAGAGAGAGAGAGGGAGAGAGATTCTGAAGAGAATCTTCAGAAGCAGGAGCAGGTGACTGGACACAAGGGACAAATAGAATAAAACAATTCTCCCAATACAAGTTTTGTGAACAAAAAAAGGAGAAACAAACATATGCTTTTCTGTAATGCTGTATGTTACCACATATACTTTTGTTATTCTCTAAGTTAGAGAAGTGGGTATTTTAGTTCATGTTTTAGTTTACTTCATGTTTATTGGAAACAATAAGGAGCTTAAGAAATTATGATTAAAGGATATAATTTCCTCCCTTCAGTTAAGTGTGAGAAATTAAATTCAACAAACAATTCTAGAATTAAAAGGCGACCCCTGAGATGTTATGTCATAAATAGGACTCAACCTAAATCATCTCAGACAGATAAGAATCAGTCACATTTTTTTGAGTCCCATTTTAAAAGGCCACTAAACCACTCTTACGGCAGAAAGTGAAGAGGAACTAAAAAGCCTCTTGATGAAAGTGAAAGAGGAGAGGGAAAAAGTTGGCTTAAAACTCACCATTCAGAAAACTAAGATCATGGCATCTGGTCCCATCATTTCATGGGAAATAGATGGGGAAACAGTGGAAACAGTGGCTGACTTTATTTTGGGGGGCACCAAAATCACTGCAGATGGTGATTGCAGCCATGAAATTAAAAGACACTTACTCCTTGGAAGGAAAGTTATGACCAACCTAGATAGCATATTCAAAAGCAGAGACATTACTTTGGCAACAAAGGTCCGTCTAGTCAAGGCTATGGTTTTTCCAGTGGTCATGTATGGATGTGAGAGTGCTCAGAAAGCTGAGCACTGAAGAATTGATGCTTTTGAACTGTGGTGTTGGAGAAGACTCTTGAGAGTCCCTTGGACTGCAAGGAGATCCAGCCAGTCCATCCTTAAGGAGATCAGTCCTGGGTGTTCATTGGAAGGACTGATGCTAAAGCTGAAATTCCAATACTTTGGCCACCTCATGCAAAGAGTTGACTCATTGGAAAAGACCCTGATGCTGGGAGGGATTGGAGGCAGGAGAAGAAGGAGACGAAAGAGGATGAGATGGCTGGATGACATTACCGACTCGATGGACATGAGTTTGAGTAAACTCTGGGAGTTGGTGATAGACAGGGAGGCCTGGCATGCTGTGATTCATGGAGTCGCAAAGAGTCAGACACGACTGAGCTACTGAACTGAACTGAAAATAATAAATACCAGTAATTACTCTAGACACCCAGCTTAGTGCTTAACTTATCAGCACAGTTTTTAATGATTAATATAAATCTCTTATACTACAGTTTAAAATCTTTCAAAGTTTCTTTTAAGGATAAAAGCTGAGGACAGCTAGCTGCCAAGCATAGTCAATAAACCTTCATTGTAAAATAGAATCATTTTCTAATGCTGGCTTCTTGATAGAAAACTAAAAGATGGCTCGTGTTGTGTAAGAAAAAGTTTTTAGTGTATACTCTATCGTTTAGCACATATGCTATTTTCCTGTTAGTTTAGATGATGTGATTAGATTTATATGTAGTAAAGAACCACGTAACAGGGTGCTCCTTAATTTTGAGGCCATTCTTTAGTCACCACACACATTTCTCAGGCTGAATAACACTAAAAGTTTTTCCCCTCAATGTTTGAAGCATCTCTATCTCTGATTATCCCTATGACTAGAAATGGGGATGTATACCCCTGTGCCTGGGGTCAAATCTTGGGGAAATTCCAATTCTAGGACTTCTTTAGATAGTTTAAAAGGCTCCTCCCTCCCAAATCCAGAGTCCTGAACAGTCAGGACTGTTTTAATGTTTTATAAGTAACCTGACTCTATACAAGCTGCTTTCTCTTTTTTGCTATCGTCTGTCTGTTTCCAGGAGGTAACTGGAATTTTCATTTCTTTTACAGATAAATGATGCTTGTTTGTCTTTGTTATCCATGCAGCCACAGCCTCAGGTAATTCCAAATGGAGTTGTTTCAGAGTGATGTAAGCATTTGTGTCATGCTGAAATACTGCATTTCTCCCTCTGGACCTGTCATGATTTTATGGACTTATTAAAACATGTCAACATATTAGAAATTATTATATCATCGGCAGGTAATAATGAGTGACAAGAGTTTATGAAAGGTGCTAGGCTTTATCTCTAAGAAAAATAGATATGCAGATAAAATACCCATATTTCAAAAGTAAAATACTAATTTCAAAATGAAATTCTGTGTTAAAATGTGTCTATTGCTATATTAAGGGACTAATATCCTGGTCCCTCAATTGGGTAGTCAACCCATGGAGAGATGTACTTACAGAGTCAGATTTAGGAGATAAAAATATCATTGTAACTGAAAAGTTAGTTTGTGAATGGGCCTTAGATATGCTGACCTTGCTAAAACTACCCCCAGAATTAAACTGAGGTTAGTCAGTGACTCAAACCTTCAGCAGAATCAGGTTTGTGCCACAGGGCAGCGACAAGGCAAGAACAATGGGCCAGGGAACTGGCTACCTAGGAGGAAAGGGCTGAACAGAACGTGCCCAGTTTCTTGCTGCCAATCATCAGGTTAACTCATTCCTCTTCCCACAAGAAACACCTAAGAGAGGGCTGGGGAGAGAGGAGTATTAGTCTAGCTCCTATACCTGGAAGTGATACCACCCAGGGTTCCTGGCCTCCCCCAATAAGTAGAAATTGACTAGAGGCCAGGCAAGAAATTCAGACAAAGGTTTTTGGGGGCTCCTGTTGCAGCAGAGGGGGTAAGAACAAGTAAAGGTTCCCTTGCTCTCGCTCCCTGGGTGTTGGGGTGGGGACTGGTTCCTTATATGGAGTGGGCGTAGGGGTGTGTCCAGGGGTTGGCCTGGAGGGATGGCTTAGGTGTTTTGCCCACCTCTCTGGTGGTGTCCAGTGCAGACTCAGTACTCCTGCTTTTGCTCCTGGCTCTTCAGAAGTAGCGGTTGGGTTTTTTGGTCTATTGGTATCTTTTCGTCCATAAATTGCCCCAACTGCCCAAACATCAGTTATTTTTAGTTCCATATAGTTTCTTTGTATTTGGTTGCTCAAGGAGAGCTTTGTTCAGGTACAAGCATTACAGCAAAAGGTCCTGGGTCCCCGCCTATCTCAAAAACATGGGGAGGAGTGGGAAGTAAGTGTGTCCTTACACATCTCTGCTGGATGCTGCTCCGTCTGTCTTCAGTTCTTTCTCTCAGTGCCGGTGTAGCAGAGTTAGCCTTAGTGTCTTACCTTTCTGAATCAGCATCACAGTCTCCTGATCAGAGGAGAGGGCTCAGCAGAGGCTCTTGGCTCAGCCTCTCTCAGTGCAGTCAGCTGTGTGCCTGGGGTGACTCCACTGCAGGGTCTGGCCAGGGTGCAGTGCCTGTCCTTTATGTAGTCCTTCCAGAATGTCATCCTGGCCCGTGTGGAGTAGCAGCCTTGTAAAGTGCTGCATTTCTGCTGCTGCACTGGTTCCTCAGCCTGCAGAGGACCACTTGCAGCAAGTTACAGGCATTAGGTGGTAAAGAGAAATCAGAATCACAATAGGTTGACGTTTACGAATGATATTTCAAATTGCTTGAGGAACCTTGGTGGATATATAACATGGGATGGATATTAGTCAGCGCACAAGCTTTTGCATTATATATAAAATCCAGGAGCACGCTCAGAATCACTTTTATGTCTGCAAAATTAAAAGGATGAATTTTAAAGCACTCATCTAAAAACCATAAAAGTAAATTAGGCTTTTATTGGCTTTGGAGACTGTGTGCCTTTTGAGGAGATCTTGGTAAATTTACTATGAAATCTTTTACACTAATTGATACCATTAAAAAAAATAATTTTCACATTAGCTATTATGTGTATGATTCTCTGAAGAGTTCTTCAAAACATTTTTACCAAATAGAAAATAAAGGTTCTTTCAAAAGGTCCATGATAAAAAAATAAAATATTAAAAATCCCATATGAGAAAAATCCTTAAACAGTTGCAGCTCAGTGAATATTGGCTTCATGTGAAAAGTTGCTTGAGGAAATATAATTTGTTTGGAAACTTTTTCTGTCAGACTTCAGTCTTGTTGCCACACCTCATCTGACTTAGAAGCTGTTTTCTAAGGAAACACCCATATATCTGAATTTATTCTTCTTTGAGCTGAGACACATGATATCACTAGACTTTTTTATTGTTTTGTATTTTGCAGCATTTCTAGATGGGCCATAAAATGAAGTTTCAGGAATTTATTTCTAGATTTTTCTGGGCGACCTGCATACCCAACCATGAAGGGAAAAAGTGAAAGATATATCAGTGTTCACACTCTATTTTTTCTCTCATATAACTCCTAATCATAGGCTTATCAGTCAATACCAGTGCAAAACTAGGTCAGACAACCTAGCTGTGTGTGGTACTGGGCAAGTAAGTCACAGTCTCTTAGAATCTCACTTGCTTTATATGTGAGAATAATAATTCCCATCCTGTATATATCAAGCTGTGCTTTAAGGACAAAGTGTGGATTATGTGTTTGAAAATGTTTTATAATTTATTGAAATACTATATACATATGAACCATTTAATATAGTTAATAAATATCCCAACAATTTGCAATGGGCAGGCAAACAGAACAAAGCAGGCCTCTGACGTGCTAGGAAGGGTGTTCAGAGAAGCTGCTTCATGACTCCACCTGTATCCCTAAGCTATAGCCTACCCTGTTAAACATGCGTGTGCCAGGGGCAAGGGTCTTGGTGGCCGTGAATAGTCCTTCATGACACATCTTCTGAATTAGCAGTAACTGAAGCTATAAATCAAGCTTTACAGATCACACATTTTTTTAATGCTACTGCTGTTAACTAATTGCTCTGTCTATGGCACTGTGCCAAGAGCTTTACCTCATGTAATCCTTCCAAGAATTCTGCATTGATGTTGCCATCCTTGATTTATGATGGCAGGAACTGAAGTTGAGATAGGTTAGGCAACCAGCCTAAGGTTACACAACTAATAAAGAGGAGAAATGGAAGTTGCACTGCTCTTGAGTTGCAAGCTGCTCAACTCCACAGATGCCCCCCACCCCATTTCACCTTATTATTTCCAATACATATTTATTAAATAATCAATTGTTTCTGATGTGACTATGCTGAATTCTATGCAAAGCAGGTTTTGTCCCTGCTTGTCCCTCTGTGCTCCTCCTAACCACACCCCGCTGGCTGTGAGCCACAGGAGCCCTGCCCTGCTTCTACGCTCAGAT
Source organism: Ovis aries (assembly GCF_016772045.2). Classification (NCBI taxonomy): domain Eukaryota; kingdom Metazoa; phylum Chordata; class Mammalia; order Artiodactyla; family Bovidae; genus Ovis; species Ovis aries. The sequence goes on along the minus strand of NC_056059.1, from coordinate 71,767,743 downwards.
ACTTTGAAAAACCTGATCCTGGGGTGTGCAGTCAGCAGCCTGGAAGGGTGGGAACTCAGTTTAGGTGCGCTGTTCATGGCCTGGGCTTCCTCCCATCCAAACTCCCATTGTTTGCAAACAATTGCAGGATTCTCAAGTTAGCCAATAATGAGTAAATTCAGCAAGGTTCACAGCTTTGGCATGTAGATTCAGACTTTGCAGCAAGCTGAGACGAATAACCCCTCTTTTTGCACTTCCCTCATTACTCTCAGTCGTAGAATTTTAGCAAATACTGAGAAGTTTTGTATCTGGACTCACAATGGAAGACTTAATCAGTGCATATGTGCAATATATAACTTTTTTTTTTTCCTTGTTGGAAAGACAGTTTTATTTTAGGAGCCAAATTTTTTGTCATGAGAGAAATTGAAGAATTTAAAAATTTTCAATGGGCCACAAGAATAATTCTATTTAGGGTATTGAAATATATATCCTCACGATCCTGACATTTTATGGTTATTTCTTCTGTGCAAATATTGTTAAAGCAGAAGCATCGTCTGTGTATCTTCATATTTATATTAGGCATCCAATGCATTGGAGGAGATTTGCCTCACAATTATGCGGACTCTACCAAAGCCCCAGGTAAGGTTCAAATGGTGTTTAATTTGTAGGCAAAAAACAATTGCTCAGAAATATCTCGGAATTCCTCCTGGAAGAAAATACACTCAATTTAGGAAGCATGCTAAGAGGAGCTATAAGAACGGGCATAAGTTGATTTTGTATAAGAAACAAATACTTCAGTTTTTTGATGCCTGAGAATTTAGGGTCATATTAGTGGAGTTTGCAATCATCCAATTGGAAAATCACATGTCCCCCTCAAGTATAAGATGTGTTCTAGTTCTGATGAGAGAAATTTGGGGTCATTTTGGCTCTTTCTCTCTCCCTGAATCATACTACAGATGGAGAACAGATGCATTTTTCTAAGCTTGGAGGTTAGGACAGTGTACTTGTCAGAGAGGACATTAATAATGAAAAAAAAAGCAAACTATATTGTCCATGTCGGTTTGAAAATTATATTCTTACTGTGATGTCTTGGTTTCTTATTAAAATTATTATTTGATTCTTCTGGGAGAACTTTTTGTCCTGAAGTGAGGCAATGGAAACTTGAAAAATGGCATAATGTGCCATACCTCAGTTGATGTTCTGTATCTTGTAGGTGAACTAATTTTAAAACTACCTTATTAAGGATAAAAGCCTCAGGTTTAGAAAATATTTTTCATTACTAGTTTAACCTATTATCGCTGGTATGTTCTGACTTCCATACCTCACACATGCAGTAATTCAAAGAAAACTTGATATTTTAGAAGCATAAATATTTTTGGAAACTAAGTGTTTACAACTGTATTTTTTTCTGGTGTTTTTAATGGTGACATTTTCCAAACCACGTAATTGACTTTTTATCTAATTAACAGAAAATATATGACAATGGTGTTTACCCATGAGTTTCTATTTATATTAAAAGCAAACAAGAACAGAAAAGAACAAAAAGGGAATGATATGTCTCACTCTTAAATTTTTGGAATGAGAGAGGACTCAAGAAAAGTTTATGGAAGGAAGCAAAAATAACTGATAAGTCTTACTATGCAGTGACAATTACAAATAATTTGATGTGATTCCTTCTAGTCTTCTTCTCTGCATATTCTACCATGTGATCATATCAGAATTTCCCATTCCACCACTACAGAACACTCAGGATGTTTCCAATTTTTTGCTCTTATGAATAATGCTGTAGTAGAGACCTTTTTTCATACTCTTATCTATAAACAGTTTTTAGTTAATTGCCCGTTTATTTTTAGAACAATATGTACTTAACTAATTTCAGTCTTATATTTTATGTATGACATACGTAGCACATGTTTTAAGAATTATAATCTTATAATAAATTATAAATTGTATACTCTACATTTATAATATTTTTTACATATTTCTTATTATTTTCTAATATAATATAGTGATATTTATAAATCTCTTTTCAACAGGAAACAGATGAAAAAGATAACACCAAAAGGGTAAGGTGATTTCACAAGTATATACATTTTAAAATAATCAGGAAACCTCTGATCATTCATAGTAAAGCTCACTACTATTTTTTTTTAACAGTTCTTATTTCATTATTCGAAGACTCGAAAGTTGGGCAATTCAAATGTTGTGGTAAGTTGTAGAATTACCTATTAGTGATCACTTGTATTTTTTTAAAAAAACTGTTTTTGCAATTTATCTCATAGAGCTAGATCAAGATTCATGTTTCTTTTTCTTTAAACATGTATATATAAATGAACAAATGGAATTCAGTATTTATTATACATTTATTTTATATCTCAATAGCTACAAGTACTTTAAATCTATTCATTTATTCATTCAACAATTATTTACTGCGTATCTTCTATGTACCAAGCCAAGGACAATTCTAGGTACTAGAAGTAATGGCAGTAAGTGTCATGTAACTTACATTTTAGAGGCCAAAAAAAAAGCAAATATGATTAAGTAAATCATGTTGGTTTAGATGTTGATTACTTCAATGGGAAAAGACTTATGCAAAGTCATTTTAAGAAATATTTTAAAAGATGATTGTCAAAAATGTAATTATTACCTGCATTGTGGGAGACCCGGGTTCGATCCCTGGGTCAGGAAGATCCCCTGGAGAAGGGAATGGTAACCCACTCCAGTATTCTTGTCTAGAGAATCCCTTGGACAGAAGAGCCAGGTGGGCTACAGTCCATAGGATCACAGAGTTGGACATGACTGAGTTACCAACACTTTTACTTTTTCAGAAATATTGGCTTATATTCCTAAGAGCTCCTTATTTATAACTAGGCATTTAATTTGAGAATTTACTCTCTCAGATTAGCCAGATACCAATAACTTTAATTCATTTCACTTCTAAATTGTAGTGGTTATAGTGGTGGTTTTCTAATTGTAGTGGCTGTAGTGGCGGTTTTCTTTTTGTATGCATGGATTTATAAAGTGCTAACCAACCTATTTCAGTGTTTCGATCTAGAATACTTAAAAATTACTTGACTATAATATTCTTTCTAAGCTTGTGACTCACTATCATGGACCATTTTATGGAATGAGGAACATAGTGTACTTTAAACATATGTTTACCTGTAGGAACGTGATTGTAAACTTAGTTTTAAATATTTATCTCATTGAATACAACTTCTCTTACGTGTGAGGAGTTGAAAGTTAGGTTATATGGGCTTTAAACCAAATACACATTGAACTGATTAACAGGTAACCGTTATAGACAGCTTAAAGTAACCCGTTTAGTGAATGGATTCATTGTTTGTGAGAAGGTTCCATTGAATGAAACCGTATCAGGTAGCCACATGTCTCAAATGTGCTTTCATTTTCTTCTGCTTGGCATCTTGATGTCTTGGGAACATGTATCTTAGTCACATTTTTCACTATCAATGACACATTGCCATTTTTTGTGTCTCCTGTTGTCTTGTTCCACGTGTTCAGTTTTAAATGAAATATATATTTTATAAAGAAGATTACTAGATGTGTGTATAGTATAATCTTCCAGATGAACATGTTCATGATGAAAAACTGATTCTCACAGAGTTGGTTTCATTTATCCCAGACCACTCTTAGTAAGTCTGGAAGCAGATAGGCAGCTTTTTGCTTTTCAAAGATACAGGCAGGTGTTTCCCTTAGTTCAGGCCCTCAGGAAAGAGCTTCATCAACGGAATGATTGAGATTCCCAGCACAGAACTGCCAAATTTTATTCCATCTCTTGGCTTATTATCCACGGCTCTTTGAAATGCTCACAGAGGACTGTCTTAGGTCACATCTCTCTTGTTCTTTTTTGGCTGGAACGAGGATAGTGGGTAAAAACAAAAAACAGATAGGAAGCCGTCTTTATGCCCAATGCTGAGGAGCCTCTGTGCTCATCACGTGTGTGTGTTCGTGTCTCTCAGTCTTCTGTCCTGCATCCGCTGCTGCAGCTCGTCCCACAACTGCATGAGAGAAGAATGAAGAGGTTCAGATTGGACGTATGTAACTCACTGTGCACTTGCTTCGCCACTCTGTGTGGGGCAGCCCTTTCTGCTTATTCCTAGGGGTGGTGGTTTATAAGATCTTCTCCTGGATAAGCCTCATGTAACAGCCAGGAAGCCTACAGAAGAGCACTTGTTTGCAGGAGTATTTTCACACTCAGGAAGAGGAGAACTGTCCCCCTCCCCATAATATGTCCCTTCTAACTCAGGCTGTGGGCAGTGAGGAGAGCCTGGATTAGACTTCCTTTCAAGGACTGGCCCCTCCCAGTGAGGAAACCTATTCATTCTTGGTTTGAGAAAGGACATGGCAGAGAAAGGACATTCCTATCGAGTCATTAGATAGGAATAGGAGAAAAGATCAAGGACCTTTACTGACCCCTCTGTGTACATGTGGCTTGAATGACAAGCTTTCTATCCAGGTAGTAAAGCATTAGTAAGAATAATGTTTATGAAGTAAATATATCAGAAATTAAATGTAGGTATTTTGGTTTTTTCCACAATTAGCAAAAATATGGCCCCAATTCAGTGTCTTATGTTTAAGGTAAATATAACTGAATTAACATATTTTTAAACTGGAAATTTTGACATTTTAACTGACCTTTGAAAAGAATCCTAATTCTCTCAATGATGGAAGTTTGTACACATTGTTCTTATGTAATGCCTTCCATTGTTGGAATACATTATAGTTTTCAGTCTTACGGGATCTCATTTTATTCTTTTGACAATTCTGTTGATACTTACAGAAGTATTGTTATGCCTGGTTTACAAAAAGAAAAACAACTCAGAATAGTTAAAGGAGTTTCCCAAGATCACAGTAGTGAGTGGGATTAGAGACTACAACAATTTCTTGCCTTCTAGTTTAGGGAAATATTTTTTTCCACTACGCGGTTCCCTTGGTAGGCTAATCTTGAATATTTCTATTATTTTACTGTTAAATTTTTCTTAAGTACCATATTAATTTTATTCTTCTACTACCAAAAGTTTTCAAATACTTTTAAAAATGCATACAGTTTAGGCAAATAAATTCCTCAAAATTTATTTTTGTGATCACTATCTCCTCCATAAATTCTTCACATGGTTGAACTAAGCTTCCATCGTGGAAGACAATACTGCTGCCAACTTTAATGAGAAATGGAAGAGGAACTGTAGCAGCCCCTTAAAATTTTAGAATTTCCAACATGAAAAAATCAAATCAGTTGTCAGCTTTCTAGAGATAATATATGCTTTTTGAATTAACTTTTACTTTCTGAAGAGTCTTCTTGACTTATGAATAGTGTAAGATTGCAATTTAAAAATCCAGTGTCTTAAAATACAGCAGCAAAATTGTTAGTTTACTACAACATTTCAGTGTTATTATTTGCAAAATCAAAACTACTCAGTAGTGTGGCCAGTGTGGTACTTTGTCTCAATGTTCCACCTTGAGTGAGACTATATTTTCACTTTCATGCATTGGAGAAGGAAATAGCAACCCACTCCAGTGTTCTTGCCTGGAGAATCCCAGGGATGGGGGAGCCTGGTGGGCTGCCATCTATGGGATCGCGCAGAGTTGGACACGGCTGAAACGCTGAACTCTAACTTGGTAGTAATATCTTATTGCATAAACGATAGCTCCTAAAAGTATTTCACAGCAGGCTAGGTTTCCTAGGAATCTATGAGAAAAGAAAGTAAAACACGAATTTAAAAAGAAATTACATTTAAGTATTTTTTCTGGGCCTAAATCACCGAATTTTAAACCATATTTTTGATAGTGAAATATTTTGGGTTCTTAAGTGAATTTTCAGTTTTTAGTAGAGTCAAACACTTTCCTTACATTTTCTTTGCTGGACATCCTTACCTCCATCCGAACATGGTTTTTAGCATTACCTCCCAAATTCTTTTATATACTGTTCTATTGCCAATGATAAGACTAAAAAGAACTGTGTGTTTGAGTTTGAAAACTTTAAATTTGGGTACATTTTAACTTATATGTTATCCTATCTTTCTTTTTCTCTGCTTAATATAAAATACATAGCTGTTTTTATATAACCAAATAAATACATAGTTTTTATATTTACATTTTTAAATATTAAAATTTTCCATCTTTAAAGTACTTTGAGGGGGATTTATAGTCAGGATGAGAACTAGATATAGAATGTTCAGAATTTAATATACATTTGTTATAAAGCAAGGATTTCAAAATTTTAATAGCTGTCAGGGACATTTCTTAAAATCTAAAAATATGATTATGTTTATGGAATATTTGAAAAGGGTCTTGGTGACAAATTTCATAGTGATTACTGTCCTGATACTTATATAAGTAGTTTTTGAAAATAGGAAGCTACAAGAACCAACTCTATAGAAATCATAAAATGTTGCATATTTTTCTATTAAGTTTGAAATGAAATGTTTGAAAAAAGAAACAGTTCAAAATATATCCACAGTCAATAATCAGTTTGTTCCTACTTTTTTTTAATTACCATTTCAGTGGATATAAGTATATGGGGAAAATTTCCTCTGAAGTCTCAATGAATAAATATAGTTTACCAAAGTTATCCCTCAATTTCAATTTAAATTCCTGTATTTGTATATTTTAGCTATGACACAGTTCTATTTTATATTTTTTGCCTGTTCATTGGTTAGCACATACAACATGTACTATAAAGAATTTATTTTATTCTAACAAAATGCTGAAAGGAGATTATAAATATAGTTACTTATCTATGAAATGTCTTCTGCCTACTTGTTGATGAATATACATATAATTGACAAATTTCCTGAATATAGAATCTGTTAGACTGTTAAGGAAATTAGATTAAAATACAACACTCTGATCTTACTGCTAGTATCACTGAAGATTCTTCAGGTGTAAATACAAAAATTACTTAATGATATGAATTATATACCCAAATCCTTGATTCCCTCTTTATTTAATTATGGTGGTTGAAAATAACTATATCCTCAAGAAGCATTTGCACTTACTTTTACTGTTTGATTTTTAATATCCTCATTTTCTCCTCCAGGAAGAATTCCAAGGTCCTATTGCAAGCCAAAGTAGAAGATACTTTTTATTCAGGGTATGCATGTACTATAATTCTTTAAAAATTCAATCAATATCAGCATTGAAAAGTATTTTCACTGTGTATTTATTTATATTGACTTGTAAGTTTTAATTGTTTTTAAGTTTATCCCAAGATATTTGATATCAAGTTTACAGTCTGAGATTCACTTCTGTTACCACATTATTGCTCTAATATTATGATCTCTGATCTCTTCTCTAATCCAGTATTCATGTTAGTAAATACCCCAAATGGCATTCACTTGTTTCATAGTTAAGTTCCATAATGTTTCATGTGCAGGAAATAAGTGTCTCAAAGGTGTATTACTCCTGAAGTTTTCTTTTTTTTTTGGCTGCACCATGTAGCATTCAGGATCTTAGTTCTGTGAACAGGGATTGAACCATGCCTTCAGCTGTGGAAGCACAGAATCTTAACCACTAGACCACTAGGGAAGTCCTGATATTACTCCTTAAGTTCTAATGAAATATTGAGCTAAAGAAATATTAGCCAATGGAATATTTAGCTAAGGAATGTCAACATTATTATAAAGTCTAAGCAGAGCTATGTAGTAAGATTTGTATTTTGGAAACTAATTCTAACAATAGATTGGAGGAGAATGGACTGAAGGAAGAAAGAAAATAATAGATAAGGTAAACATAGATAAGGAAGAAATAATACCACTCATTGAGATCGTTAGTCTGCTTTCTATGAAAATTAACTTCCCTCCTCAGTTACATTGCTTTGTTTCTAACTTACTATTTTCCAGCCACGCAATGGAAGAAGATCAGAAGGTTACATTTAACATGGTATGTATATCGCAATTCAGCTCAGTTTGAAAATTTCTGTGATTTTCACATCTTCACAAATTAACCTATGCTCAGTATATTTCTATTATTTGATTAATGTATAAGTTAATATTCTATATAAACACTGCAAAGATAGAGGCTGTGAGGACTTAATACAATAGAAAATGCTAGTATTTTGGGACCAGATTTTCTTTGTCCATGTTGTATGCGCCTCACACTATGTCACAATAGTCATCATCAGTTTTGCAGACATTGACCTAATCATCATTTACTGCACAAGTAGAATATGTCAGAGGTTGTATATTTATTTTGGTAATCAGTATCCACATTAGTGTGCCAGAACTTACAGACTGAATGCCTTTCTGTCCTCCAAGTAACCTATATTCAAAAATTCTTTGTAAGAGTTGTGTTTACCATCTTTAGAGAACTAGAAAAACGTGAAAAGACAGGAGAACATGACTTCTGCTTCAGTACTCCCAGAGTTTCCATATCTGTGTCAGAGATACAATAGACCCTTAGTAGCTATTGAATGGCCCCACACATACTTAATAAATATGTTAATCATAATGCTTATACTATAAATTTTAAAATTAAATGCACACTGATAGATTTACACCAGAGATATAAAACAATATTCTACTAACTTAAGTGAAGTCACTCAGTCGTGTCCGACTCTTTGTGGCCCCTTGGACCGACTGTAGCCTACCGGGCTCCTCCGTCCATGGGATTCTCCAGGAAAGAGTACTGGAGTAGGTTGCCATTTCCTTCTCCAGGGAAACTTCCCGACCCAGGGATCAAACCCAGGTCTTCTGCATTGTAGGCAGATGCTTTACCGTCTGAGCCACAAGGGAAGCTAACTTCAGTACAGTTCAGTTCAGTCACTCAGTCGTGTCTGACTCTTTGTGACCCCATGAATCGCAGCATGCCAGGCCTCCCTGTCCATCACCAACTCCTGGAGTTCACTCAGACTGACGTCCATTGAGTCTGTGATGCCATCCAGCCATCTCATCCTCTGTTGTCCCCTTCTCCTCCTGCCCCCAATCCCTCCCAGCATCAGAGTCTTTTCCAATGAGTCAGCTCTTTGCATGAGGTGTCCAAAGTACTGGAGTTTCAGCTTCAGCATCATTCCTTCCAAAGAAATCCCAGGGCTGATCTCCTTCAGAATGGACTGGTTGGATCTCCTTGCAGTCCAAGGGACTCTCGAGAGTCTTCTCCAAGACCACAGTTCAAATCCATCAATTCTTTGGTGCTCAGCTTTCTTCACAGTCCAACTCTCACATCCATACATGACCACAGGAAAAACCATAGCCTTGACGAGACGGACCTTTGTTGACAAAGTAATGTCTCTGCTTTACAATATGCCATCTAGGTTGGTCATAACTTTTCTTCCAAGGAGTAAGCGTCTTTTAATTTCATGGCTGCAGTCACCATCTGCAGTGATTTTGGAGCTCCAAAAAAGCCTGACACTGTTTCCACTGTTTCCCCATCTATTTCCCATCCTAAATGCAGATTCTATGCTGAACATACTTTTGCAAATATTTCATTCATATAATTTAATCTCAACCCTTGAGTACATATTTATCTCAAGAATGTAAAATTCCTAATATTTTTTCATAGAAACAAAAATCAAATCACATATTTTAACTAAAAAAGATAACACCAAAATTATACAATTTCTAGAAAATGAAGGTAATGAAAACACACATATTAAAACTTATGGACTCTGACAGAACCATATTTTGTGGAAAATTCAAGACTTTAAGCACTATCAAGGAAGAAAGCCATGAAATTAAAAGACGCTTGCTCCTTGGAAGAAAAGTTATGACCAACCTAGACAGCATATTAAAAAGCAGAGACATTACTTTGACAACAAAGTTCCGTCTACTCAAAACTTTGGTTTTTCCAGTAGTCATGTATGGATGTGAGAGTTGGACTATAAAAAAAGCTGAGCACCAAAGAATTGATGCTTTTGAACTGTGGTGTTGCAGAAGACTCTTGAGGGTCCCTTGGACTGCAAGGAGATCCAAAGGAATTCATCCTAAAGGAAATCAGTCCTGAATATTCATTGGAAGGGCTGATGTTGAAGCTGAAACTCCAATATCTTGGCCACCTGATGCGAAGAACTGATTCATTTGAAAAGATCCTGATGCTGGGAAAGATTGAGAGAGGGAGGAGAAGGGGATGATAGAGGATGAAATGGTTGGATGGCATCACCAACTCAAAGGACATGAGTTTGGGTAAACTCCATGAGTTGGTGAAGAACAGGGAGGCCTGGCACACTGCAGTCCATGGGGTTGCAAAGAGTTGGACACAACTGAGCGACTGAACTGAACTGAAGCAAGAAAGAGTGAGCGAATTAGGAATTTAAGTCAATAAGTCAAAAAGAACAATGAGGTAAACCTCAGGAAAGCAGAGGAAGAATTATAAAATGGAAGATGAAATTAATTGATTATAAAATAGTAAAACACAAGAACTTGTAAATAGACCAAATATCTGATTTTTTAATAAAATGTGTAATAAACTCTCTTAATTTTCCTAGCCTGATAATCAATGAAAAAGAAATAAGCCATAAATACACAAAAATACAAATAAAAAGAGAGAAATTAAAACAGATATAAAAGTAATGGGAATCATAAAAGTACTTTGCAATCACTGTGGCTATCAGTTTGAAAACCTAGATAAAATGGAGGTTGTATAACAAATTAGCTGCTACCAAAATTGACCTCAGAAAAAAAGAAAAAAAAATCTAACTAGACCGATGACATTATGGGGGAAAAATTGAGAACGTCATCTGGGAACTCTCCCTTCAAGGTACTAGGTCAAGAAATTGTGGATTTCCCAGCTCAGAGAAGGAAGAAAAATTTCAAATACTTTTATGAAGTCAGCAAATACTAATACCAAAACCTTACAAAGTTAGTATAAGAAAGGAAACTGTAGGTCAATTTTATTGATAAATATCAATGCAAACATTTAAAAATACAGAAAATAGTATTCAGCAATATATTGAAAGAATTATATAACCCCATGAAATGAAGTTCATTCCATCAACTAAGATGGTTCAACATTAGGAAGTGTATGAACATATTTTCACCTTTAAAAGAAAAATTATATAATCAATTCAGTACAGGTATACCTCCATTTTATTGCACTTTGCTTTACTGCACCTCACAGATATATTTTTTACAATTTGAAGGTTTGTGGCAACTCTGTGTTGAGCAAGTTTATCATTGACATTTTTTTCCAATGGCGTTTGCTCAATTCATGTGTTATGTCTCATTTTGGTAATTCTTTTAATATTTCAAAGCTTTTTCATTATCACTATATTTTTTACAGTGATCTTTGATTCTACTATTGTAATTGTTTTGGGGCTGCCATGATCCACATCCATGTAAGGTGGCAAAGTTAATTGACAAATGTGTGTGTTCTAACTGCTCCACTGACCAGCGATTCCATTGCCACTCTCCCTCTTGTTGGGCTTCCCTATTCCCTGAGATACAATTCAGTTTTGAAAGAAGTGCTGCTATGAATAAAATGCTGTCAAACAGCATTGTTTGCTACAGAGAAATTGTTCCTGAAAGGAAGAGTCAATCAATGTGGCAAACTTCATTGTTATTTTAAGAAAATGCCACAGCCACCACAGCCTTCAGTGACTTCAGCAGCTATCAACATGGGGGCAAGACCCTCCACCAGCAAAGAGATTATGACTCGGTGAAGGCTCAGATAGTGGTTAGCAACTTTCAGCAGTAAAGTATTTTTAAATTGAGGTATGTGCATTGGGTTTTTTTGGACATGATGCTGTTGCACACTTAACTATTGTATATTATAAACATAACTTTTACATGCACCAGGAGACCAAAAAATTTGTGACTTTTTTAATTGAGAGAGTCACTGGAACCAAACCTGCCGTGTCTCTGAGGTATGCCTATAGATACTTTGGTAAAGTGCCACATACATTTCTTATGTTTTCAAAGAAGATCCTATAGAAAGAAATTAGGAAAGAAATTAACAATATTTATATAATGGTTTCAAACAAACTCAGTGGAAAGCTTGATAGTAAAACATTTTGGAGTATTTCTATTAACATCAGAAACAAAACAAGGATGCTCTGTCTCCTTTTATTTCATGTAGTTCTTAATGCAATAGCCAATTCAGTTAGACAAGAAAAAAATAAAAGATACAAATATTGGAAAAGTGAAGAAAAAATTTCATGTGCTCATGGGATATACTTATGAGCTTGAATCAACTATATTTGGTATTAACTCATGTTTCAACAAAGGCTTATGTTACATCAAGAATATGAGCAAACATTCCTAATTTTTACTTGTTTCAAGGAACTAGAACAAAGAGTAATGATAAAGAAATATCTTTTATAATATTATAAATATTAAGACATTATAAAATGTGGACACAAAAATTTAACACCAAGTTGGAAAAGTGTCTGATTTTAACACCAAACTAAGTGCAAAAATGAGTGAAGTTGCTCAGTCATGTCTGACTCTTTGCGACCCCATGAACTGTAGCCTACCAGCCTCCTTTATCCATGGAATTTTCCAGGCAAGAGTACTGGAGTGGGTTGCCATTTCCTTCCCCAGGGCATCTTCCCAATCCAGGGATCAAACTTGGGTCTCCTGCATTGCAGGCAGACACATTACCATGTGAGCCACCTGGGAAGCCCATTTATAGAGATGTCTATACTAAAGGAAGTATATATAGACTTGTATATGTATACATTCATATACCCATCTGTACTTAAACTTTTCTTTTCTTTTCTTTTTTAAACAGAATGCCAGCTATATTCTGCAGAATCAACGCTATGGGCTATAAAATGTACTGACTTTTATTTCTTTTCTTCTGAAAAGCAATCCTTGCTAAGTTTAACAAGTTCAAGAATCCCTGTGTTGTAAACATTCTTAGTAAAAGTTGACTGAGATTGTAAATGTTTAATTTATTGAAAATTAAAGAAGCATCTTAAAATATTTTTTCTTAGTGTTTAATGATAAATAGTGTATAATAAAGCTGGAAATAATTATGTTCCCTAGATTCTTGAAGCTGTTGATGCTACTCATATACAGTGCTCTTTAGTTATTTCTATGTAAGACACTTAGTAGAGTTGAGTTTTAAGGAGCTATTTTAATTTTTTCTGTTTGGATTTCATCAGCAACAAAATACCAGCTCTTATAAAATACCAGAATGTCAAAAAGCTAGAAATCTTAGAATGTGCACGCCAACTAAAACTATTACTAGTTGGAGGATTTGGCCATGATTAATCCAATAGCCCAATATGCAAGTTTTTATTTATACACCATAAAGTAGTCTGATTGCTGCAAACATATCAAGAGCCAGCTTTTTCTACCAAGTAGCAGTATTAAGTTTATCTGTTTAAATGTTTTATTGGAATATACTTGATATACAATGTTGTGTTAGTTTCTACTGTAGAGCAAAGTAAACCAGTTATACACATGTACATATATCCACTTTTGTAAAGATTCTTTTCCCATATAGGTCATTACAGAGTATTTGGTAGAGTTCTCTGTGCTATACAGTAGGTCCTTATTAGTTATCTAATTGTTTCACCCTGCAGCATCTAAAAGGCAACGAGCCTTGTCCATTACCAGAAAGAATACACTCTTACTAGTAGAGAATCATGAACACAGTGGGTGAACTTTTTATATCAAATAAGTGTTTAGTGGGCACAACTAATGTCATGTGGATGTTGAGATTATCTCCCTTCAGTTTCCCCTGGGTTTCCCCTTCTGATCTGGCCTCTTGGAGGAATGTCTTCTCTACTGGCAGGTTGCTAACTGATTAGAGAAGCCTGGCTCCCTGTGTGGGTAGGATTAGGTCTTACATTCTTCAGAGTATCTAATAAACTTTTGTCTTACCAATGATGACCACTGATTATAGCCTAAATTATGCCTTTTACTAACAGAGTCCCTGAATTTCACTTCTTGTCAACCCATGTGAAAAACATAAGAAAGAAGGAGCAGAAGAGAACAAAAAATATCTTCTTTAAAAAATGAATTGACTTGACAAGATGGGAACTTGAGACCCAGAGTGTTGCCAGAGCTGCTCTAGGTCTTTGCTCAAAACCTGCCAACCCCCACCTTTAGCAAGAGTTAATATAAATCTTTAAACTAAAGGCTCCAGAGATAATAAAGGAAGGTACAAACAAAAACCAGATGCAACCAGCTGGGACCAAGATGTTCACAGATCTGACCTCCAAGAGACTCTGCATCTCATTATACATTCATTTTACCATATTATCATATTAAATGACATGACTTCTGATGGCTAAGACCTGACATTAAGAACCAAAAAGGATAAAAAGGAGTGGCACTCCATACCCCAGAAGACTAATGCATATGCCTTCCCATCATTAGCCTCACTCCTCCTCCCTTTGTCTTTACTCTAAAATTAAATCCCTCTCCTTATCTGGGCAAGAAGTTAATCTGTGAACTTAGTTTCCGCTTCTCCATTTGGCCACTGAGCAAAGCTTGTGCTCTGTCTATCTCAGCTTTGGCTTCCTTATTGGGCTGATGGAACTTGAAGGGATAAAGAAACCACTCCCTGCCAAGACAGAGAACCAGTGCCTGTTTAGGGCCTGAGCAGGGTCCACAGGACTTAACTTGCTAAGGAACGAGCTCTAAAGCCCCAGATGTACAGGGCAACCTGAGCTAGTGTTATGCACAGTAATTCAACTAGCCTGGATTTGGGAGGGTCAGAATAAGAAAGGGAGTTCAGTTCAGTTCAGTTCAGTCGCTCAGTCGTGTCCGACTCTTTGCGACCCCATGAATCACAGCATGCCAGGCCTCCCTGTCCATCACCAACTCCTGGAGTTCACTCAGACTCACATCCCTCGAGTCCGTGATGCCATCCAGCCATCTCATCCTCTGTCGTCCCCTTCTCCTCCTGCCCCCAGTCTCTCCCATCATCAGAGTCTTTTCCAATGAGTCAACTCTTCCCATGAGGTGTCCAGAGTACTGGAGTTTCAGCTTTAGCATCAGTCCTTCCAAAGAAATCCCAGGGTTGATCTCCTTCAGAATGGACTGGTTGATTCTCCTTGCAGTCCAAGGGACTCTCAAGAGTCTTCTCCAACACCACAGTTCAAAAGCATTAATTCTTCGGCGCTCTGCCTTCTTCACAGTCCAACTCTCACATCCATACATGACCACTGGAAAAACCATAGCCTTGACTAGATGGACCTCAGTCAGCAAAGTAATGTCTCTGCTTTTGAATATACTATCTAGGTTGCTCATAACTTTTCTTCCAGAGAGTAAGCGTCTTTTAATTTCATGGCTGCAGTCACCATCTGCAGTGATTTTGGAGCCCCCCAAAGTAAAGTCTGACACTGTTTCCACTGTTTCCCCATCTATTTCCCATGAAGTGATGGGACCAGATGCCATGATTTTCGTTTTCTGAATGTTGAGCTTTAAGCCGAATTTTTCACTCTCCTCTTTCACTTTCATCAAGAGGCTTTTAGCTCCTCTTCACTTTCTGCCATAAGGGTGGTGTCATCTGCATATCTGAGATGATTGATATTTCTCCCAGCAATCTTGATTCCAGCTTGTGTTTCTTCCAGTCCAGTGTTTCTCATAATGTACTCTGCATAGAAGTTAAATAAGCAGGGTGACAATATACAGCCTTGACGTACTCCTTTTGCTATTTGGAACCAGTATGTTGTTCCATGTCCAGTTCTAACTGTTGCTTCCTGACCTGCATACAGATTTCCCAAGAGGCAGGTTAGGTGGTCTGGTATTCCCATCTCTTTCAGAATTTTCCATAGTTTCTTGTGACCCACACAGTCAAAGGCTTTGGCATAGTCAATAAAGCAGAAGTAGATGTTTTTCTGGAATTCTCTTGCTTTTTCCATGATCCAGCGGATGTTGGCAATTTGATCTCTGGTTCCTCTGCCTTTTCTAAAACCAACTTGAACATCAAGGAGTTCACGGTTCACATATTGCTGAAGTCTGGCTTGGAGAATTTTGAACATTACTAGCACATGAGATGAGTGCAATTGTGTGGTAGTTTGAGCATTCTTTGGAGTTGATGGCTAATTTAAGCAGTTCCCAGGGCCTCTTGGAAATCTAGTGAAACTTAAGGCCACTTAATGTTTGGAGGTGCTTTCATGATAGTACAAAGAAGAAGAAAGAGGAGGAGAAAAAGAAGGAGGGAGGAAGGTGGGAAGAAGAGGGTGGAGAGGGGAGGAGGAGGCAGGAAATAAGAAAAAGAAGAAAATATAACAAAACACTTATGGGCCATTGGGGGTGCAGAATTTGCATTAACTGGACGCTACAGATGGAGTGGTCCAATGCTGAGCCCGAGTTTAAAACTATCACTAAAACCATTTTTTCTTTTTCAAATCTTTTCACATCTTTGTGATTATGGGTATAACCGTGTTTGGCAATAGCATCTGTTTTTCTCATGTTCCTGGCAGCTCGCAGTTCCTTTTCTTAATTGAAACACCAAGGAACCAAACTATCCCTCCTAAGGACTGAGATTCCTACCTAAAAGCAATGGGTTTTTAAGACGGAGGAGAATCAATTGAGAATCTGATGAAAGCTCTCGTCCTGAAATGCACCCTCAAAATGCACACATACAGCAAAATTATGTGTGTATTGAGGGCTCGGGCTCAAGCCCTCAAGCGCTGAAGTCCATCCAAATATAAGCTATGGGTCCCGGGTTAAGAACCCTGAAGGGTTTTTCTCCCCAAGATTTTACTTCCCAGTGAAGACAGGACTCAGGAATTGAAGGATGCCGAAGGCTCGGACACAACGCATTATTTTGGTGGTGGAGGAGAGAAGGGTGGGAGGAATGCCAGCACCAATATTTCGAACAGAAGAGGCACCTCGGGGAAAATGCCCAAGACCAGGGGCGTCACGACCCAAAGCCACCTCCTAGGCCACGCCTCAGCGTTGCCTGGCAACAGAGCTGCGCCCAGCGCAGTGCTTCCAAGGCGCTTGTTCTCCCCGCTCCCTTCCTGCGGGCGGTGGGAACCGCCAGGACCGCGGTGGGTTCCCTTACCGCTTTGAAGGGACGTCGGAGCCAGAAGTCCCGGCCCGAAGTTGGACGACGCCTGAGCGTGAGAGGCGAGACGGAACACCATGCAGGTGGGAATAGCGGACTCCGGTGACCTTGGGGCACCCTAAAGGCTTCCCCAGCGGTATTCCTACAGGAGTTAGGTTCTACCATTTGTTCTCAGTAAGAGCTAAATTTTGTGTCTGTCTCTGTAAGGATGGAGGAGAAATGCAAATGAGTTCTAGGAGAACGCCGTTTTTTTTGAAATTTGAGAGACTTAAGGTTTGTCGCTGAAGGAAACCTTTCACACCTAAATTCTGGAAATCTTACTGCCGCACTATTTATGACTTGAGATCCCATCCGTTTTAACCCAAGTGTAATTCAATTTAAGTATCCTGCCCCATGACATTTAAAAAAGGTCAGAGAGGAGGCCCTAATAGTCGCATTTGTCTTGAGAAAGACGAGGTATCCCTGGAGTTTCTCCTATATGATTACGAAAACTCTATTAGTTCATAGTTCAGTCGCTCAGTCGTGTCCCACTCTTTGCGACCCCATGAATCACAGCACGCCAGGCCTCACTGTCCATCACCAACTCCCAGAGTTCACTCAGACTCATGTCCATCGAGTCCATGATGCCATCCAGCCATCTCATCCTCTGTCGTCCCCTTCTCCTCCTGCCCCCAATCCCTCCCAGCATCAGAGTCTTTTCCAATGAGTCAACTCTTCGCATGAGGTGGCCAAAGTACTGGAGCTTCAGCTTTAGCACCATTCCTTCCAAAGAAATCCCAGGGTTGATCTCCTTCAGAATGGACTGGTTAGTTCTCCTTGCAGTCCAAGGGACTCTCAAGAGTCTTCTCCAACACCACAGTTCAAAAGCATCAGTTCTTCGGCGCTCAGCCTTCTTCACAGTCCAACTCTCACATCCATACATGACCACTGGAAAAACCATAGCCTTGACTAGACAGACCTCAGTCGGCAAAGTAATGTCTCTGCTTTTGAATATGCTATTTAGGCTGGTTATAACTTTTCTTCCAGAGAGTAAGCGTCTTTTATTTTCATGGCTGCAGTCACCATCTGCAGTGATTTTGGAGCCCCCCAAAATAAAGTCTGACACTGTTTCCACTATTGCCCCATCTATTTCCCATGGAGTGATGGGACCAGATGCCATGATCTTCATTTTCTGAATATTGAGCTTTAAGCCAACTTCTTCACTCTCCTCTTTCACTTTCATCAAGAGGCTTTTTAGCTCCTCTTCACTTTCTGCCATAAGGGTGGTGTCATCTGCATATCTGAGGTGATTGATATTTCTCCCGGCAATCTTGATTCCAGCTTGTGTTTCTTCCAGTCCAGCGTTTCTCATGATGTACTCTGCATAGAAGTTAAATAAGCAGGGTGACAGTATACAGCCTTGACGTACTCCTTTTGCTATTTGGAACCAGTCTGTTGTTCCATGTCCAGTTCTAACTGTTGCTTCCTGACCTGCATACAGATTTCCCAAGAGGCAGGTTAGGTGGTCTGGTATTCCCATCTCTTTCAGAATTTTCCATAGTTTCTTGTGACCCACACAGTCAAAGGCTTTGGCATAGTCAATAAAGCAGAAATAGATGTTTTTCTGGAACTCTCTTGCTTTTTCCATGATCCAGCAGATGTTAGCAATTTGATCTCTGGTTCCTCTGCCTTTTCTAAAACCAACTTGAACATCAGGGAGTTCACAGTTCGCATATTGCTGAAGTCTGGCTTGGAGAATTTTGAGCATTACTTTACTAGGATGTGAGATGAGTGCAATTGTGTGGTAATTTGAACATTCTTTGGCATTGCCTTTCTTTGGGATTGGAATGAAAACTGACCTTTTCCAGTCCTGTGGCCACTGCTGAGTTTTCCAAATTTGCTGGCATATTGAGTGCAGCACTTTCACAGCATCATCTTTCAGGATTTGAAACAGCTCAACTGGAATTCCTTCACCTCCACTAGCTTTGTTCATAGTGATGCTTTCTAAGGCCCTCTTGACTTCACATTCCAAGATGTCTGGTTCTAGATTAGTGATCACATCATCATGACTATCTGGGTCGTGAAGATCTTTTTTGTACAGTTCTTCTGTGTATTCTTGCCTCCTCTTCTTAATATCTTCTGCTTCTGTTAGGTCCATACCATTTCTGTCCTTTATCAAGCCTATCTTTGCATGAAATGTTCACTTGGTATCTCTAATTTTCTTGAAGAGATCTCTAGTCTTTCCCATTCTGTTCTTTTCCTCTATTTCTTTGCATTGATCACTGAAGAAGGCTTTCTTATCTCTTCTTGCTGTTCTTTGGAACTCTGCATTCGGATGCTTATATCTTTCCTTTTCTCCTTGGCTTTTCGCCTCTCTTCTTTTCACAGCTATTTGTAAGGCCTCCCCAGACAGCCATTTGCTTTTTTGCATTTCTTTTCCATGGGGATGGTCTTGATACTTGTCTCCTGTACAATGTCATGAACCTCAGTCCATAGTTCATCAGGCACTCTATCTATCAGATCTAGGCCCTTAAATCTATTTTTCACTTCCACTGTATAATCATAAGGGATTTGATTTAGGTAATACCTGAATGGTCTAGCAGTTTTCCCTACTTTCTTCAATTTAAGTCTGAATTTGGTAATAAGGAGTTCATGATCTGAGCCATAGTCAGCTCCTGGTCTTGTTTTTGTTGACTGTATAGAGCTTCTCCATCTTTGGCTGCAAAGAATACAATCAATCTGATTTCGGTGTTGACCATCTGGTGATGTCCATGTGTAGAGTCTTCCCCTGTGTTGTTGGAAGAGGGTGTTTGCTATGACCAGTGCATTTTCTTGGGAAAACTCTTATTAGTCTTTGCCCTGCTTCATTCCGCATTCCAAGGCCAAATTTGCCTGTTACTCCAGGTGTTTCCTGACTTCCTACTTTTGCATTCCAGTCCCCTATAATGAAAAGGACATCTTTTTGGGTGTTAGTTCTAAAAGGTCTTGTGGGTCTTCATAAAACCATTCAACTTCAGTTTCTTCAGCGTTACTGGTTGGGGCATTGACTTGGATTACTGTGATATTGAATGGTTTGCCTTGGAGACGAACAGAGATAATTCTGTCGTTTTTGAGATTGCATCCAGGTACTGCATTCAGACTCTTTTGTTGACCATGATGGCTACTCCATTTCTTCTGAGGGATTCCTGCCTGCAGTAGTAGATATAATGGTCATCTGAGTTAAATTCACCCATTCCAGTCCATTTTAGTTCACTGATTCCTAGAATGTCGACATACACCCTTGCCATCTCTTGTTTGACCACTTCCAATTTGCCTTGATTCATGGACCTGACATTCCAGGTTCCTATGCAATATTGCTCTTTACAGCATCAGACCTTGCTTCTATCACCAATCACATCCACAACTGGGTATTGTTTTTGCTTTGGCTCCATCCCTTCATTCTTTCTGGAATTATTTCTCCACTGAAAACTCTATTAGACGTCCCTTAATTCCTAAGAGGGCTTCCCTGGTGACCCATCGGTGAAGAACCCGCCTGCAAATGCAGGAGACACGGTTGGATACCTGGGTCCGGAAGAGCCACTGGAGAAGGAAATGGCAACCCACTCCAGTATTCTTGCCTGAGGAATCTCATGGATAGAGGAGTCTGGAGGGCTATAGTCCTTGGCATTGCAAAAGAGTCCCAAACGACTTAGCGACTGAACAATTCATAAAAAGGCTGCTCCTCTATCTAAAGCTACATTATTAACAAGAAGCCTGTGCTTTTATTTCCTTTTTTAAAATCAGAGTAAAATTACCATTTTCCAACTTAGCAAATATCTTCTTTGCACCAGCTCCCCCCAGTTAAAACCTTTAGGATTTTTCTGGTTTTACATATTTAATTTTGGTAATTGTGTATGCTATGTCATTTATTAGGATGTTTTGAACACAAATTAACATATAATTTTAATGGATGCTCTTTTTGGATTAATAACAGATTCCTGGAAGGTACATTTTATTCACTATGGAAAAACATTGCACATTTGTCCTGATTTGCATCTACTCTTCAAGAAATGGGCTGAAATATAATTGAGTAAAGGCAACAGCACATTAATCTTTGTTTATTTATTCATTGATTTATTCAACAGCCAGTTATTTAGTGTTCGTGTGTGGCTCTAAAAAGAGGTTACTATGGGGAAATAAGAGTCAGATATACCTATGTCATGATAAATACCATAATACTTTTGTAATGTGGATTGTGGTGCCTATTTCTATTTTGTTTATTATGATTTCATAGATGATTTCTTAAAGGCAAGGGAAGATCAGAATATAGAGCATTTACTATTAAATCCATTTGCAACTAATTCCCATATTAGTTAAGGAGAACAGTCAGAGGTATGAATAAAACCATAAGTATGGGGACTTCCCAAGGTAGCTCAGTGGTAAAGAAACCACCTGCCAATGTAGGATATGCAGGTTTGATCCTTGGGTTGGGAACATAACCTGGAGAAGAAAATGGAAACCTGCTCCAGTATTCTTGTGTGGAAAACCCCATAAACAGAGGAGCCTGGCAGGCTAGTCCATGGGGTGGCAAAAGAGTTGGATACGACTTAGCAGCTAAACAACAACATTGTGATATCATGAATATCAAGAAAGTGTTTTAACAAGAAAGGAATGACAGCCTTTCCCAAATTCTCTTTAAGAGATCAAATATAATGAATATCCACTGAAAATGACAGCATGGAGCTCATAGGTGACTTTAGAATGGTTTTGAAAGGAGTATTGGTGGTAGAAGCCAAATTTGGACTAGGATGTAGAGTAAATGGGAGATGGAAGTGATTATAGAATATACAGGCAACTATCTTAAGTTTGAGTAGGGAGGAAAAAAAAGAGAGATAGGGTGGTAGGGTGTGTGAAGTGCAGGGAGGGTTTTTTTTTTTTTTTTAAAGATGAATGCTGGATTTTCTGATAATAATGAGCTTGGTTATTTGGACCAACTCCTCTGTTGAATATAAGTAAAACTACCTCTGATTCTTAAAAGCATCAGAGGTAACATGATAGAAAACGATGAGATCAAAATCAAAGGGAAAGTAGAAAAACAGGTGAATGGATTTCTAGAGCTTTAAAGCTGCTTTTACCCCCAAGGGCATCTTAACAATCTGCAGTTTGGTTTTGGGTATAGTCACAGGGTGAGAAGGAACCCAAGAGTTTGACCTGTGAAAGCATGGGCAACTAATAGGAATATTAACCAGAGATAAACTCATGTCTAGGGGAATTCAAAGAACATTGTCTTGATACTTAGTGGAGCAGGGGATAAAAAGAAAAGCAATAAAACCTATTCCCAAGAAGTTGTGGCTCAGGACAGCTCTCACATAGATTGCAGCCTAAAGTATATTGTCTGGGTGATCCAAAAAACTTCAAACTGTGAATTTATTATAAATTAGTAATATACTGTATTGCTTGTACATGCCTCGAAGAAACAGCAAATCCTCTGTGGATAAAGACATCTTTATCTTAGAATTCCTGCCTGTAAGTTCTCAAGGATATCAAGTAGAAGTCAGCCAAAGTAACCATGCACACAAGGGAACAGGGTACTATGAACATAAACCAACAAAAATAGAGTTGCAAAGACTTCAGTTATCTGAATGATCAGAAACAGGTTATGAAACAACTATGCTTATTATGTTTAAAAAGCAGAAGACAAAATTAAAATTTTCTTCAGAGAGTTCAGTTCAGTTCAGTTCAGTCACTCAGTTGTGTCCGACTCTTTGCAACCCCATGAATCACAGCACACCAGGCCTCCCTGTCCATCACCAACTCCTGGAGTTCACTCAGACTCATGTCCATCGAGTCAGTGATGCCATCCTGCCAACTCGTCCTCTGTTGTCCCCTTCTCCTCCTGCCCCCAAATCCCTCCCAGCATCAGAGTCTTTTCCAATGAGTCAACTTTTCTCATGAGGTGGCCAAAGTACTGAAGTTTCAGCTTCAGCATCATTCCCTCCAAAGGAATCCCAGGGCTAATCTCCTTCAGAATGGACTGGTGGAAACTATAAAAAGTGACATTCAAATTTGATGACATTTTTATACACTACAGTGAATGCTGTAATATCAAAGGAAATTAAGAAAATAATTCCATGTATAATTACATCAAAAAGAATAAAATAGGAATAAACTGCAAACTACAAAACGTTGCTTCCTTTGTCAAAGATCAGGTGTCCATATGTGTGTGGATTTATCTCTGGGCTTTCTATTTTGTTCCATTGATCTATATTTCTGTCTTTGTGCCAGTACCATACTGTCTTGATGACTGTGGCTTCGTAGTAGAGCCTGAAGTCAGGCAAGTTGATTCCTCCAGTTCCATTCTTCTTTCTCAAGATTGCTTTGGCTATTCGAGGTTTTTTGTATTTCCATACAAATCTTAAAATTATTTGTTCTAGTTCTGTGAAAAATACCGCTGGTAGCTTGATAGGGATTGCATTGAATCTATAGATTGCTTTGGGTAGTATACTCATTTTCACTATATTGATTCTTCCAATCCATGATCACGGTATATTTCTCCATCTATTAGTGTCCTCTTTGATTTCTTTCATCAGTGTTTTATAGTTTTCTATATATAGGTCTTTAGTTTCTTTAGGTAGATATATTCCTAAGTATTTTATTCTTTTCATTGCAATGGTGAATGGAATTGTTTCCTTAATTTCTTTTTCTACTTTCTCATTATTAGTGTATAGGAATGCAAGGGATTTCTGAGTGTTGATTTTCTATCCTGCAACTTTACTATATTCATAGATTAGCTCTAGTAATTTTCTGGTGGAGTCTTTAGGGTTTTCTATGTAGAGGATCATGTCATCTGCAAACAGTGAGAGTTTTACTTCTTTTCCTTTTATTTCTTTTTCTGCTCTGATTGCTGTGGCCAAAACTTCCAGAACTATGTTGAATAGTAGCGGTGAATCAGAATGGCTGCAAACCAAAAGTCTACAAGCAATAAATGCTGGAGAGGGTGTGGAGAAAAGGGAACCCTCTTACACTGTTGGTGGGAATGCAAACTAGTACAGCCACTATGGAGAACAGTGTGGAGATTCCTTTAAAAATTGCAAATAGAACTGCCTTATGACCCAGCAATCCCACTGCTGGGCATACGCACCGAGGAAACCAGAATTGAAAGAGACACATGTACCCCAATGTTCATCACAGCACTGTTTATAATAGCCAGGACATGGAAACAACCTAGATGTCCATCAGCAGATGAATGGATAAGAAAGCTGTGGTACATATACACAATGGAGTATTACTCAGCTATTAAAAAGAATACATTTGAATCAGCTCTAATGAGATGGATGAAACTAGAGCCGATTATACAGAGTGAAGTAAGCCAGAAAGAAAAATACCAATACAGCATACTAACACATATATATGGAATTTAGAAAGATGGTAATGATGACCCTGTATGCAAGATAGCAAAAGAGACACAAATGTGTAGAGCAGACTTTTGGACTCAGAGGGAGAGGGAGAGGGTGGGATGATTTGGGAGAATGGCATTGAAACATGTATACTATCATGTAAGAAACGAATCGCCAGTCTATGTTCGATGCAGGATACAGGATGCTTGGGGCTGGTGCACGGGTATGATCCAGAGGGATGATATGGGGTGGGAGGTGGGAGGGGGGTTCATGTTTGGGAGCTCATGTACACCCGTGGCGGATTCATGTCAATGTATGCCATAACCAATACAGTATTGTAAAGTAAAATAAAGTAAAAATTAAAATTAAAAAAAAAAAAGAAAGAAAGAAAAAAAAAAAACATTGCTGATAGTATTGGTGTCCTTATAAGATGTGGAAGAGACACTAAAGCACGTTCTCTCTCTCTGCACACACACAGCAGGAAGGTTGTGTGAGTACACAACAAGAAGGCAGCATCCTGCAAGCCAGAAGAGTTCTCGCCAGTACCAACCCTGCTGGCACCTTGATTTTAGACTTCCAACCTCCAGAACTGTGAGAAAATAAATGTCTATTTAAATCACCTGGCCTGTGATATGTTATGGCTCCCACGCAGACTAACACAGGCTGCTTTTGTGAAAAACAAAACAAAACAAAACAAAACAAAAACAAAAAAACAAACAAACATGATTTCCCCCAGAGTAAGTGATAAGAGAGACTAAGGAAAAAGCAGCAGCAATGCCTTTTGTGACTTAGTCTCAGAATTCAAATAGTATTGCTTCCATCATATTTTCAGTTTATTAGAAATAAAACCACAGGTTCAGCCTATACTCAATGGAAGTGGGATTAAGTTTCACTTCTCAAAAAAGGAGTATGAAAGAATTTGTGAACATACTTTAAAACCACAATAGATTAAAAAGATTAGATATAGATGAGGGCATTTTATAGTCATATGGCATGGAATGGCAGAAAACAACCATCTTAATAGGGGTTTTGGAGAGCAAAGTTATGGGTTGGTAGAGTAGTGGGAGAATTATGTGGAAGTCTCAGAAAGAAAAGTAGCACAGAAGGGATAATCTTTAAATTCGATGTATAAGATTCACACAAATCCTTAGTTGTCAGCTAAACTCCATATATAGGTACAAGACCACAAGTTGCCTGGCAGAAAGCAGCCACTAGAAGATGAAAAGAACTGAGCTGCTCTGAGGTTTTGGGTGCTGCCCACTTCAGTTGAAAGAGATTGATGTTTCAGTCCAGCCAAGTTAACTGCCTGCAAGTATGAAAATCAACATACTTCAGAGGAACATAAAAAATCATGAATTTCTATGATGCATCATCTACAATATCTAATATACAATAAAAATTAGACAAGAAAAAAAGAAAAAAATGAAAAGCCATATTCAAAATTAAAGCAACCAATGGAAGCAGATCCTTAGACTATCCAGAGGTTAATATTAGCGAACAAAGAATTTAAAGCAGCTATTATAAATATATTCAAGGATGTAAAGGAAATTTAGTTAACAGATGGAGAATCTTAACAAAGAAATAGAAACAGTAATAAAACAATCAAATGGAAATTCTTGAACTGAAAAGATCAACGACTTGAAATAAAAACTAACTGAGTGGGCTTAATGGCAAATTGGAGGCGGCAGAAGACTCAGGGAACTTGGATTTATCAATATGGAGTGTCTAGTTTTAAGAACAGAAAGAAAAATACTAAAAGTGAGTAGAGATTCAGTGAACTGAAGGGATATTGTTAAATGGATTAACATACATCTAACTAGAATACATAGTTAATGTATATACATGTAGCATACTGTAAGGAATTGTAGAAGGCAGAGGAAGATAGGGTGGAGAGGTTGGAAAAAAATTAAGGAAATGATGGATAAAACTGTCCAAAATTTGAGGGAAGGCATAAGCTAAAAATCTAAGAATTCAGGAGACTCCAAATAAGATAAAAATAAAACTGCACCAAGCACACATAGACACCCTTCTGAAATCAAAAGATAAAATCTTGAAAACATCCAGAGAAAAGACATAATATTAAGATGTGTACATTATGTATGTATAGGAGAACAGTAATATCATTATTAGCTGACTTCTCGTCAGAAACATCAGAGACCAGAAGGCCTTTCAAATGCTTTAAATGCTGGAGGGAAAGCTTCCAAGCCAAATTGTACATCCAGCTAAACTATCTGTCAAAACAAAGGGAAAAAATAAATATTTTCAGAAATATGAAAACAGAGTATTCATTTCCAGCAGAGCTACACTGTAATAAATACTACAGGAAGTTTCTTTAGACTGAAAGAAAATTATATTAGGTGAAAAACTGTATCTAAAATGGAGTGAAAAGTACCCTAGATGGTAAATATATAGATAAACACTAAAAACTGAATATAATTTTTCTTAATTTTCTTAAAAGACATTATAATTGTTTAAGGCAGAAATTGTAACATTGATTAAAGTCATTCAAATATGTTGTAGATGTTAATATATATAACAGCAATAAAGCAAAGGATAGGATAGTGGAAAATGGAACTATACTAAGCAAGATTCCCTTATTTTATATAAAATAGTCCAATATTAACTGTAATAAGTTAAAGATAGGATTACAATTTCTAGAACAATTATTAAAACAATAATGAAAAGATGTATACCTAAAAAGCTAGTTGCAAAAAATTAAATTCTAAAAAATATTTAATTAACCTAAAGAAGGCAGGAAAGGAACAGAAGAACAAAAAGCAAACAATTCTAATTGAAAACAGGAAAACAGTGGCCCAACATCTAACATTAACATTTATTATATTAAATGAAGGAAGCAAGTAGAGAT
The DNA here is from genome assembly GCF_016772045.2 of Ovis aries. Lineage (NCBI taxonomy): Eukaryota > Metazoa > Chordata > Mammalia > Artiodactyla > Bovidae > Ovis > Ovis aries. The sequence continues at coordinate 71,740,620 of NC_056059.1, read as the reverse complement.
TATCAAAATAGCTGAAAAAGCAATATATAACAACATACTGCTAAGAGAGACCACTTTAAATACAAAGAAACAGATGGATTGAAATAAAAGGATTGAAAAAGGCATGTTATTTAAACAGTACTTAGTCTTAAGGTATATAAACTATGTTAGTAACAAACAAAGTAGACATCAACATGATGATTATTGTTGTTCAGTTGTTCACTCCTATCTGACTCTTTGCAACCCCATGGACTGCAGCAAGTTACATTTCCCTGTCCATCACTATCTCCCAGAGCTTGCTCAGAACACATGTCCATTGAGTGGAAGATGCCATCCAAGCATCTCATCCTCTGCTGTCCCCTTCTTCTCCTGCCCTCACTCTTTCCCAGCATCAGGATATTTTTCAGAGTCAGCTCTTTGCATCAGGTGGCCAAAGTATTGGAGCTTCAGCTTCAGTATCAGCCCTTCTAATGAATATTCAGAGCTGATTTCCTTTAGGATTGACTGATTTGATCTTGCAGTTCAAGGGACTCTCAAAAGTCTTCTCCAGTGCCACAGTTTGAAAGCATCAATTTTCAGCACTCAGCGTTCTTTATGGTCCAGCTCTCATGTCCATACAATTCAGTTCAGTTTAGTCGCTTAGTCGTGTCTAACTCTTTGTGACCCCATGGACTGCATGCAGCATGCCAGGTCTTCCTGTCCATCACCAACTCCCAGAGTTTACTCAAACTTATGCCCATTGAGTTGGTGATGCCATCCAACCATCTCATCCTCTGTCGTCCCCTTCTCCTCCCACCTTCAATCTTTCCCAGCATCAGGATCTTTTCAATAGATTCAGCTCTTCACATCAGGTGGCCAAAGTATTGGAGTTTCAGCTACAACATCAGCCCTTCCAATGAATATTCAGGACTGATTTTGTTTAGGATGGACTGGTTGGATCTCCTTGCAGTCCAAAGGACTCTTAGGAGTCTTCTCCAACACCACGGTTCAAAAGCATCAATTCTTCAGCACTCAGCTTTCTTTATAGTCCAACTCACATCCATACATGACTACTGGAAAAACCATAGCCTTGACTAGACGGGCCTTTGTTGGCAAAGTAATGTCTCTGCTTTTGAATATGCTATCTAAGTTGGTCATAACTTTCCTTCCAAGGAGTAAGTGTCTTTTAATTTCATGGCTGCACTCACCATCTGCAGTGATTTTGGAGCCCCCAAAATAAAATCAGCCACTGTTTCCAGTGTTTCCCCATCTGTTTGCCATGAACTGATGGAACCGCATGCCATGATCTTCGTTTTCTGAATGTCGAGCTTTAAGCCAACTTTTTCACTCTCCTCTTTCACTTTTATCAAGAGGCTCTTTAGTTCTTCTTCACTTTCTGCCATAAGGGTGGTGTCATCTGCATATCTGAGGTTATTGATTTTTCTCCTGGCAATCTTGATTCCAGCCCTTGCTTCATCTAGCTCAACATTTTGCATGGTGTACTCTGCATGGAAGTTAAATAAGCAGGGTGACAATATATAGCCTTGACATAATCCTTTCCCATTTCAGAACCATTCCTTGTTCCATGTCCCGTTGTGTTCCTTGTTGACCTGCATACAGGTTTCTCAGGAGGCAGGTAAGGTGGTCTGGTATTCCCATCCCTTGAAGAATTTTCCATTTTGTTGTGAGCCACACAGTCAAAAGCTGTAGCCTAATCAATAAAGCAGAAGTAGATGTTTTTCTATAATTCTCTTGCTTTTTCTGTGATCCAGTAGATGTTGGCAATTTGATCTCTGGTTCCTTTGCCTTTTCTAAATCCAGCCTGGACATCTGGAAATTCTTGGTTTAAATACTGTTGAAGCCTAGCTTGAAAGATTTTGACCATTACTTGCTAACATGTGAAATGAGTTCAATTGTACGTAGTTTGAACATTCTCTGGCATTGCCCTTCTTTGGGATTGGAATGAAAACTGACCTTTTAAACTCCTGTGGCCATTAGTGAGTTTTCCAACTTAGCTGGCATATTGAGTGCAGCACTTTAACAGCATCATCTTTTAGGATTGCTACTAGAAATAAAAAGGAAAATTTTATTTATTTATTTATTTATTTTAATTTTTACTTTATTTTGCTTTACAGTACTGTATTGGTTTTGCCATACATTGACATGAATCAGCCACGGGTGTACATGAGTTCCCAATCCTGAACCCCACCTCCCACCCCCCACCCCATACTAGAAATAAAAAGGAAAATTTTATAATGATAAGAAAAATTCACTAGGAAAATATCTTAAATACCACTGTGTATTTGCATAATAATCAAGCATCAAACATATGAAGCAAAAACTGACAGAGGGAGAGATAGACAAATCCACATTCATAATCAGAGATTTTAACATCCCTCCCCCTAGTAATTGACAGAACAACTAAAGAAAAAATCTCTAACAAAATAGAATATCTGAACAAATCTGTCGACACATATTGATTTGTAGAGAAGTAAACCCTGATCTGTGGCAGAATATACATTCCTTTCACACTAGGTACAACATTCACTAAGATATATAAATACCATATGCTGAGTCATGAAACAAATAAATGCATTTCAGAAAACTGAATGTTTTCCTCATCACAAAGAATGTTTCCTGACCAAGCAGAACTAAATTATAAATTATTAATAAAAGTATTACCTAGAAAAGTCCAAAGTATTTGAAAATTAAGTAGCATCCTTCCAAATTAAAATGTGAGGAAAAAAATCATAAGGTTGGGAATATGTTAACTGAATACCAATAAAAATACAGCATATAAAATTTTGTAGGATGCAGATAAAGAATTTGTTGTGGATGTGTCTGGTAGTGAAGGTAAAGTCTGATGCTGTGAAAAACAGTATTGCATAAGAACCTGGAATATTAGTTCCATGAATCAAGGTAAAGTGAATATGGTCAAGCAGGAGGTGGCAAGATGAACTAAAATGGATGGGAATGGATGAATTTAATTCAGATGACTGCTGTATCTACTACTGTGGGTGAGAATCCTTAGAAGAAATGGAATAGCCCTTATAATCAACAAAAGAGTCTGAAGTGTAGTACTTGGGTGCAACCTCAAAACTGACAGAATGATCTCAGTTCATTTCCAAGGCAAACCATACAGCATTACAGTAATCCAAGTCTATGTCCCAACCACTGATGCTGAAGAAGCTAAAGTTGACCGGTTCCATGAAGACTTATAAGACCTTGTAGAACTAACACCAAAAAAGATATCCTTTTCATCATAGCAGTTGGAATGCAAAAGCCAGGATGTCAAAGATACCCAGATTAACAGGCAAGTTTGGACTCGGAGTCCAGAATGAATCAGGGCAAACAAAAGAACACACTGGTCATAGCAAACACCGTTTTCCAACAACTCAAGACATGACTCAGTATTGGCCATCTGGATATCACCAGATGGTCAATACTGAAATTAGACTAATTACATTCTTTGCAGCCAAAGATGGAGAAGCTCTGTACAGTCAGCAAAAATAAGACCTTGAGCTGACTGTGGTTCGGATCATGAGCTCTTTATCACAACATTTAGTCTTAAATTGAAGAAAGTAGGGAAAACCACTAGGCCATTTCAGTTCAGTTCAGTTCAGTCGCTCAGTCATGTCTGACTCTTTGTGACCCCATGGGCTGCAGCACGCCAGGCTTCCTTGTCCATCACCAACTCCTGATGTTTACTCAAATTCATGTCCATTGAGTCAGTGATGTCATCCAACCATTTCATCCTCTGTCGCCCACTTTTCCTCTTGCCTTCAGTCTTTCGCAGCATCAGGGTCTTTTCAAGTGAGTCAGCTCTTCGCATCAGGTGGCCAAAGTATTGCAGTTTCAGATTCAGCATCAGTCCTTCCAACGAATATTCAGGACTGATTTCGTTTAGGATGGACTGTATGTAACTGCTTGCTGTCCAAGGGACTCTGAACAGTCTTCTCCAACACCACAGTTCAAAAGCATCAATTCTTTGGCACTCAGCTTTCTTTATAGCCCAACTCTCACATCCGTACATGACTACTGGAAAAACCATAGCCTTGACTAGGTGGACCTTTATTGGCAAAGTAATGTCTCTGCTTTTTATTTATTTTTATTTATTTTTACTTTATTTTACTTTAAAATACTGTATTGGTTTTTCCATACATCAACATGAATCTGCCACGGGTGTACATGAGTTCCCAATCTTGAACCGCCCTCCCACCTCCCTCCCATACCATCTTTCTGGGTCATCCCAGTGCACCAACCCCAAGCATCCTGTATCCTGCATCAAACCTAGACTGGTGATTCATTTCTTACATGATATTATACATGTTTCAATGCCATTCTCCCAAATCATCCCACCCTCTCCCTCTCCCACAGAGTCAAAAAGTCTGTTCTATACATCTGTGTCTCTCTTGCTGTCTCACATACAGGGTTATCATTACCATCTTTCTAAATTCCATATATATGTGTTAGTATGCTGTATTGGTATTTTTCTTCCTGGCTTACTTCACTTTGTATAATCAGCTCCAGTTTCATCCACCTCATTAGAACTGATTCAAATGTATTCTCTTTAATGGCTGAGTAATACTCCATTGTGTATATGTACCACAGCTTTCTTACCCATTCATCTGCTGATGGACATCTAGGTTGCTTCCATGTCCTGGCTATTATAAACAGTGCTGCAATGAACATTGGGGTACATGTGTCTCTTTCAATTCTGGTTTCCTCGGTGTGTATGCCCAGCAGTGGGATTGCTGGGTCATAAGGTAGTTCTATTTCCAGTTTTTTAAGGAATCTCCACACTGTTCTCCATAGTGGCTGTACTAGTTTGCATTCCCACTAACAGTGTAAGAGGGTTTCCTTTTCTCCACACCCTCTCCAGCATTTATTGCTTGTAGACTTTTGGATTGCAGCCATTCTGACTGGTGTGAAATGGTACCTCATTGTGGTTTTGATTTGCGTTTCTCTGATAATGAGTGATGTTGAGCATCTTTTCATGTGTTTGTTAGCCATCTGTATGTCTTCTTTGGAGAAATGTCTATTTGGTCCTTTGGCCCATTTTTTGATTGGGTCGTTTATTTTTCTGGAATTAAGCTGCATGAGTTGCTTGTATATTTTTGAGATTAGTTGTTTGTCGGTTGCTATTATTTTCTCCCATTCAGAAGGCTGTCTTTTCACCTTGCTTATAGTTTCTTTTGTTATGCAGAAGCTTTTAATTTTAATTAGATCCCATTTGTTTATTTTTGCTTTTATTTCCAGTATTCTGGCAGGTGGGTCATAGAGGATCCTGCTGTGATTTATGTCAGAGAGTGTTTTGCCTATGTTCTCCTCTACGAGTTTTATAGTTTCTGGTCTTATGTTTAGATCTTTCATCCATTTTGAGTTTATTTTTGTGTATGGTGTTAGAAAGTGTTCTAATTTCATTCCTTTATAAGTGGTTGACCAGTTTTCCCAGCACCACTTGTTAAAGAGATTGTCTTTACTCCATTGTATATTCTTGCCTCTGTTGTCAAAGATAAGGTATCCATAGGTGTGTGGATTTATCTCTGGGCTTTCTATTTTGTTCCATTGATCTATATTTCTGTCTTTGTGCCAGTACCGTACTGGCTTGATGACTGTGGCTTTGTAGTATACCCTGAAGTCAGGCAGGTTGATTCCTCCAGTTCCATTCTTCTTTCTCAAGATTGCTTTGGCTATTCGAGGTTTTTTTGTATTTCCATACAAATTGTGAAATTATTTGTTCTAGCTCGGTGAAAAATACCACTGGTAGCTTGATAGGGATTGCATTGAATCTGTAGATTGCTTTGGGTAGTATACTCATTTTCACTATATTGATTCTTCCAATCCATGATCACGGTATATTTCTCCATCTATTAGTGTCCTCTTTGATTTCTTTCATCAGTGCTTTATAGTTTTCTATATATAGGTCTTTAGTTTCTTTAGGTAGATATATTCCTAAGTATTTTATTCTTTTCATTGCAATGGTGAATGGAATTGTTTCCTTAATTTCTTTTTCTACTTTCTCATTATTAGTGTATAGGAATGCAAGGGATTTCTGAGTGTTGATTTTCTATCCTGCAACTTTACTATATTCATAGATTAGCTCTAGTAATTTTCTGGTGGAGTCTTTAGGGTTTTCTATGTAGAGGATCATGTCATCTGCAAACAGTGAGAGTTTTACTTCTTCTTTTCCAATTTGGATTTCTTTTATTTCTTTTTCTGCTCTGATTGCTGTGGCCAAAACTTCCAGAACTATGTTGAATAGTAGCAGTGAAAGTGGGCACCCTTGTCTTGTTCCTGACTTTAGGGGGAATGCTTTCAATTTTTCACCATTGAGGATAATGTTTGCTGTGGGTTTGTCATATATAGCTTTTTTTGTGTTGAGGTATGTTCCTCCTATTCCTGCTTTCTGGAGAGTTTTTATCATAAATGGATGTTGAATTCTGTCAAAGGCTTTCTCTGCATCTATTGAGATAATCATACGGCTTTTCTTTTTCAATTTGTTAATGTGGTGAATTACATTGATTGATTTGCGGATATTGAAGAATCCTTGCATCTCTGGGATAAAGCCCACTTGGTCATGGTGTATGATCTTTTTAATGTATTGTTGGAGTCACTCTGCTTTTTAATATGCTATCTAGGTTGGTCATAACTTTTCTTCCAAGGAGTAAGTGACTTTTAATTTGGCTGCAATCACCATCTGCAGTGATTTTGGAGCCCAAATCAAATTCCTTATGAACATACAGTGGAGGTGTAATCTGATCTACAAATAGTTTCAAGGGATTAGACCTGGTAGACAGAGTGTCTGAACAACTATGGATGAAGGTTTGTAACATTGTACAGGAGACAGTGACCAAAACCATTGCAAAGGAAAAGAAATGCAAGAAGGCAAATTTGTTGCCTGAGGAGGCCTAACCAATAGCTGAGAAATGAAGAGAAGTGAAAGGCAAGGGAGAAAGGGAAAGATATAACCAACTAAATGCACAATTCCAGAGAATAACAAGGAGAGATAAGAAGCCCTTCTTAAATGAATAATGCAAAGAAATAGAGTAAAACAATAGAAAGGGAAAGGCTAGAGATCTTTTCAAGAAAATTGGAGATATCAAGGTAACATTTCATGCAAGGATGGGCACGATAAAGGACAGAAAAGGTACAGACCTAACAGAAATGGAAGAGACTAAAAAGAGGTGACAGGAATATACAGAAGAACTATACAAGAAAGGTCTCAATGACACAGATAACCATGATGGTATGATCACTCACCTAGAGCTGGACATCCTAGAGGGTGAAGTCAAGTGGGCCTTAGGAAGCATTATTACAAACAAAGCTAGCAGAGGTGATGGAATTCCAGCTCAGCTATTTAAACTCCTAAAAGATGATGCTGTCAAAGTGCTGGACTCAATATGTCAGCAAATTTGGAAAATTCAGCAATGGCCACAGGATTAGAAAAGACCAGTTTTCATTCCAATCCCAAAGAAGGGAAGTGCTAAAGAGTGTTCCAACTACTGTAAAATTGCACTGGTTTACATGCTAGTAAGGTTATGCTCAAAATCCTTTGAACTAGGTTTTAGTAATACATGAACCAGGAGCTTCCAGATGTACAAGCTGGATTTAGAAAAGACAGAGGAACCAGTGATCAAATTGCCAGCATTAATTGGATCTTGAAGAAAGCAAAGGAATTTCAGAAAAACATCTGCTTCTGCTTCACTGACTATGCTAAAGCCTTTGTATATATGGATCACAACAAACTGTGGGAAATCTTTTAAAGTATTGTAGTAGCAAACCATACCTTTCTCCTGAGAAACCTGTATTTGGGTCAAGAAGTAGCAGTTAGAACTAGACATGGAACAACTGACTGGTTCCAAGTTGGGAAAGGAGTATGTCAAGGCTGTACATGGTCACCCTGCTTATTTAACTTAAATGCAAAGTACCTTATGAGAAATGCTGGCCTGGATGAATCATAAGCTGGAATTAAGATTGCTGGGAGAAGTGTCAACAGCCTCAGATATGCAGATGTACCACTCTAATGGCAGAAAGTAAAGTGGAACTAAAGAGCCTCTTGATGAAGGTGAAAGAGGAGAGTGAATAAGTTTGCTTAAAACTCAACATTCAAAAATTAAGATCATGACATTGGGTCCCATCACTTCGTGGCAAATAGATGGGGGAATAAATGGAAACGGTGACAGACTTTATTTTCTTGGGCTCAAAAATCACTGCAGATGGTGATTGCAACCATGATGTGAATTGGTTTTGCCTATTATAGTCTTCAAATTATTTTCTGTGACTTTCAAGTTTCTTCATTAATAGTGTATATATATATATATATATTTTAAATTAAACATCTCAGTATAACATTGAGGGTACAGGATGTATTCTTTTTTTTTAATCAATATATGTAGTTGCATTAGTACTGGGAAATCTAGTCTTTAAAACTAATTATCTAGTTTATCTGTAGAGTTCATGAATAATTGCATGGTTAGAAATGCTGCATATCAATTTTACAATATTGAAATGTACAACTGTTCTAATAGGTTTAAAATTTTTTTTATATAGGATCCAAATGAAGATACAGAATGGAATGATATTTTAAGAGATTTTGGCATTCTTCCTCCAAAAGAAGAGCCAAAAGATGAAATTGAAGAAATGGTTTTACGTTTACAGAAAGAAGCAATGGGTATAGTTGTGCATTTGGTGGTCTGGGTAAAGGGAATAATACCGTTATGATAGTGATCATGTATTTTGTGAATTTAGAGGGAGATAGGATGTTAGAAATAATTTAATAGAAATCCCATTCATACTATTGAAATTAGGATGCTGACACCTAAAATTCCTAATTCATGTATTGAAAGTTACATCCTAATATTAGAGCTGAAATGCCCTAGTATTCAACCTAATGAGTTTTTTTTTTTTCTGTTACATTTCTCTGCCTTGTGATTACCTTCTATTTTTGTCATTCTGTATACATGTATTACTTGCCAATATTTCCAGGTACTTGGGGAACTCTACATTTATGAGGTCTAGTTGATTTTCACATCTATTTTTAAATATAACTTGCTGCTGCTGCTGCTGCTGCTGCTGCTGCTGCTAAGTCGCTTCAGTCGTGTCCGACTCTGATAGTTCTGTAAACTCTGAGGGAGTAATAATATTCCAAACAAACTTGAAAGAGTCAACCACAATATAGCTTTATATGATGAAGAAACTTTAATATCAACATTAAAGATATTCTTGATTTCCATTTATCTATTATTTTTCTAGACATGTAATTATCAAGTAAAATTGGATTTTAAATAACTCATTTATCTACAACTTCTTATTGTGTTTCAGTTAAACCATATGAAAAGATGACTCTTGCAGAATTGAAGGAAACGGAAGATGAATTTGATGATGAAGATATGAGAGCTATTGAAATATATAGGTACAGTGATTCATTTGGATAATTTATGAGCTTTTGAATGAAGTATTGATGAAACTAAGGACAAATTCCTATTTTTGTGTAGAGACTATATTTTAAAAAGAACAAACCTAATTTTTAAGTTACATTTAAAAACTAACTCACTTTACATAAGATGGATTTTCCCCCTGATCTTTTTTACCTTTGCTTAAATAAAAAACTGTTCAATAGTACTCAGCAGAACTTCGTCAAGTTACATATGAATAAAGTGGAAAATGTCACTAGAAGGCTAATAAAAAGAGGACCATGATTTTCCTTATAGTATGATGTCTGTTAAGGGTTTCTATCATTTAATGAATAATTAATTGCTAGTCATAAATTCTTTCAGAAGTTAGAACAAGTGCATAGATTTCCTAACTTTTCCTGGTACCAAAACCAGACAGAGAAATTGCAAAAACAGAATGCTACAGAAAAACATCTCTTATGAATGTAGGTATGAAAAATTTTTATCAAAATATTAGCAAATTAAGTCCAATAATTTAAAAGAAGAATAATGCATTCTGATCTAATGGGGTTGATTCCAGGAATCCAAGGTTGTTTTAATACACACAAAAAATCAGTGCATTGGTTTGGAAGCAGCAATACTCTGGTAGCAATGAACATACGTAAAAATTCAGCTCTTGATTCATAATACTACTCTTCAATAAAAGGAATCAGTGTTTCTTAGAGAACTGCTTTAGTCAACAGTGTGAGTTGAGAAAGAGCAGCATGAGTCTGGGGCATTATCAGAAAGTTAAGGAAGTGCTGAAAATTTTAAGGCACAAGAGCCAAACTGAAAGATTTTATAATTGCCAGAGTTGAAACAAGTTGAAAAACTAAATTATTATAATATTGAATTATAAAATAAGTAATAAAATGATTATCCTTAAGTGTATAGTAATACAGATAAGTAAGTGAATACATGAACAAATTCAACAAAGTAACACTTCTTCATCACTGAAGAATTCCAGTGAATAAGTGTAGATGAAATGAAGAAAAGGGAAATGTCACCATCAGAACATCACAGTAATCTACTGATAGTTGCTAAAATGAGTGGGTGAAAGTTTAAATAGAAACAGGATTTTTGCGTAATCTCAAAGTATTGCCCCAAATATTTAATAGTTATAAAGGAGGAAAAAGTTAAGTTTACAGTGTAGAATATTGGCAGACCCCATCTTAGCAACGTGACCAGGATTAACATCACCAATAATGCACAATAATATGATGTGCTAAGGAGGACACGTCAGCTCTATCACAGATGCACAATCAGTGGTATTCTCAATAATGCATTGCATCAATCTGATCATAAGAATATATCAGAGAAACCCAAATTTGAGAGACTTTTCAAAAACAACTGGTCAGTTTGACACCAGGAAAGATGGCAGAGTAAAAAGCTCCAGAAATCCATCTCTCTATCCAGGCAACGATTGTACTAGCAGAAACTGCAGTGAAGACTTTGGAACTCTAGAGTCTATTTTGAATACTTGAAATTTCCAGCATAAAGCTTGGCTGGTAAATTACAATTAGTATTGGTTGATTTCAGTCCTCAGTGTAGTAACAGCTACCCATCCCTCATTTCCACAGCCCCATGGGAGACAGCTGTTTCAGCAGCAGCCTATGTTTCTGGCACAGCTTGCTGGAGCCAAGGTAGGCATTAAGGACTTTGTCCTCAAATATCAGGGTTCTGTGTTCTGATTGCAGATTGCTGCTTCTAAAAGCAGAGGTACAGACACAGAGATTGGCAGCCATTGTGTCAACCCTCCTGGCTCAAGTGGCTTCCATGGTATTTTAAGGAGCCACATCTGTTTTTTTTGGTTTTGAGGGTTTAAAAAAAAAAAAAATTCAAAAGCATCCATATATATGGGGGAATTTAGAAAGCCTTGGAAAAGTGGAAGTCGTAGGAAAGACCTGAGATATATGCTTTTACCTCAGGCTAAATCCTGTCATAGACACACCCGATGTGAAAACAAAAAACATGAGTGAGAAGAAGAATCTGATTTCTAGGGTTATCAGTTACATGAAGCATTCAGTTTTCAAAAAAAAAAAAATCACAAGGCATAAAAAGAAACAGGAAAGTATGGTCCTTTCAAAAGAACAAAATAAATCAATGCAAGATGTATCTGAAGATGCCAAAGTGTCAGATTTACTAGACAAAGATTTTTAAGACACCTTAGTTAAAGATGTTCAAAGAGCTAAAGAAAGACATAGGTGAAAACAGGAAAACATCATATGAACAAAATGAGAATAGCAATAAAGAGAAATTATAAAAAGAAACCAAAAAGACATTTTGAAACTAAAAAGTACAATATTGAAATATACACTAAGGTGCTTCAAAAGCATATTTGAACAAGCATAAGACAGAAAATTTGACAATGGACAATTGGAAGTTTGAGTCTGAGGAACAGGAAGAAAAAAGAATAAAGAAAAGCAAATGAGCCTAATTGGCTTTGTTTGTGGTACACTGTTAGGTAAACTAGCGTGTGTAGTATGAGAATCCAGGCAGTACATTTGTCATACATGGAGCAGAAAACATACCTGTAGAAATACTAGCTGGAAACGTCTCAAATTTGAGAAAAGGCATAAATCTACAGATTTATGGTGCTCAGAGGACTCCAGTTAGTATAAACTCAAAGGCCCACACAAAGACACATCTCTTAGAAAGACTATCAATCAGCCAGTTTCTCATCAGAAATCTTAGAGGATGCAAGAAAAAAAAAAGAAAAACACCTCATCAACCAAGAAGTCTATATTTGGCTAAACTATGCTACAGGGATATCAATAACCTCAGATATGCAGATGACACCACCCTTATGGCAGAAAGTGAAGAGGAGCTAAAAGCCTCTTGATGAAAGTGAAAGAGGAGAGTGAAAAAGTTGGCTTAAAGTTCAACATTCAGAAAACGAAGATCATGACATCCGGTCCCATCACTTCATGGGAAGTAGACGGGGAAACAGTGGAAACAGTGTCAGACTTTATGTTTTTGGGCTCCAGAATCACTGCAGATGGTGACTGCAGCCATGAAATTAAAAGATGCTTGCTCCTTGGAAGAAAAGTTATGACCAACCTAAATAGCATATTCAAAAGCAGAGACATAACTTTGCCAACAAAGGTCCGTCTAGTCAAGACTATGGTTTTTCCAGTGGTCATGTATGGATGTGAGAGTTGGACTGTGAAGAAGGCTGAGCACTAAAGAATTGATGCTTTTGAACTGTGATGTTGGAGAAGACTCTTGAGAGTCCCTTGGACTGCGAGGAGATCCAACCAGTCCATTCTGAAGGAGATCAGTCCTGGGTGTTCTTTGGAAGGAATAATGCTAAAGCTGGAACTTCAGTACTTTGGCCACTTCATGGGAAGAGTTGACTCATTGGAAAAGACTCTGATGCTGGGAGGGATTGGGGGCAGGAGGAGAAGGGGACGACCAAGGATGAGATGGCTGGATGGCATCACTGGCTTGATGGACGTGAATCTGAGTGAACTCCGGGAGTTGGTGATGGACAGGGAGGCCTGGCGTGCTGCGATTCATGGGGTTGCAAAGAGTTGGACACGACTGAGCAACTGAACTGAACTGATGCTACAGGGATGAAGGAGAAATTAAGAACATTTCTAGATGAAATATAAGTGAGCTTGTTACTAGTAGAAGTGCCCTAAAAATTAGCTAAAGGGGTCCTTTGGGATGAAATTAAAGGGCACTAGACAGTAACTTAAAACCATAGGAAGAATAAACAAATATAGGTAAAGGTAATTATATGGGTAAATATAAAAGCCAATATTACTATACTTTTGGCTTTTAACTCCCTTTTTTCTATATTGTTTATAAAACAATAATTATAAATCAATGTTAGTGGACATACAGTATATAACAACATTTCAGTTCAGTCACTCAATTTTGTCCAACTCTTTGCAACCCCATAGACTGCAGCACACCAGGCCTCGCTGTCCATCACCAACTCCTGGAGCTTGCTCAAAGTTATGTCCATCAAGTTGGTGATGCCACCCAACCAACTCATCCTCTGTCATTCCCTTCTCCTCCTGCCTTCAGTCTTTCCCAGCATCAGGGTCTTCTCCAATGAGTCAGTTCTTCGCATCACATGGCCAAAGTATTGGCGTTTCAGCTTCAGCATTAGTCCCTCCAATGAATATTCAGGACTGATTTCCTTTAGGATTGATTAGTTTGATCTCCTTGCAGTCCAAGGGACTCTGAACAGTCTTCTCCAACACCACAGTTCAAAAGCATCAATTCTTCAGTGCTCAGCCTTCTTTATGGTCCAGCTCTCACATCCATACATGACTACTGGAAAAACCAAAGCTTTGACTAGACAGACCTTTGTCAGCAGAGTAATGTTTCTGCTTTTTAATATGCTATCTAGGTTGGTCATAGCTTTTCTTCCAAGGAGCAAGCGTTTTTTTTATTTCATGGCTGCATGCACCATCTGTATTGATTTTGCAGCCCCCAAAAATAGTCTGTCACTGTTTCCATTGTTTCATCTATTTGCCATGAAGTAATGGGACTGGCTGCTATGATCTTAGTTTTTTGAATGTTGAGGTTGGTTTTTTTTTTTTTTTTGAATGTTGAGTTTTAAGCCAGCTTTTTCACTCTTCTCTTTCACCTTCATCAAGAGGCTTTTCAGTTCCTCTTCTCTTTCTGCCTTAAGGGTGGTGTCATCTGCATATCTGAGGTTATTGATATTTCTCCTGGCAGTCTTGATTCTGGCTTGTGCTTCATCTAGCCCGGGATTTCACATGATGCACTCTGCCTATAAGTTAAATAAGCAGAGTGACAGTATACAGCCTTGATATACTCCTTTCCCAGAGAAGGCAATGGCACCCCACTCCAGTACTTTTGCCTGGAAAATCCCATGGGCGGAGGAGCCTGGTAGGCTGCAGTCCATGGGGTCGCGAAGAATCGGACACAACTGAGCGACTTCACTTTTGCTTTTCACTTTCATGCATTGGAGAAGGAAATGGCAACCCACTCCAGTGTTCTTGCCTGGAGAATCTCAGGGACGGGGGAGCCTGGTGGGCTGCCGTCTATGGGGTCACACAGAGTTGGGTACAACTGAAGCAACTTAGCAGCAGCAGCAGCATGGTACCATTCAGATTATTTTCACTGCCCTAAATATCCTCTGTAGTCAACCTATTCATCTCTCTCCCCTGCCAACTGCTGGCAACCCCTGATCTTTTTATTGTGTCTACAGTTTTGCCTTCTTCAAACTGTTGTACCGTGTATAGCCTTCTCAAGTTGGCGTCTTTCACTTAATAATATGCATTTAAAGTTTCTCCGTGTCTTTCCATGGCTTATTAACTCCTTTCTTTTTAGCACTGAATAATATTCTATTATCTGGATATACCGGAGTTTATTTATTCCTTCACCTCCTAAAGGACATTTTGGTTGCTTACAACTTTTGGCAATTATGAGTAAAGCTGCTGTAAACATCTCTGTGAAGGTTTTTGTGTGGATATGTATTCAACTCCTCTGAGTGAATACCAAGGCACTTAATAAATGGATCATATGATAAGAATATGTATAGTTTTGTAAAGAAACTGCCAAACTGTCTTCTTAAGTGGCTGTATCATTTTGCATTCTCACCAGCAGTGAATGAGAGAAAAAGAAAGGGAGTAAGTACTCTCAGGTACCTTAGGTATATAGAGTCAGTAACTTTTGAGATACTTGTAGTTATGTCAGAACCATTTGGAATTGCTTCATGAATCCAAGTATTTAACAACTAAATCAAAGTGTATGCATTTGGAGGGAGTTGTTTAACCACATTTTAAGGTTCTCTATAAGATTAATAGGGCTTCCCTGGTAGGTTAGTGGTAAAGAATCTGCCTGCCAATGCAGGAGATGTGGGTTGGATTCCTGGGTCAGGAAGATCCCTTGGAGAAGGAAATGGCAACCCACTCCAATGTTCTTGCCTGGGAAATCCTGTGGACAGAGGAGCCTGGCAGGCTACAATCCTTGGGGGTCACAAAGAGTCAGACATGACTTAATGACTAAACAACAGTAAATGAATAGTTAGGCAACGTTTATTGAACACTCATGGGATGAGGCTAGGTACCACCCCAAGAAATTTATATGCTTACATTTAATCTTGAACAGTCCCAGGCAAGCAGATTTTAGTTTTTTTTCACATTGGAGTTAAACTGAAACTTGGAAAGATTAAAATTTGCCAAGTCCATGCTACTAGTAAGTGGGGGCTGACTCTTAAACCCAGTTTAGTCTGACCTTAGAGTTCATACTCATAATCACTGTTCTCTATCATCTGTCTACCTGCAATATACATGTTCACTAAAGTCTTTGAACTGAAAGTCAGTTTAGCATGAAAGCTAAGAGCTTATAATTGGAAATAATAATAGTGTTAACTTCATTAAGCTTTTGCAAGGTTAAATTAATAAACATGCTGAAAACAGTGCCTGGAAACATAGTAAACTCTCAGTAAATGTTAGTTATTATTGTTCTGCATGCTTTCCCTTTATCTAATCTGTATTCAAGAATTTGTTGGTCCAATGTCTAAATAAACTCTCAATAACTATAATTGACTTAGTCAAGAACAATAAATTTAAATCAATAGCTAATTTCTTATATTTTATAATACCCATGAAAAAAGCAAATAACCATGTAAAAAGAGGAATTGCCACTGTAAAGCCATTAATAATTATTATTCTTTAAAGAGGTTCATATTGCTAGCATTCCGTTCACATCCCTAGATTATTACTGTATATGGGAACAGTCTTAAGAATATGACATTTTTATGTAATTTTTTTTAACTAGGGAAAAGCGGTTACAGGAATGGAAAGTTCTAAAGAAAAAACAAAAATTTGGGGAATTAAGAGAAATTTCTGGAAATCAATATGTGAATGAAGTCACAAATGCAGAAAAGGATGTATGGGTTATAATTCATCTATACAGATCAAGGTAATTACTGTAGCTTTTTGTAAAAATCTAATATTCTAATGTTTTAAGATACATATTTTTCATTTTAATGTTGATAAAGCATATAACAAAGACTTACCAAGAAAACAAAGTAAATCAGCTATACTTCAGTTAAAAAAGAAAAATATATGTGTAGAGTCATTGGCTTCAGGGACTAAATTATTTTCATATATTTTCAGGTGTAACTTAAAGAACTTCTCATACTTATTAGAAAAACAAGTACTTTGTCAGTTAATTTGAAAAGCTTATAGAAAATTTCAAACATAGAAAAAAACAGGAAGAATGATAAAATGAGCACCCTACATACCAGCTAGGTAGATTTCAGCAGTGAACATGTTGCCGTATTTGTATCGTTTTGTTTGTATATTTATATGTGTGTATTTGTAGAACCATTTCAAAATGAATTACATGATGCGTTACTATTAAGTATCTCAGTGTGCATCTTCAAAATCTAAGGGCTTTTTTCTATATAACCATAATATTTTCTCACCAAACAAAATTAACCATAATTCCTAATAGGGACCGAACCCATGTCTCCAGCATTGCAGGCAGATTCTTTACCGTCTAGCTATCAGGGAAGCCCATCTAATACCCAGCCAGTCCTTAACTCAAATTTCTCCAACTAACTTCAGAATCTCTTTCATAAATACATATATTTTTGAATAATCATAATAATATTTCTATAATACATTTATTTTTGATCCCTAATCAGGGATCATGCAGTGCATTTGGATGTATCAAGTCTCTTATGCTTATTTTTTTTGACCTTCCACATGCCAAAAGCATCAATTATTTGGTGCTCAAGCCTTCTTTATGGTCCAACTTTCACATCCATACATGACTACTGGAAAAACCATAGCTTTGACTATACATACCTTTGTCAGTAAAGTGATGTCTCTGCTTTTTAATACACTGCCTAGGTTTGTCATATCTTTTCTTCCAAGGAGCAAGTGTCTTTTAGTTTCATGGCTGCAGTCACAACCCATAGTGATTTTGGAGTCAAAGAAAATAAAATCTATCATTGTTTCCACTATTTCCCCATCTAGTCACCATGAAGTGATGGGACCAGATGCCATGATGTTAGTTTTTGAATGTTGAGTTCTAAGCCAGCTTTTTCACTCTCCTGTTTCACCTTTATCAAGAGGTTCTTTTTTTTTTTTTTTTTGGTTCCTCTTCTCTTTCTGCCATTGGTGGTTCAGACGGTAAAGCGTCTGTCTACAATGCGGGAGACCCGGGTTCGATCCCTTGGTCGGGAAGATCCCCTGGAGAAGGAAATGGCAATCCACTCCAGTACTATTGCCTGGAAAATCCCATGGACAGGGGGAGCCTGGTAGGCTACAGTCCGTGGGGTCACAAAGAGTTGGACACGACTGAGTGACTTTACTTCACTTCTGCCATTAAAGTGGTATAATCTGCATATCTGAGGTTGTTGGTATTTCTTCCAGCAATCTTGATTCCAGCTTGTGCTTCATCCAGGCTGACATTTTGCATAATGTGCTCTGCATATCAGTTAAATAAGCAGAGTGACAATATACGACCTTGATGTACTCCTTTCCCAATTTGGAACCAGTCCATTGTTCCATGTCTGCTTCTAACTGTCACTTCTTGACCTGCATACAGATTTCTCAGGAGACAGGTAAGATGGTCTGGTATTCCCATCTCTTTAAGAATTTTCCACAGTTTGTTGTGATCCACACAGTCAAAGGCTTTAGTGTAGTCAGTAAAGCAAAAGTGGGTGATTTTGGGGGATTTCCTTGCTCTTTCTATGATCCAGCTGCTGCTGCTAAGTCACTTCAGTCATGTCCGACTCTGTGCAACCCCACACAGACGGCAGCCCACCAGGCTCCCCTGTCCCTGGGATTCTCCAGGCAAGAACACTGGAGTGGGTTGCTATTTCCTTCTCCAATGCATGAAAGTGAAAAGTGAAAGTGAAGTCTCTCAGTCGTGTCCGACTCTTCCCAACCCCACGGACTGCGGCCTACCAGGCTCCTCTGTCCATGGGTTTTTCCAGGCAAGAGTACCGGAGAGGGTTGCCATTGCCTTCTGCATCTATGATAGAGCGGATGTTGGAAATTTGATCTTTGGTTCCTTTGCTTTTTATAAATCCAGCTTGTACATCTGGAAGTTCTCCATTCATGTACTGCTGAAGCCTAGCTTGGAGAAATTTGAGCATTACTTTGCTAACATGTGAAATGAGTGTAGTTGTACAGTAATTTGAACATTCTTTGGCATTGTCTTTCTTTGGTATCGCGACTGGGCTTCCCTGGTGGCTCAGAGGTTAAAGCATCTGTCTGCAATGTGGGGGACCTGGGTTCAATTCCTGGGTCAGGGAGATCCCCTGGAGAAGGAAATGGCAACCCACTCCAGTATTCTTGCCTGGAGAATCCCATGGATGGAGGAGCCTGATGGGCTTCAGTCCACGGGGTCGCAAAGAGTCGGACACGATTGAGCGAGTTCACTTTCACTTCACTTTTCTTTGGTATTGGAATGAAAACTGACCTTTCCAGTCCAGTGGCCACTGCTGAGTTTTCTAGATTTGCTGGCATACTGAGTGCAACACCTTAATAGCATCATCTTTTAGCATTTGAAATAGTTCAGCTGGAATTCCATCACCTCCACTAGCTTTGTTTGTATACCCCATTGCCTATTTTGTACCTCAAATTTCATAACTAGGCTCATAAGTTGATATCAAAAGTGTTGCTTATTTTTTTACAGTTCTTCTGAGGTTAAATTCTGGCCCTCAAACCCCAACACCGAGTTTGAACTTTCAAGCAACCATTTTCTCCCTGCACCACAATCTATAGTGCCATAGTCTCCTAATTCCATACTTTTCACTGCTACCACCAATTCCCACCTGCCTCCTGCATTAAGACCACTGCCCCATAAGTGGGGTCACACCACTGACTCAGCTCTTATTCTGACAGTAATCATAAAATTCTTCTAATTAGATATTTGTGGATTAGCTTCACCAGTTTGAGGGAAAATAAAGCTTCAGTTCAGTTCAGTTCAGTTCAGTTGCTCAGTCATGTCCAACTCTTGCAACCCCATGAATCGCAGCACGCCAGGCCTCCCTGTCCATCACCAACTCCCAGAGTTCACCCAAACTCATGTCCATCAAGTCAGTGATGTCATCCAACCATCTCATCCTCTGTCATCCCCTTTTCCTCCTGCCCCCAATCCCTCCCAGCATCAGAGTCTTTTCCAATGGGTCAACTCTTTGCATGAGGTGGCCAAAGTACTGAAGTTTCAGCTTTAGCATCATTCCTTCCAAAGAACACCCAGGGCTGATCTCCTTTAGAATGGACTGATTGGATCTCTTTGCAGTCCAAGGGACTCTCAAGAGTCTTCTCCAACACCACGGTTCAAAAGCATCAATTATTCGGCACTCAGCTTTCTTCACAGTCCAACTCTCACATCCATACATGACCACTGGAAAAACCATAGCCTTGACTAGATGGATCTTTGTTGGCAAAGTAATGTCTCTGCTTTTGAATATGCTATCTAGGTTGGTCATAACTTTCCTTCCAAGGAGTAAGCGTCTTTTAATTTCATGGCTGCAGTCACCATCTGCAGTGATTTTGGAGCCCCCCAAAATAAAGTCTGACACTGTTTCCCCATCTATTTCCCATGAATAGATTATTTCACATGAATATTTCCCATGAAACTGGCTTCACCAGTTTGAGGGAAAATAAAGCTTATAAAGTATTAATGGCACGGTTTTATGTGGAAAACTGATTTGAGTTAGGTAGTACATATTTCTAATATTACTTTAAGTATGCCATCCAGTAAAATAAAGCAGTATCTAGATTTGTAACAAGTTGTACTTATCTATCTATATATATATTCTGAAATATAAATTAAACTGTATGCACTTTGTTTTTCTTAGCTTTTTTTACATAACTTGATATATAACATCACTTAGTGTTAAGATGACTTCTTTTCTTAAATTAATTTTTACTAGAATTATAGGGCAGGAGGAGAAGGATAGGACAGAGGATGAGATGGTTTGATAGGCTCACCAACTCAATGGACATGAGTCCGGGCAAACTCCAGGAGATAGTGAAGGACAGGGAAGCCTGATGTGCTGCTGTCCATTGGGTTACAAAGAGCCAGATGTGATGTAGAAACTGAACAACATACTTGCTTTGTGATGTAGTATTAGCTGCTATTGCACAGCAAAATGAATCATCCATACATATACCTATATGACCTGCATGTACTAAGAAGATATGGAAGACAATGCATTATTGTGTAGTTTAGATGAGAAAAGCTGTAGATGAGAAGCTCCTGAGCCAATATCAAAGATTACTAAGTTAATGTATGTTTATATATGTCAGATGAAAAGAAAATATTTAAATTTAAAAAGATATTTTTGTGTGATTCCCTGCTTTGGCTCTCTAACTTTTGGTCCCCCTTTATCCACTTCTCCCACCCTCTGGCAGCCTTCTAGATTCCACATGTAAGAGAGATCATATGGCATTTATCTTTCTCTAAGTTATTTCACTTATCATAATACCCTATAGGTATATCCATGTTGTCCCAAATGAGAAAATTTCATTCTTTTTAATGGCTGAATAATATTCAGTTGTACATATACTGCAATTTCTCTGTCCATTCATCCACTGATAGACACTCAGATTGTTTACATATTTTGACTATTGTAAATAATGCTGCAATGAATATGGGGCTGCATATATCTTCTCAGGTTCGTGTTTTTTCACCAGCTAAATAGCCAGAGATGGAATTGCTAGACCACATGGTAGTTCTATTTGTAGTTTTTTTAGGAACTTCTATACTGTTTTCCATAGTGGCTGAACCAGTTTACATTCCCAGCAAATAGTGCGCAAGAATTCGCTTTTCTCCACAGTCTTGCTGCATTGTTATTTCCTGTCTTTTTAATAATAGCCATTCTAACAGGTGTGAAGTGATATCTCACTGTGGTTTCCATTTGCATTTCCCTGGTGATTAATAATGTTGAGTATATTTTTATGTACCTGTTGGCCATCTGTATATCTTCGTTGAAAAAATGTGTATTCCGATCTTATGCCCATTTTAAAATCAGATTCTTTGTTTTTTTGCTATTGGATTTTATGAGTTCTTTTATATGTTTTAGACATTAACTCCTTACAGGTATATGATTTACAAATATTTTCTCCCATACAGTAGGTTGCCTTTCATTTTGTTGATGGTTTTCTTTTGCTGTGCAGAAGATTTTTAGTATAATGTAGTTTCACTTATTTATTTTTGCTTTCATTGCTTTTGCTCTTGGTGTCAGAATCGAAAAATTATCCCCAAGATCTATGTTATTGCCTAGGTTCTCTTTTAGGAGTTCTATGGTTCCAGGTCTTATATTTATATCTTTAATCTTTTTTGAGTTATTTTTTGTGTGTGATGCAAGACAGTGGTCAAATTTCATTTTTATGTGTGTTGCTGTCTGGTTTTCCCAACACTGTTCATTCCCGTTGTGTGTTCTTTGCCTCCTTTGTCATAAATTAAGTGACCATATAAGTATGGGTTTATTTTTGGTCTGTCTATGCTTTCCATTGATCTTTGTGTGTTTTTTTTCTTTGTGTTTGTGTTCATACCGGTTACATAATGTTTTAATGACTATAGCCTTATAATACAGTTTAATATCAGGAAACATGTGGCCTCCAATTTTGTTCTTCTTTCTCAAGATTGTTTTGACTACTTGGATTTTTTTCATGATTCCTTACAAATTTTAGGATTATTTGTTCTATTTCTGTGAAAAATTCCATTGAAATTTTGATGAGGATTGTATTGAATCTATAGATTGATTGGGATAATATGAATATTTCCAATCCATGAGCACAGAGTATCTTTCTATTTGTTTCCTTTTCACTTTTTTCATTAATGTCTTGTAGTTTTCAGATGTTTTTTTACCCCTGGGTATTTTATTCTTTCTGATGCAATTACAAATGGGATTGTTTTCTCTCTTTCTGATTCTTAGTATATAGAAACATAACTTAGTTCATTCTTAGTTATAGAAACATAACTGACTTTTGTGTATTGTGACTGACTATTGTGTATACTTTAATGAATTCTTTTATTAGTTCTAACCATTTTTTTGATGGAATCTTTAGGATTCTCTCTATATAATACCATGTCATAGTGACATGCTTTACTTCTTCCTTTCCTATTTAGATGCCTTTTATTTATTTATTTTTTCTTGCCTAATTGCTCTGGCTAGGACTTCCAATATTATGTTGAATTAAAGTGGTAAGAGTGGGCATCCTTGCCTTGTTCCTCATCTTGAGGAAAGGCTTTCAGCTTTTCACTATTGAATATGAAATTAGCTGTGGTCCTATCATATCAGGCCTTTATTATTAAACTTTGTTAAACTTTATTAAAACTTTGTTGAGTTTTTCTAATTTGTAAAGCAAGGTTAGCAAAAAAAAATTGATGATAAAAGCCAGAAATTGGCAAAGAGAAGACAAATTAAAAAATATACAAAGTCTTCCCCCAATATTGATAAGACCTAGTATATTACCATTGGTTTCATTTTCAGAGTTTGTTTAAAATGGAGCAAGAATTCACAAGTACATATGAAGCAATTTGAGTGCAGAAATCTTTATTATTCCTCTGACATTTATATTTACAATGAGCTACACAACAATTTTTTTCTAAGTGATTCATGTTTACCATGTTTCTCCAAAGCATGCATTTGATATTCTTCAGAACTACAATGACTTTTGTTGTCACACTTTTATTTATTTGTTAATTATAATAAAATATGCAGTGCGCATAAACAAATATAGAGGGGGAAAGTGGATAAAGTCCAGGAGGGTTACCACCTGCCTGCAGCATGCAGTATGTCCTAGTATGAGCCACTCACTTAAGAGAGCTTCAGCTTCAACTATACTTATGACGGTTTGCAGGAGTTGAGAATACAAATGGGAATAAGATGCTTTTATGATATAGTACAAGAGACAAATTAAACATTTCATGTGTATATCTGTGTATTTATCTATATATATAGATGTATGTATTGAAAGGACATGTAAGGTGTAGTATAAGAGAAAGTGAAGTGAAGGTGAAGTCGCTCAGTAGTGTCTGACTCTTTGCGACCCCATGGACTGTAGCCTATCAGGGTCCTCTGTTCATGGGATTCTCCAGGCAAGAATACTGGAGTGGGTTGCCATTTCCTTCTCTGAGGATCTTCCCAACCCAGGGATCGAATCCAGGTCTCCCACATTGCAGGCAGACACTTTACCATCTGAGCCACCAGGGAAGATCTCAAGAGAAGAATGTACTAATTTTGTCTGTTAGACAAAGACCTTTTCTCTGATTTAACATGGTTCACAGTAATCTTTATTTCCTCTACTGAATTGTTTCAAATATCCTCCATTGGAATGATGAGAAAATGTATACAAAGATGAAGGTGAGATACACTTGTATCAAATTTAGTGTTGTTGTTGTTTTTTTCTTTAGAATGCCCAGTGAATGTGTCTAGAATGAGAAGAGGGTCTAGGACATAGTTACAAGGAAGTATTGACATAGTTACATTTGAGGTATTGACATAAGGAGTAAGTCAAAGGAGTAAAAAGGAAATTCATAGAAAAAGTTATCACAGAAATCAATAAAGGAGAGCCTTTTAAGAAGGGAAGTGAATGATGTAGAGATTTTTAAAATCTTTTTTCATCTGAGCTGTGACCAGGAAAGAGTAGTTATTAGAGGGAGAGAGAATGAGAAAGGACTTTTTAAAAATTTTCTAGTATTTTGAATATGTTTATGTAGAGTAGAGAAGGATAGCTTAAGAAAATAGGATGACAAAATAAAGAATGGCCCCATAGGAAATGGAAGGAGTGTGGGATAAAGCTGAGGATTAGCTTTGAAAGAATTTAATAAAGCTGTGAGTGAGTGATAGAGAAAAGTGACTAATTGAAACAGTGTAATGAGAGTTAAGGGATAGAGCTGGAAGAACTGCCAATTTTGGTTACATTTCTGATCAATTTTAAATTTTCGGTGAACAGTTCTGGGTGTTGGGGAATAGGATATGGCATGTCAAAGAAAACGGTGGATGAAGTTTGAGTAAAAGGAATTCAAGGAAGTTTGAGATAAAAACTTCTGATATGGAAATAACCTATGACCAAGAATTGGGTCCCCTTGTTTCAATTCAGAACTGCTAAGGATCCCCTAGACATGCCCTGCTTTGTATTTTTTTTTCCTTTCTTTCCCCTCCCCTCCCCCTCAGTGTCCTATAAACTAGGAACTTACTGGTTCCTCAATTACATTGTACTCGATTACACTGCTGCCAAGTCAAATGTGGTTAGCCTTAGTTAGGCTGCAAATTCCCATGGTAGCAGGCTTCATTCCAGGCTATAAGTTTTTGTAATGAAAATCAGAGACTCTGTAGTTTATCACTACTAAAGGTAAAAATAGAGGATTACAATTGATGCGATCTTATATTAAAAGAAAATCTGAAGATATATTTTTGTCATGGAAATGTTTTACTTATTTTATTAGATTGAGATAAGTAGCCTGTTTTTTTCTAAAGATGTTGTGTGTATTGTTTCTCTTTTTAGCATCCCAATGTGTTTGTTGGTTAACCAGCATCTAAGTCTCCTAGCAAGAAAGTTTCCTGAAACTAAATTTGTTAAAGCGATCGTGAATAGCTGTATTGAACACTACCATGACAATTGTTTACCAACCATTTTTGTTTATAAAAATGGTCAGATAGAAGGCAAATTCATTGGAATTATAGAATGTGGAGGGATAAATCTCAAGCTCGAAGGTAATGATGTTACTTTTAAAATTTGCCTGTTAAGAAAACTTACATAACAAATATGAAAATTTATTTTCATAAAACATTAGGCTTTTCCCTTGTTTCTAGTTTCTTCTTATATGCCTTCAGATTAATTTGCCTACTATAATACTATCATAACACCCACTTGCTTAAATCCTTAATGATTCTTTGTTTTAAATACATTAAAAATTCAGAATCATATGCTTAAAAATTTCAGCCCATCTATCCAGTTGTATTTCTCAATGTTTTCTGCAGTTTCTGCTGCAACCAAGCTGGTCTTCAACCACTATCTCAAACACACTTAACTCATTTGTGCCTTTATATTGGGTTGGCCAAAAAATTTGTTCAGGTTTTTCCATAAAATATTACAAAAATCTGGACGAACTTTTTGGCCAACCCAATACTTTGTTTCTTACTCTTTCTCTGTACCCTAAATACCCTACCCTGCTTCATCCTTCCTTCCAAACCCTATTCCTTCTTAGGTTTCCATTTAATCCATTATGTGATGCTGGACCAACTAATAATCTGTTTTCATGTTCTCTACTGAATTTCTATAGCATATATTCTATGCACAACTTATTTTCCATTTATCTACAAATTCTCAGATTTTGTTGGTTAACCCATTCCCTTTGAGTTTTGTCTCCCTAATAGGTGCAAGGACTATGCCTTCTACTATTTTCTTTTTCATAGTACATAGCAAAGGGCATTATAGTTTTACGTTCTCGAAAAATGTTTACTTCCAAACCTAGTTCTAACACCTAACTCTTCGGTTAGTCATTTCTTGGAGCTGATATAATTCTGTATTATTAAAATCATTTCTCTTACCATCATATTAAAGCCACTGTGAACAGCTATTTTTAACAGTCTTTCTTTCACTCTATCATTCCCCCAGAACTGTTTTTGGCCTTAGTAAGACTTCCAGAATTCTAATTGTTCCAGAGTTTTCCTTCCTTCTTTATTTTACCATCGTACTTTTTCAGCCTGTGCCTTACCCTCTTTTTTTTTTTTTTTCAGGGCTGAAATTTATTTAGTATATTTTCTAAATTTTTATTGCAAGATATTCGCTTTATAATATTGTACTGGTTTCTGCCACACATCAACATGGATCAGTCACAGGTACACATATGTCTCCTCCCTCTTGACTCTTCCTCCCATCTCCCACCCTATCCCACCCCTCTCAGCTTTCACAGAGCACTGGGTTGAGCTCCCTGCATCATATCGTAATGTACATGTTTCCGTGCTACTCTCTGAAGTCACCCCGCCTCCCTCCCACACTGTGTCCACATGTCTGTTCTATCTGTGTCTCCACTGCTGCCCTGCAAACAGGTCCATCAGTACCATCTCACTATGTTCCATACACATGCATGAATATAAATATTTGTGTCTCTCTTTCTGACTTGCTTCACTCTTTACAGTAGGCTCTAGGTTCATCCACCTCATTAGGACTGACTTGCGTTATTTTTTAAAGCTGAGTAACATTCCATTGTGTATATGTACCACAGTTTCTGTATCCATTCATCTGTCAATGGTCATCTAGGCTGCTTCCGTATCCTAGCTGTTGTAAAAAATGTTGCAGCAAACATTGGTGTACCTGTGTCCGTCTCAGTTATGGTTTTCACAAGATATATACCCAGTAGTGGGATTTCTGGGTCGTATGGTAATTCTGTTTCTGTTCCTAGTTTTTTAAGGTTTCTCTATACTGTTCTCCATCAGTGACGTTCAGTCAGTCAGTTCATTCTCTCAGTCATGTCCGACTCTTTGTGACCCTATGAATTGGAGCATGCCAGGCTTCCCTGTCCATCACCAACTCCCGGAGTTTACCCAGACTCATGTCCATTGAGTCAGTGATGCCATCCAGCCATCTCATCCTCTGTTGTCCCCTTTTCCTCCTGCCCCTAATCCCTCCCAGCATCAGGGTGTTTTCCAATGAGTCAACTCTTTGCATGAGGTGGCCAAAGTATTGGAGTTTCAGCTTCAGCATCAGTCCTTCCAATGAACACCCAGGACTTATCTCCTTTAGAATGGACTGGTTGGATCTCCTTGCAGTCCAAGGGACTCTCAAGAGCCTTCTCCAACACCACAGTTCAAAAGCATCAGTTCTTCGGTGCTCAGCTTTCTTCACAGTCCAACTCTCACATCCATACATGACCACTGGAAGAACCATAGCCTTGATTAGACAGACCTTTGTTGGCAAAGTAATGTCTCTGCTTTTTAATATGCTGTCTAGTTTGGTCATAACTTTCCTTCCAAGGAGTAAGCATCTTTTAATTTCATGGCTGCAATCACCATCTGCAGTGATTTTGGAGCCCAGAAAAATAAAGTCTGCCACTGTTTCTACTGTTTCCCCATCTATTTCCCATGAAGTGATGGGACCAGATGCCATGATCTTAGTTTTCTGAATGTTGAGCTTTAAGCCAACTTTTGCACTCTCCTCTTTCACTTTCATCAAGAGGCTTTTGAGTTCCTCTTCACTTTCTGCCATAAGGGTGGTATCATCTGCATATCTGAGGTTATTGATATTTCTCCCGGCAATCTTGATTCCAGCTTGTGTTTCTTCCAGCCCAGCATTTCTCATGATGTTCTCTGCATATAAGTTGAATAAGCAGGGTGACAATATGCAGCCTTTGACGTACTCCTTTTCCTATTTGGAAGCAGTCTGTTGTTCCATGGTGGTTGAATCGATTTCATTTCCACCAACTGTGCAAGAGGGTTCCCTTTTCTCTACATCCTCTCCAGCATTTATTGTTTGTAGATTTTTTTAATGATGGCCATTATGACTGGTATGAGGTGATAACTCATTGTGGTTTTGATTTGCATTTTTCTAATAATGAGCATTGTTGAGCATCTATGCATATGTTTGTTGGCCATCTGTTGTGCCTTATCCTCTTAATTTAAAAAATACATAAGTATACAAACAATAATATAGAAAATATTCACATAATCATTACCCAAAATAACAAATGTGAACATTGTTCATATTTCCTTCAACTATTTGTTTATTATTGAAATAAACAGTACAGATGTTGAAGTTGCCTATATTTCCATTCCTAGTTCTGTTCCCTTCCCTGCCCCACTAAGCAGTCACTATCATGAGTAGTGTGTTTCTGGACTATACTTTTTAAAATTATAATATCTGAAAAAAATGTAAATTATTTAAAAATACACATAACATGAAATTCATCATTTGAATTATTAAAAATGTATAATACAGTATTATTAATTATTGTTACCCTGCAATAAATTATATATCCAGAACTTAATTTATGAATAAATAAGTTATATTATGTAATCATTTTAAAGTATATGGTTAGTGAAAGGCGCTCAGTTGTATCCGACTCTTTGCAACCCCATATACAGTCCGTGGAATTCTCCAGGCCAGAATACTGGAATGGGTAGCCTTTCCCTTCTTCAGGGGATCTTCCCAACCCAGAGATCAAACCCAGGTCTCCCACATTGTAGACGGATTCCTTACCAGCTGAGCCATTAGGGAAGCCCAAGAATACTGGAGTGAGTAGCCTGTCCCTTCTCCAGTGGATCTTCCCGATCCAGGAATTGAATCAGGGTCTCCGCAGGTGAATTCTTTATCAACTGAGCTATCAGGGAAGCCCCCAAAGTATATGGTTAAATGATATTAAGTATATTTTCACTGTTGTGCCATCATCACCATTATCCATCTCAAGAACTCTTTGCATCTTGCAAAGAGTTGCAACTCTATATCCTTAAACAGTAACTCTTTATTCTCTGCTCCCTCCAGCCCCTGGCAACTACCATTTTACTTTCTAACTCTGAATTTGACTATTCTCAAAGTACATCGTATAAATGAATTATGCAGTTTTGTCCTTTTGTGACTGGCTTATTTTACTTGGCATAACGTCCTCAAGATGAATCTGTATTGTAGTACGTGTCAGCATTTCCTTCCTTTTTAAAACTTTAAGGCTGAATAATATTTCATTGTTCTTTTTATAGTACATTTTAGTGTAGTGCTAGTCACTCAGTCGTTCTGACTCTTTGCAGTCCCATGGACTGTAACCTGCTAGGCTCCTCTGTCCATGGGATTCTCCAGGCAAGAATACTGGAGTGGGTTGCCATTCCCTTCTCCAGAGGATCTTCCCAACCCAGGGATCGAACCTGGGTCTCCTGCGTTGCATGCAGGCAGATTCTTTACCCTTTGAGCTACAGGGCAGACCCATTAATCTGTTGATGGACAGATTTGTTGCTTCTACCTTGTGGCTATTGTGAATAATGCTGCTAAGAACATGGATATGCAAATAATCTAGTCTGGTCCCTCTTTTTAGTTCTTTAGAGTATATAGTCAGAAGTAGAATTGCTGGATCATATAACAATTCTACTTTAATTTTTGAGCAACAGCATACTGTTTCCACAGGGGCTGCACCATGTAGCACTCCCACCAACAATGCAGAGAAGTTCTAATTCTTCTACATCCTTACCAACACTTGTTCGTTCCCTTTCTTTTCTTAAATAGTAACCATCTTAATGTATGTGAGGTGTCTTCCCCCCACTGATTTTTGATATCTCCTATGTCATTTTCAGGATTAAAAAAAGATGCTTCAATCTGTTTCTGAAGTTTCTACTAAGTTCCAGTGGTCTGCTCTGTCTATCCCTGAATCAGTACAGTACTATGTTAATTACTGTACCTTCCTAACAATTTAGCTGTCTGTAGTAGGGCAAGTCCTTTTCAAAATGTAATACAAATGTTGGAATTAGTCTGTGAAAAATCCTGTTGGTTATTTATTAGAATCACATTTAACGATTAATTGTTGAAGACTTGATATCCTAATAATAGCGAATATTCCTAACTGTGAATAAGATATAGCTTGTCATTAATTTTGATCTTCTTTTTTTTGGTAACTTTCTTCATAAATATAATGTATATACAGTTGGCCCTTGAGCAACACAAGAGTTATGAGTATTAACCCCCATGCAGTGAAAAATCCACACATAATTTTAGAGTTGGCCCTCTGTACTACAGTTCTGCATCTGTGGATTCAAACAACTATGGACTGTGTAGTACTATAATATGCATTTATTGAAAAAATCCACATACATGCGAACCTCTGCAGTTCAACTGTTCAAGGGCCAATTGTATTATATTTTGTAATTTTCCTCTTAAGTTTATTTTGTAATTTTCCTCACAAATGTTCTGTTCATTTACACAGTGCTTAGGAATAAATTTAACAAAATAAGCAGTTTGCAGGATTGGGGTTTTTTTGTTATCAGTTCAGTTTTTTTCAGTTTCACTCTTAAATATGTTTACATAATTCACATTTTTTTGTTTAAGTTTTCCCACTAAAATTTTCAAACGTATTGGCATACTTTTTTCTCATAGTAGTCTCATGGCTTTAAAATCTTTATCTTGGTTTTGCACCATATAATTCTTTATATTGTTTAGTTTGTTTCTTTTTCTTGTTTCTTCTTCTTTTTTGCCTAAGGTGTGTCTATTAGTCTCTTCAAAGAACCAACTTGTGATTTTGTTAGTCACTTCTATTGATTTTGCTTTTCAACCTTTGCTAAAGTCTCTTCTTCATTATATCTCTCTTTCTGCTTTCCTTGGATTTACTTTAATTTTTTTTCCCTAGCTTCATTTTTGTACTTGCAAAGCACTATTTTCAGTCATTTAAAAATAAGTTAGCCATAATTTCTCCCTTTAAGTATAACTCTGCTATATCCAATGTGTATTTTGACATAGTACTTTCATTGTAATTAAGTTCTAAATATATCATCATTTCCACATTAATTTTATTGGAGTCAACTTCTGTTTCATATAGATGTTCCAAGATTTTTATCTGATTTATTGATGGGTTATTTTTTGCAGAACTTGAATGGAAGCTAGCAGAAGTTGGAGCAATACAGACTGATTTGGAAGAAAACCCCAAAAGAGCCATTGTAGATGTGATGGTATCTTCAATTAGAAACACTTCTATTTATGATGACACTGATAGCTCAAACAGTGATAATGAAGACACCAAATAGAAATATTTAATAAATAGCTTTAAAGTGTTTATATATGGAGTATTTTTGTCACTGCCTTTATAATCAGAGATCAGAATATTTATAAATAAATTTATTTTCATTTTCATATTAGAATTATAGCTTATATGTAATTACAAAAACTTCCAGATATTTCAGAATATTTATTGCCTCCAACAAAACTAGAATTTGTCCTGAACCCTTAATATTTTTCTGTACTTTATCCTTTTTCTGATCCTTTTTGGGCAATAACAAATATATTACAAGTCCTCTGTGTTGTCTAATCACTTCCAAAGAGGCATGTGAATAAAACCAATGAAAAAGAACCATGGAATTTAATTTACTTTAATAAATATTAAAGTCTATTATTTAGAGGCTTTGAGTGAAACTACTTAAATTTATGATCATATGCTTTTTCTTTGAAATCTCTTACCTGTTAAAAAAATTAAGCACTCAATGGAAAAATGCAATTTAAAGATTCTAAAAAGTACTAAGAAACATCTCTACTCATTGTTATAATTTCTAATAGTTCTATTATTGTCAGAAAGTATTAGTTTACTAAGTAGGCTATTGAATCATTAGACCTGTATAACATGCAAGTTTCTAAATCATGAGAAGTGAGAAAAGTAAATTGTGAAGCTTACATATCTTTTAATAGTAATCTCAGAAGAATTCATCATGAGAAAATATATAATATTTGGACACTGCAAGGGCCTGCAGCATGTTTTATCTTGGCTTAATAATTGACACCACTTTTAGAGAAAGTGGTGTTAAATCCAGCATGTAATAGTTTAACAACATATTCTAGTCTTCTAGTTTGTCTGTATTGGTGACCCATCATTGTGATTCACTGATGTTTTTGAAAGAATCCAGGCTAAGTTTAAGTGATTAGATTACAAAAATAAATTGGTGAGAACTAGGCAATTTAGGACTTCCCAGGTGGTGCTAGTGGTAAAGAGTGCAGGAGACGTGAGAGACAGTCGCTGGGTTGGGAAAATCCCCTGGAGAAGGGAATGGCAACCTACTCCAGTATTCTTACCTGGAAATTCCGTGGACAGAGGAGCCTGGTGGGTACAGTCCAAGGGGTTGCACAGAGTCGGACATGACTGAAGCGGCTTAGCAAGCACGAGGAAATTTAACATGAAGTCAGAAAAGGGTATTTGCTGTTCTTGGGGGTGGGTAGGGACCATAGTGGAGAGGGCAGTGGCACCCCACTCCAGTACTCTTGCCTGGAAAATCCCATGGACGGAGGAGCCTGGTAGGCTGCAGTCCATGGGGTCTCGAAGAGTTGAACACAACTGAGTGACTTCACTTTCACTTTTCACTTTCACGCATTGGAAAAGGAAATGGCAACCCACTCCAGCATTCTTGCCTGGAGAATCGCAGGGACAGGGGAGCCTGGTGGGCTGCCATCTGTGGGGTCTCAGAGAGTCAGACACGACTGAAGCGACTTAGGAGCAGCAGCAGCAGCAGCAGGGACCATAGAGGCAACAGAGAATGATGAAGTGGAGGGAAAGTTAAATACAGATTGAATTGTTGTTGTTCAGTCGCCCAGTTGTTTTCGACCTCATGGACTGCAGCACACCAGGCCTCCTTGTCCCTCACCATCTCCTAAAGTTTGCCCAAGTTTATGTCCATTGCATCAGTGATGCCATCCGGCCATCTCATCCTCTCGCGCCCTCTTCTCCTCCTGCCTTCAGTCTTTCCTGGCATCAGGGACTTTTCCAGTAGGTCAGCTGTTTGTATCAGGTGACCAAAATGCTGGAGCTTCAGCTTCAGCATCAATCCTTCCAATGAGTATTCAGGGTTGATTTCCCTTACGATTGTCTGGTTTTATCTCCTTGCTGTCCAAGGGACTTTCAGGAGTCTTCTCCAGCACCACAGTTCGAAGGCATCGATTCATTTGTGTTCTGCCTCCTTCACGGTCCAGCTCTCACAGCTGAATGTGATAACGGGGAAGACCATAGCCTTGATTATACGAATCTTGTCAGCTTACTCTGCTTTTCAGCACACACTGAGTAATAATTTATTTTATCAGATAGATAAAATAAAATGATCTAACTTTGTAAAGAATTAGGAAGACCCCTTCTGAGATAGCAAAGAAAGGCTTTTGAAAATATGCACATTTGGATGAAGGGAGGAAAAGTTGAGAAGCAAAGTCGGGAGTTGCACACAGTGGTCTTTATTATAGTGTTAGCACACATATCAGAGAAATAATTACCTGTAAGGTCCAAC
The DNA here is from genome assembly GCF_016772045.2 of Ovis aries. Taxonomy (NCBI): domain Eukaryota; kingdom Metazoa; phylum Chordata; class Mammalia; order Artiodactyla; family Bovidae; genus Ovis; species Ovis aries. The sequence goes on along the minus strand of NC_056059.1, from coordinate 71,707,314 downwards.
TTCTAAGAGTCTTTAACAAAATGGATGGAAAGATTCCTATTGAGAATAAAACAGTTGTGGAAATTAAAGGAAAAACCATATTATCATAAAGTTAAAATGTAACTTTAATGCCATCTAATGCATATAAATATAGACATTATTTCCTGACTTCCCTGGTGGCTCAGGTAGTAAAGAATCTGCCTGCAATGTGGGAGACCTGAGTTCAATTCGTGGGTCTGGAAGATCCCCTGGAGAAGGGAATGGCAATCCATTCCAGTATCCTGGCCTGAAGAATCCCACAGACGAGGAGCCTGGTGGGCTACAGTCCATGGGGGTCACAAAGAGTCAGACCCAGCTGAGTGACTAGCATTCATTATTTCCCTTCCAATTGAAACCAAATGCAAAAGGTTCCCCCAAATGTAATTTTTTTTAGTAAATCCATCATATTTACCTGTTTTCTTTTTTGAGTTAAAATTAGCAGAGGAAGTAGTAATAGTATTTAAGATGTTTGAATAAAGATTCATTCTTCTTTTTTTAACTCAACTCAAATCCACTAGGTGGCAGTAGTTTTTATACGTAAGCACAGTTCATGAAAACTTAAACATTTGTAAAATTCATAAAATTATAGCATAATAGAGGTGGCTGGTTTTGATTCCAGCCTCAGCCTTTTTCAAATAATGCACATAAATACACGCTTCTAGCAAGTACTCATGCTTGCCAGTATAATCAGAACTACTTCATATGTATCCTACTTGATTTATACATTCTCATTTAAGTGGGGTATAAGTATTTGTTAGAATGTGGGGAAATTATTTAATAATGTGTTTCACATTTTATTGAATGAATTTTTGTGATTTTTTTTGGAAATTTTAAATATTCAAATGTTTTTGATCTATAAAAATGATCTAATATTTTTCTCTATTCCTTTCTGCCAACCACTGAAACTCCCTCTCCTGCTTTATAGTGCCTATTTTGTCAAAGTGTGATCCTAGAATCAGCAGCATCCCCAGGGAGCTTGTTAGAAATGCAGTCTCTGGCCTCATCCCAGCCTGGCTGAACTGCAATTTCTGTTTTAATGAGATCCTTAGGTGATTAAGCAGCACTGGTGGTAGCAAGTCCCCTAAAGACATCTTGAGCATATTCTTTAACTCTTCTTTCACACTTTTGGTTATTAAAAGTCTGTCTAGTTTCAAGCTCCAATATCAGTTCCCAGGCAACTGTTCTCTGACTGAACTTGTGATTCAGAAACTCAAAAGGGAAGGTGGAGTTGTTTTTAGCCAATTATTTCCTTCTCTTTTCAAGACCCATCCTCTGTGGTGTTGGGGACTGGAAGGCAGATTAGGGAAGAAAGGCATACATTTCTCTTAACTAGTTAAGTACTATCCATATTGCATCAAAGTGTTCGCGCTTTAATGGGCACATTGAGTTCTCCTAGAAACTCGGAGGCACCCTCTCCACCGTACAATTCCTTGATATGAGATCAGTCTGCGGCTCTCTCTCTTGATCTCTCTCAGTTCCCACTCCTTGAAGTATATCCTGCCTCTTGTTGCTAGAATTTCTTTTCTCAGTAGGTGTCAAAATGGTTCAAACCTGGACAGTACTTTCTACCAGCATGGATGGACTCCGTAGAAACTTCCTTGCCATGCCAAAATGTAGGAGTACACTTTAGCCCACTTCCTCTAATTGTTTCTCCCCAAGTCTCTATCTTCCTGTTCACACAGGTAGATGCAGGGCGGATCAACAAATCTGAAAGAGAAGAGATACCAGTCTCTCCTTAGTCACTCCAGCTTCTCTAGCCGATTCTGTTGGAGCCTTGTTCACTTAACTTGGAGTGAGCTGTGCTTAGTTGCTCAGTTGTGCCCGACTCTCTGTGACCCCATGAACGCCAGGCTCCTCCATGGAATTCTCCAGGCAAGAATATTGGAGTGGGTTGCCATGCCTTCCTCCAGGGATCGAACCCAGGTCTCTCTCATTGCAAGCAGATTCTTTATCATCTGAGTCACCAAGGAAGCCCAACTTGGAACGGGGTGGGGGAATAAAAAGGAAAGGAAAAGCCACAGTACTCTTTTAAGTTGTGGCTCCAATGATTCTCTCATCCTCCTCTTCCCTTGTGTCTTATATAGCCTGAAAGTAGGGGTTGGAGGTTTTGACCATGTTAAGTCCAGTTTTGTCCAGCCTTTGGTCCTGACTGAAGGAATGTGCGTGTGTGTCATTTGAGTCCGATTCTTTGCAACCCCATGGACTGTAGCCCGCCAGGCTCCTCTGTCCATGGGATTTCCCAGGCAAGAATACTGGAGTGGGTTGCCATTTCCTTCTCCAGGAGATCATCCCCACCCAGGGATTGAAACTATATCCCTTGCATCTCCTGCATTGCAGGCAGATTCTTTACTGTCTGAGCCACCAGGGAAGCCGGGGTGAAGGAAAATCTGCCTCAAATATGGGCAGTGGTTTAGAGGGTGAGTGCTGCATGTTCTTGTTCCCTATTGTGGACCTCACTCAGCAGTCTCATACTAGTGTTTCACTATTTTCAGTTTATCTCTCCTTTGTACTTTAAAACACGTTGCTAAGTTTACCTCCTGACAAGACTACAATCTGCTTACGATCACAACTTGGAATATAAGAGTGATCCCCAAAATCTTCTGGCATGTTTTGCCTTTCATTTCATTCATTCTTTCATTTAACTCAAGCATTGAAATGAATGCTGCATGTACAGTGATGAAGAAAACACATAGTTCTTGACTCTTGGAATTTACCATGTGGTGGCAATGGGGTGGGGTTGGGGGGGGGAAGATAGTTAATAGATAAGAAAAGAAATATTTAAAAAAAACCCACAGTAATAGAGAATAATTGTGGGTACTATGTTGGTGGATGGCAGGTGAGAGGTAGGAGGGAAACATCTTAAATAGGGTAGTTAGATCTTTGACACATGAAGACTGAAGAGGAACCAGCCAGGAGAAAAGGTAGGAGGGTCGTCCAGGTGAGTGCCTGTATCAGAGCTTGAGAATACAGAGATTAGCACGAAACTTGAGGAAGGTTCTGGGTGGAAGTGTTATGGGAAGAGAGAAAAATGGTAGGACATGAAGCTGGAGAAATAGAGGGGGCTAGATCAAAGAGGTTTTATGGCCACAACTAGGAATTTAGGTATAGTGGGAAATAATAAGGATTTTAAAAGTAGGAACATGCAGTTTCATTTATATCTTCAAAAGAATATTCTTGCTGCTTTGTGGAGAACAGATTGAAGGGAGCATCCAAAGTATTTGAGATATTCAAGAGAAGACATTGGGGAGACAATTGGACATGTGTGTTTGGAACCCAAAGGTTAGGTGTAGGCTGTAGTTACAAATTTGTGAGTCATTTCAACCATTCCTAGAGTTCCAACAACAAAGCATAAAAATCTAAAGCCATCATCAATTTCAGCTAACCTTTCTGTAGTAGTTTATAATTTACATTTGATCATCACAATTCTGAGATGCCTTTTTTCTCACTTGACAGATAAATACCCTGATGCTCAAATAAATTATTTAACTTGCTCAGTGTGTCTTAGTATTAGTCAGGATTGAAGCCTAGACCTTTGATTACAAAGTTTTCAATATCACATCATACTATTGACTTACTTCTGTTTTAAAGGATCTAGCAAGGATAAGAGTAATTCACTAAAACATGAAGAATTCTTAAAAAACAAAACAAAACCCTAACAATATATTCCCTATTATGCATACCAAGCTTCCCATGTTCCTATTTACCTGAAACTGTAGCAGTAAAAGTAGGAACGTCAAGGAAAGGGTGGATAAGAATGGTATTATGAAAAAACAGAAAGGACATAGGGTCCCAGAGAACTAGGGGAAGAAATTGAGCAAGAGATGTAAGAACTACACAAAAAGCAACATCATTAATAGCCACTACTAATATGGGATTTTTTATGTACCAGGTACTATCACACACACACATGCCATCTACCTGTTCTATCTTCTCTCAATTATCCTGAGACATGATTGTTACTACCGTCATTTGACAGATGAGGAAACTGAAGAACAGACTCAAAGTCATGCAGATGTTAAGTAGTTGGGCCGGGATAAATCCTGGCAGTAAGTTTCCAATTCTGTATTTTAGCCACTATGCTATGTTGCTTCCATCAAGACATCAACTGTGGAAACCAGTTAGGAATGGAGTTGGAAATGTTCCTTCTAAATTATAGCTAGGCAGACAAGAAGAAATGAGAAGAATATTTGAGTTAGATAAATTGTGTTCAAGGAGAGGATTTAGGCTAGGAGACAAACTATGAGGCAGGGTTTTTGTTTTAGGGAAAAGTGGAATCTGGAAGTTGGAAATGTGATTAAAAATATGTGGTTCAGTTTTCTTCTTGGAGAGTATGGGGAGAAAGATAAGTTGTGAACCGAATCATGGGAAATGTTTGAGTAGTGGCAGAAGAATGAGCAGAAAACGGGACTATCAACAGGTGTTGGTAAATGATTAAATACAGAAAATGAGAGAGGAAGGAGTCAAAGATGAACATGATGTGTTTCTAGTGACTAAGAGGACCATGGAACCATTAAAAGGGGCAAAGGTATTTTTGAAGATACGATGCAGAATATGAAGAGAGATCACTTTCTCTAGAAAATCTAATCCTAGGAAAAGCATTCAAAGCCTCTTGTCTAACTGAAATCTTCCTAATCAGTATTATTAATCTTGCTTCCTCTCTTGCTACCACTGTGAGAATTCATGATGGCAAGTGACAGATAACCTCTCACTGGTTTAAGCAATGAATACATGTTAAGAATTTATTGACTTCTAAGTCGCTTCAGTCGTGTCTGACTCTGTGCGACCCCATAGATGGCAGCCCACCAGGCTCCCCCGTCCTGGGATTCTCCAGGCAAGAACACTGGAGTGGGTTGCCATTTCCTTCTCCAATGCACGAAAGCGAAAAGTGAAAGTGAAGTTGAACTTAACTGAAATTTCCAGTTATCTAGTCCACAATGGATTCCATGCATCCAATGTGTCTACAGGCCAAATCTCCATTTTTAAACCTGCTTTATTCCACGTTGCCTTCTTTCTCAGAATCTGTGAGTAGGAAGATGTGTTCAGGCTTTCATTTTTGCAGACTTAACTCCACTGGAAAAGAGATCAACCTTCTTAGTTAAATCCAAACTAAGGTAGAGGATTAACTCAAATGTGTTTTCCTCTGGAGTCCTGCTCCAGCCTCAGAATAGGGAATGAATGCTAAGCAGGAAAAAATGTCTACTAAAATCTTGTCTGCTATATGATGACTCTATCACGCTCTCCCATTCCGGATAGAATCCTCTGGTGAATGATAAGGGATCTGAATAGTTTCTCAATTTCAATCGATGTTCTTTTTCTCTTGAGTACACAGCAAGAATCTGAAGTGTTCACTGAGATGAATGTTACCTTTGAGGGAGGATTTTATAGTCACAAGTTTTTTTGAAAGAAGAAAAAATGGCTTCTATTTCAAATTCAAAGAACAATCATTAAAATATGAAAACTACTAGGAATTAGGAGTGTAGACTTTTTCCCAATAATTTTTAGCTACTGAAAGGTGCTTTCCCTTGCGGACCAACTGTCTTAACCATCAAAGAAAGTAATTTCCCCCTAAGATAAGGGGGAAAACATTCACACGTTTTTCTACAAGGGAAGGAAGGTACAAGCTAGGATCCTGGTTTATCTCCCATCTTCCTTAAGGCTAGATAAAAATCTCCAAAGGAGCACGTCCGTTATCTTCTTTGGCCTCGGCCCTCCAGCCAAGGACTCACGTCCGATATCCCCAGGCCCACTCTCCAAAAAGAAGCGACTAAAGCAGTGCACTTCCAGAAGAGAGAGGAGGAGTCTGGAGTGCCAGTCACCTTCACAAACGCCCTCTTCCAGTCCCAAGAGACGAAACGCAAGTGATGCCACTGGATGAGGGGGAAAATTCTTTTCGCCCGCCCGATTTTTTTTTCCCCTGGCATTGGCAAAGTGATTTGGTTTTCGAGAAAGAGAAGGTCCCCCTTTTTGGCTTCGGGATCCCTTGCACATGAAACTCTCCTCTGTCCTCGCTTCCTGCATCCAGGGTAAAAGTCAAAGCCACCCTGATCTAAAACTCCCGGGACCGGCCGCACCCTCCGCAGCTAACCAGGCCCCGCCTCCCCTGCTTTCCAGTAACCGGTGCGAGGAACGGGGCGCCGGGGGGATCTTGGCTTTCCTGCACGCCCGGCGGCAGCCGCGGATCGCGCAGACGCGTAGCCCTAGGGAGCAGGAGTCTCCTCCGGCGCCCGGGATCCCCATCGCAGCTCCGAGCTGCCTAACGGGGCACATCGCATGCGCACCAAGACGCACTGGGGAAAGAGAGAGTGAGGGGAGGGACGAAAGAAAAGCGCCGGCAGTCGGAGCCCGCAGGGGTCACTGACTACGCATGCGCCGGGAGGGAGCGCAATCACAGACTCGTCTTGCGGCTACCGGCTTAAAAAAGGAAACCCCCGAGACAGAGAGCGCGAAGGAAATCTGGCCGCCGACGCGTGCGCGCTCCCGGTGAGTGGCGCCCCGCCGGGTGGGCCTGGGGCCTGACGTCCGCCGGCAGGCTTGCCTGAGCGGCGCATGCGTGGTCCCGGTGCCTGTGGAGGAGGGGAAGGGAAGGGAGGGGGAGGAGTTGAGGGCGGCTGTAGCGGTGAATTTTTGGGGGGTGGGTTGGGGGCGCCACTCAGCCTCAGGTGCTGCTAGAGCAGGGAGCCGCAGCGCCTTCAGGACGCTGCAAGGCTAGTGGTTCCGAGTCGCCGCAGCTGGACTCCGGGGTGGGGGAGGGAAGAAGCCGGAGCCGCCGCAAGCCACACGGTGAGGGCGCCGGGAAGTGGGGGGAGCGGGAGGGCGGTGTGTGTGGGGCCGGGGGGCGGCGGCCAGGGGAGGGGCGGGCTGGCGCTGAAGCCCAAGTTTTGCTTATCGCTCGAGAGTGTCTTTTCTCGGGAGTTGGGGTGGAGGCCCGCCCCGTCTGAAGGGCCTTTCGGGACAGCTGGGGTTACCTGCGGGGCAGGGGTGGGATTGGGGTGCGCGGCGGGGTCGGGTGGCCGGAGCGCGCCCTTGGGTTGAGGCCGGTTCGAGCGGCAGAGGGGCGGGGAGAGCCGAAGAGCCGGTGCGGAGAGGGCTTTCGCTGGGGACCCGCTAGGCCTTGTGACCCACTTTATTCCTGTCACAACTCGGGCACGTTTGGAGCGGCGCCCAATGGGGCGCCGGGACGGCCAGCTCCTCCGGGGAACCCCCGCCCTCCCGGCACCCGGCCCGCGCGCCGCGGCCCGCAGTCCGAGCGGTGGCCGCCGCCGCCCGTGGGCTGGTTCCGTTAGTGGTCGCGGTTCCGGGGCTGGGTCCCCGGGGAACGCGCTACTCCTCGCGTCCGACTCGAGCCGCTGCGCGGGTTCGAACGCTCCCGGGGCGGCGCCGGTCTTCCTTGAGTCCACCCGCGCCCGCCCGCCCCGGGTCACCGCGGCGGCTGATTCTTGTGGAAACCTTTTCGCCTGCGAAGCTGGACTCTAGCTTGTCCTGGCGTGCTGGCCCCGGGAGTGTAATTTCCGATGTGTAGCGCCGCAGAGCTTACATTCTTGAGTGCGTTTTCGCTGGTGTGCAAGTCGTCCTGTTGCTAATAGCAGAATCCTGAAAGGTAAAAACCTCGGCCTCTGACTTGGGGAATGAAAGATCGAATCAGGTGGCGGTTGCTTGCTATTAGAATGCCGCGCTATACGACTTGAAGGCTTTCTAACCTTAGAAAAGCAACAATAATGTTTTCTTTTACAGTGAAAGAAAAGCACTAGAAGGAACTTTTAGTCATTGTTGATTTGGCTGTTACGCTGATGCCCCAATCAAAAAAAGGTAATTTCACTTGAAGTCTACATTCTAATTTGTACCTTTATTTTAAGTGATAAAATAGTGCGACTTTTCCCGTCTACCTGGTTGGAAAAGAAACGTTCTAAAAAGGATGTAATTTAAATAATGAGTTGCTTTGTCTGTTTTTAGATCTTGGGGGGAGAAACTTAACTCAGGTGTTAAGTAGTTAACTGTATAGAATATCATTAAAGTTTAGCCTGAAGAAAGATGAAAGTTGTAGTCATAATCAGCTGTGAAAAAGAATGAGGAAGCTTTGTGTGTAATGACACGGAAAGATCTCCAAAGTATGTTATAAAGTGAAAAAAACAAGATATAGGACAGCGTGAATAACGTGCTACTTTGTGTGATAACGAGGCACCCATGGAATAGGAATATAAACTTGGGTTTGTCTTTATAAGTATAAAGAAACTGGCGGGGGAGGATAGCGGAGAATTGATAATGGTTGGGTAGAGGGCGGAGTAACCTGATGAGGGGATGGTGGGAAATGACACGTACACTGTATGCCTTTATATTTTAAAGTATTTGTGACTATATTATGAGTTCGTAAACTAGATTAAACAAAAATCCTTCTCTCCAAAATAATTTGCTCAAAATAATTTCTTTCTTTCCTAGTTTGTAGTAATTTTGGCCATTTTTAATATGGTTTCTCTTAGTGGTTTTTTTTTTTTTTTTTTTTTTTTTTTAAGGGGAAACGACCTAAACTTGACAGAAAGTTTTAAGTATGGCTATCTAGGCTCCAGTTTTTAAGATGCTAATGTTACAAATTTAACTTTTAAAAATGTTTAGTCATATTTTGTTTTGCTAAAATATATGACATTATTTACATTTGACATTTTGGCTTATGCTGTGTTCAGAGCATAGTTTTTCTTGCTGCTTTTTTTCCCCCAGAAATCCTAGTTGTATAAAATTTTACTTTTACTTTTTTTAACCCCAAAGTTGTGATGACAAACAGTTGGAGAATATGAACTCTCCATTAAAATGACACTGGAATTGGTTCTCTAGATAGTTTGCTTTTCAGATGGGGAAATACTTTCTCAAGGCGGTCAGACATGAACTGCATGTAAATTTATATGTGTGTGTGTTTAGAGAGAGATCCTGTATATAGATATAGTACTTACAGAGAATTAAAGTTGAGAGTCAATGTTCTGTTGGTGCAAACGCTAAAATTTTTTTATGACTTAATGGGTTGCTGAAAACAGTATGTAGTTTCAGGGGGGAGGGTACTCAAAATTCCTCTGGTGGCTAATATCGTATAATCAGAGTCGTGAATGTTGAGTAGTGGGTGACAGTTGCTATGGGCATTTTTGTTGTGTAGCATTCCTTTTTATTTTGGAGGATAGGATAATTTTGTTATTTCTCTTTGATCTGTTGGTCTCTGGTAGTCAAATTTCTGCAAATGGCATTTAATTTTCATTTGAATTCCATATATGTCTGTTCATTCTTTTTGAAAAACATTAGAGAAGTAAGTCAATGTTCAGGAAAAATGTAAACAATGCAATGTATTTATAATAGGTGACAATGCTTTTTACATACTTCACTTCTATCTCACATCTCTCCCCAGAGATAACTACTGTTACATTGTTATATAACCTTTGAGTTCTTTTTCTGTGTATTTACATAGACTTTTAATCTCAAAAATTAAGTTGTCTTGATTGTCTGCTTTGTTAGTTTGTCTCTACTGTGAGCTCTGTTACTACTCACAGGACAGGGAAATGACCTGGATTGGATATGTCAGAAAGTTAAGCAACTGAGCCTCTCCTGGTCCTCTGATGTGAACCTAAGCATGCTTGGTCTTTAACTAAGAGACATTGATTTACTTGGAAGGAATCCAGCAGGGGGAACAGGAGAAGAAGCTTTTTGGTCTGGTTTTTGCTTTAGTGACAGCAGACAAGTTGTATACATACTTCTTCTCAGAACATTACCTTTCTAACAGTTCCAGAGGTGTTTTTTGGTGGTTGTTCTGTTTCATTTTGTTTTTAAACCGAGCTGAGAATAATTACTAAGACTTCCTTCTTTTTAGGTGATAGAGTTGGCTATTAGTGAAGACTCTTTACTAACCTGTGAGATACATAGAAGGATGCAGTATAGTTGGCCCTTCCCTGGAGAGTTGGGCATGACTGAGTGCTCACACACCCTTGAAAGAGCATGTGTGTAGTGATTGTAACACAAGTTAGGAAATGACAGATTCCAGAAGAAAAACGTACCTAAGGTTTGTAAGAGTGAGACTGTTTCCAACTTTTTATTTTTGTGGACATGGAGTTTGAATGGAGAGTAGAGATATTTCGTGACATTTAAAATAGGAAAGGATAGAGCAAATTTAGCTTGTCTTAGCTCTTAAGAGGGAAGAAAGTAAGGAGTTAAGTTGTGTCCTCATAGCAGGCACTAGTTGATAGCTTATTTTTGTTTTTTCACTCTCTCCCACTAGAAAGAACCATTTGATGTTTTACTTGGTAATTATAATACAGCCTCTCTTAGATTTCAGGATTTGGAGAATAGGAGATTTAATTCTGCCGGTTAACTGTTGTCTGCCATCTGATGTTTCAGGCAGTGTTAGTATTAAAAGTAAATTGTTTTTTCCTATCATTTTTTTTCCTCAAAGCACATATTTAATGTACCTGCTCCCCCATATTTTTTACTTCTTGTGCTGTGTCAAATAAAATACTTATATTCTGAAATATTTTAAACTATGAAAGCAAACAGCATTATGGTGAAAAATCTGTCAAAGTTCCTCATTACAGCAAAATTACCTTCTATTGTTTGTATTTCTTTCCAGTTCCTTGCAGATGTATAAAGTAAAAAAAAAAAAAAAAAAGAGAGAAACTTTCATAGTTTCTTGTAGGCATTGTCCCAGGATTGTACTTTATATTTTATCCTTTTCTGAGTCTAAAATTCTAGGTGGAATTGAATAAATTATAGAAAACTTTTTAGTGTCAGAACAATTTAATCTTACTAATTGACTGTAATTGTTAAAATGTCATTTATATTTATAGGTTACTTTACAACCATCTGTTAGTCATTTTTATAGCTCTGTTGGGTGTAACTTCTGTGAATTAGGTGGGTAAGAGATTCCTGTTTTTCTCTATGTTTTTGATTATATGAATATTAGATTACCTAAGCTCATCCTTGTAAGTATAATGTCATCTTTGAGTTATTACTTGTTTTAGGTGTGTATTTCACAAAGATGTAATTCTACTTACTATTTTAAGTGTTAGAAGTTTATAGAAAAATTGCTTTTAAAAAATAAATTTTTATGTATTATTTTTAACCTTTATAAGATACTGTTTAGAATGTGATTTACCTTTTATTTTTCAGAAATATTTCTGAAAAACAGAGTAGGTATCTATGAAGCAGGCTGAACATTCTCCATTAAAATTTAAGCTATAATATTTTTTACAGAGAGTGTGTTTGATTGCTTCAAAACTTCCTTAAAAGGAAAATCTTAATACTAAGAAAGAATACTTTCACCCACAGAACTGACATTATCTTTCTGTAGGATTTCTGTGACATTTTATACACCTCTTAGGTATCTGTATCCTCTAGATTAAGTCAGGGAGAAGAACTGCTTAACCTATTTTCAATAGAAAATAGATATGATATTAAAGCTCAGTGCAGTAGTTTTAATGTGTCTTCTGTCATGTTTTTGGAAGTTACATGTTTACTCACGTTTCTGTGACTATTTTGATAGCAACTACTTTTTACTTTTTTGTCACAAAAATAGGAAGTTTTTAGGTGTTTATTTCTTTTGTTCATTTATTTTCAGTGACATAATCAGATCATTAAAATATCTGGTTTTATGTTGAATAAAGATAATTATTACTTATTGCCTGAAATTCAATAACAGCAAACTATTTTAACAAGGTCTTAATTACTTACGTTTGTAGCTTGGTGTAGTGATTAAGAGTGCAGGGCTCTACAGCTAGCCTGCTTGGGGTTCACATCCTGGCTTTATTACTAGTGATTGGACAAATGTTACCTCAGTTTCTCATCTATGAAATGACAATAATGCTAGTTCATAATATTATGTGAGGATTAAACAGTACATGCAAATTATGTAGAACAATGAGTATCATATAGTTAATTGTTCAATAAAAAATGTTAGCTGTTGTTATTTCTGTTGTTTTGTTACTTTCATAGTGTATACCAAACATGGCTCTTACTTTTTGAGACGGGAATCCTAATTTCCGTGAGTTGCTTAAAATTTTGTTTCTATGTAGAGAATTTGAGAGAGAGTGTGTGTGTTAAATCACTTCAGTTGTATCCGACTCCCTGCGACCCCGTGGACTGTAGCCTGCCAGACTCCTCTGTTCGTGGGATTCTCCAGGCAAGAATACTGGAGTGGGTTGCCATTTCCTTCTCCAGAATTTGAGAGTACTTGACCTTTTTATGTAACTTAGAACAATGAAAATGTTATTAGAAAATGTTGCCAAGATGCTTGGTATTGCATATTTCTTTGAAATCCCTTTGCCAAGTAGAGTTTTGAAAGACTGGTGATTTGTTTTTCCTATGTTGAAACTTAAATTTTAGTTGAAATAATATTAGAGGTTACTTTGGAAAAACCCCACAAATTAAAATGCAAAATGTTAGAACTCAGATTTTATTTTATAACTTATATAGTTTATCTCCAAGAGATCTTCCTGATCTAGGGATCAAACCCAAAGTCTCCTGCATTGCAGGCAGATTCTTTTACCACTGAGCCACCTGGGAAGGCCTTTTTTTTTTTTTTTTAATTTAGTTTTAGTCTTTTACTTTGTTTTCAGTTCACCTTTGAGCAACGTGGCAGTTAGGGACGCTAACTCTCTGCATGATTGGAAAAGTAAAAAATCCACTTATAACTTATAGTTGGCCCCTTTTGTGGTTCCTCAGTATCCAGTGTTCCCCATTCTTTGATTCAAGCAATCACAGTTCATGTGTTACTCAAGTATTTATTTACTATTGGGAAAAAATCTGGGCCCAGGTGAACCTAGGGAGTTTAAGCCTATGTTACTCAGGGGTCTATTATAGTTACATTTTTGCTAATAATAGCTGAGTTTGACATCTCTTTGAGTCGTCTGTTTTACATTCCTTTTTATCACTCCTGTTTTGCTTTTTTGTGTGTTAATCTAATTTTTCCCCATTTTTCCTATTAATTCGTTAGTTATATATTCTTTCATTATACCAGTAAGGGTTATTCTTGAGGTTGCATACAATAAGCATACTTGACTTACAATACAAATTATTTATAATACAGATAGTTCAAATTATTACTTTTACCATTCTCCAGTAATGACTGTTTCTTACGCATTAACTCATATGCCAATCTTTTTGCATTATTACCATTCTGCATTTTATTTATACTTATTTTAAACAGTATGGTTTTGGACAGTTAATTTTTGTTCATATTTACTCTTTCCAGGGTTCTCCTTTCTTGCGTTTTCTGTGTTTCTGTCTGGGTAGTTTTTCCTTCTGTCTGAATAGCTTCCTTTAGTAATATGTGTTTTAATACTGGTCTACCTACTGACAGTGAATTTTTCCTTTTTTGTTTGTCTGAAAACATCTTAATTTCACCTTTTTAAAATAATATTTTCACAGGGTATGGAACTCTACATTGATAGTTATTTTATTGTCTTCTTTCTCTTAAAGACTTATTGAAGGTAATGTATCAGTGTATGTCTTGCTAATAATAATGTCTTCTATTTTTCTCAAAGGACTTCTCAGAATGCTTTTTCTTCTCTTATTTTTTGGCAATTTGACAGTGTTGAGGTGTGGTTTTCTTTGCATTTTGCTTAAGGTTCTTAGAGCTTTTTTGAATATGTAGCTTGGTGCCTTTTAGTTTTGGAAAGTTCTCTGTCATTACATCTTCAATTATTGCTTCTGCCTGTCTCATCCTTTGTGGATTCTAATTTAAATATTTATTATACCCTATCTTCATGTTTCAAATGTCTCTTAAAAATTTTTTTCTCTCCGAACGTCAATTGGATATCTTATAATGAACTGTCTTACAGTACACCAAAAACTACCTTATTTTTCTCCAAGTGAAAATGTTGTGTTAATTTTATATTATAACTTTGAGTTCTAAAACATCCGTTTGGTCCTATTTTATAGATTTTTAATAAACATCAGTTCTCTTGAACATACTGATTATAATTGTGTACATATTTGTCTATTAAATAATTTCAGTATCTGCATCATCCATTCATCTACATACATTGTTTTTCTGATGATTGTTTTTCATATAGCTGTGGGGTTCTTTCTCTCTGTATGTTGACAGGTTTTTCAAAGAACTTGCCCATTTCGTCTAAGTTGTTGAATTAGTAAAGTTGTTTATATCTTAAGTAAGTGAAGTAACTGAAGTCACTCAGTCGTGTCCGACTCTTTGCGACCCCATGGACTGTAGCCTGCCATGTTCCCCCATCCATGGGATTTTCCAGGCAAGAGTACTGGAGTGGGTTGTCCTTTAAATAAGGAGAAGGCAATGGCACCCCACTCCAGTACTCTTGCCTGGAAAATCCCATGGATGGAGGAGCATGGTAGGCTGCAGTCCGTGGGGTCGCTAAGAGTTGGACACGAACTGAGCGACTTCACTTTCACTTTCATGCATTGGAGAAGGAAATGGCAACCAACTCCAGTGTTCTTGCCTGGAGAATCCCAGGGACGGCAGAGCTTGGTGGGCTGCCATCTATGGGGTCGCACAGAGTCGGACACGACTGAAGCGACTTAGCAGCAGCAGCAGCAGAATGTATTGTGAGTGTAATATCAGTATAATCTACAGAGATTTGGTATCATTTCTGATGTAGATAATTTGTGTCTTCTCTCTTTTTTCCCTGATCAGTCTGGCTTGAGATTTATTAACTTTGATTAAGATTCTTGAAGAACCAGCTTTTGGTTTAACTGATTTCCTCTAGTTCTCCTGTTTTTTGTTTCCTTGTTTCTTCTCTGATCTTAATTCCTTTCTTTAACTTGCTTTGAGCTTAGTTTGTTTTGTTTTTCTAGTTTCTTAAGATAGAAGCTGAGGTCATTAATTTGTGATCTTTCCCCCCTAATATATGTGTGGTATAAATTTCCCTTAAATATTGCTTACCAGGTTTAATATTTATATATTTTTCAATTTTCATTCAGTTCAGAATTTTTTATTTTACTTTTTGATGTCTTCTTTGGCCTATAGATTCTTTATATTATTTAGTCTCCAAAAATTTGAGGGTTTTCCAGAGATCTGTTATTTTTAAGTTAACTCTATTGTGATGAAAGAATATACTTTTATGACTTGGATCTTTTTAAATTTGTTGAGATTTGTTTTCTGGCCCAGAATATCATCTGGATTAGTAAATGCTAGCATTAGTAAATGCTCCATGTGTGCTTGAAAAGAATTTGTATTCTGTTGTTGGGTGGAGTGTTCTATAAATATCACTTAGGTCAAGTTGGTTGATTATTTTTGTTTATGTCTTGTAATTTTTGATTGAATGCCAGACATTGTGAATTAAAAAACAAAATAAAGCAAGCATTACCAAGTATGTTCTGCCAGAGGGTGTTTACATTTTCTTTCAGGCAGATAGAATAGAGAGTCAGTCACTTTAATTTATGTGAAGGCTGGGTTGCTATTTGAGTAGTTTGGTGATACTCTTCTTTATGTTATTTGTAGGGTGTGGTTTTCTAAGACTTTCATTTCAAAGCCTGGTAGTCTTTATCCCCTTGATAGTGCCAAAGGTGGGAAATTTCACTTTACTTCTCAAGTTTTTCAGTTATTATTTAGCTTTTTAACCCTGCATTGTTTAAGCAAATATCCTTGAATTTGAGGTCCCTGCAGTTTCCCATTTTTGTTACTCCAGCCTTATGTGAACACCAAAAGCTTTCCTGACTTCTTGGTTCCTTAGTAGCAGCATTTCATGCAGGCCAAATCTCAAGTTTTTCAGCCTTCACCCCATCCTGTAATCTGGAAATACCCCCTGGGAAAAGACAACAGCAGATCATCTAAACACCTTGAAAAAATTTCCCCTTCTTTGGAGTTGTAGACCTTCTTGTCTCCCATGCTTTAAGGACATCTCTGTACTGCCTTTAAAAATATGATTTTTATAATTTATTTAGCTTTTCTAGTTGTTCTCAAGAAGGATATTGGCCTGCTGCAGACTGTTGCATCCTACTCAGATGTAGACAACTCCTTGTTGTTGTTGTTTTAATATTTTGGTTGTGGCTTGTGCGGTCTCAGTTCCATGACAGGGGTCAGACTGAGGCCATGGCAGCAGTAGTGCCAAATCCCAACACTAAGCCACCAGGAAACTCCTTCCCTATTGATTTTTAAAGCTTCACAGAAGAACTCAATTTTCATGAGCGATTTTGTATTAAACATTCTTCTTCTAGGCTTTAGGTAGTGGGGTTTTAGTTTCAGACCTAGCAAAAAAAGCCAAATTTATTTTAAGAAAAAAAAAGCAGATTTATTGGGATATAATTTTTATATGTTAAAATTCACTCAATGTAAGTATACATGTTGAATTTTCATAGATGTATGCGTTTTTGTAACCACTACCACAATCAAGATACAGAAAGTTCCTGTCAACCTGAAAAGTTCTCTCTCCCTTGTTGTTCAGTTGCTAAGTTGTGTCTCTTTGTGACCCCGTGAGCTGCAGCATGCCAAGCTTCCGTGTCCTTCACTATCTCCTGGAGTTTGCTCAAACTCATGTCCATTGGATCAGTGATGCCATCCAACTATCTCATCCCCTGTCACCCCCTTCTCTTTTCCTCAGTCTTTCCCAGCAACCACCTCTCTCCCTGGGAACCACCCATCTGTTGTTTCTTAATACAATTTTTCCTTTCACACAATGTAGTATAATTGAGATTAATACAATGTATGGCCTTCTGGGTCTAGCTTGCACTTAGTATAATGCTTTTGACACTCTCCTGTGTCAGTAGTTTCTCTTTTTTCCTGAATATTTTACACTGTATGAGATATGGCATAATTTGTTTATAACTATTAGTTGTTGAGCTTTTAGATTGCTTCCGGTTTTTGGCTATCATAAACAAAACTGCTAAGCATTTTAGACACGTATTCTTATTTCACTTCAGCGAATGTAGGAATAGAATTGCTGGGTTATGTGATAATTATATGTTTAACTTTGTAAGGCACTGAGGATCTGTTTTCTAAAGTGGTTGTACTATTTTACTTTCCCTTCAGCAATGTGAGATTTTCAGTTTCTCTACATTCTTGCTAACACTTGGTATTGTCAGCATTTTTAAATTTTTGCAGTTCTAGTGGATGTGTAATGTTATATCTCATTGTCATTTTAACTTACATTTTCCTAGTGGTTAACATATTAAATACGTTTACATGTGCTTGTTGGTCATTCATATATTTTCCTTTGTGAAGTGTCAACTCACATCTTTTGCCCATTTAAAAAACTGGGTTGCTTGTTCATGACTGAGTTTTTTTGTTTTTGTTTTTTGTATTCTGATATGAGACTTTTATCAGATATTAGAATTGTGAAAGATCATCATGGCTGCCCTTTATATCTTCTTAGTGGTATCTGAAGAATAAAATTTTAAATTTTGATGAAATCTGATTTATTAATTCTTTAATGCTTCATATTTTTGGGTCCTATCTAAGAAATATGTCTATCTCAAAGATTTTCTCTCATGTTTTCTTGTAGGCATTTTATAATTTAGCTTTTATGTTTAAGTTCATGATTCATTTCAGTTGATTTTTACATAGGAAATGAAGAAAGTGTTGTGAGGTTCTTTTTCCAGTTTTCTAAATTTAATTGAAGATTATCTATTTATCTGTTTTTGACTGTGCTGGATCTCCGTTGCTGTGTGGGTTTGTCTGTAGTTGGGTGAGTAGGGGCTGCTCTCTGGTTGCAGTGCAAGGGCTTCTCATTGCAGTTACTCCTGTTGTGGAGCATGGGCTCTAGGGTGCCCATGCTTCTGTAGTTGTGGCATGTAGGCTCAGGAGTTGTAGCGCTAGGCTCTAGAGCACAGGCTCAGTAGTTGTGGTGCACGGGCTTAGTTACTTTGCAGCATGTGGGATCTTCCCAGCCCAGGGATCGAACTGCTGAATTGTGTCCTCTGAATTGGCAGACAGATTGTTTACCACGAAGCTGCCAGTGGGGGAAGCCCTATGGTAGAGATTCTTACAAAAAAATTTTTCCCCACATAATATACAGTTTTTCTACGCCATTAATTGAGAGACTATTCTCTCTACTGAATTATTTGTTACTTTTGTCAAAAATCAGTCACATGTGTGTGGGTCTTTTTTAAAACTATTTTATGTAATGACCATATGTCTATCCTAACATCAGCATCTTAAAGTCTTGATTACTGTAGCTTTAAACCTGGTAATGGAAGTTCTTCAGTACCATAAGCACAGTACAATTCTGTATTTACTTAGGCCTTTAATTTTTGAATATACTTTTAGTAGTGGACTTACCCTGTTTGTTCAGCAGATACCTGGTGAGCATCTGCTGTGTGCTGGGCTCTGTTGTGTTGCTGGTTATTGCAACAGAGAACAAAGAATGCAAAAAGGCCTCCCCTTGGGGAGCTTAGATTACAACTGGGGTAAACCAGATGAGAAATTTATGTTAGATGGTGATTAGTACTATGGAGGAAAACAAATCAGGGTGTAGGAGGTCGCAGTATGGGGATGGGGAGGGAGGGATGTGTAATTTTAAGGTGTGTGGATAGAGAAATTTCTTCAGTGAGAAACTGATATTTGAGCAGACTTCAGCCTGCTTTTTATATCATGTTCATAACCAATGAACAGTTTCAGAAAGAAAGGCGGAAAGAAGGTAGGAGCTTGAATGTGTGCTGAGTATGCTAGTTGCCTCCTAGGAGGCCAAAGCATTTAAAATCAAGAGGTGTAGTAATAGAAGTGTACCTAACAGCAGAAAGGTAGACAGTAAAAAAATCATGTTTTTGGTTGAAATCTGGTGATGAGAACGTTTATCTTAATATATTAACATAGCTTATGGTAGAGAGCTAACAGATACCGTGAATTGGAAGACTAACTTCATTACATGTGGATATGATTATAAAAGCAATTTAGTAAAAACCTCATTAAAATAACAACTGTTGGTAAAGAGTAGCTTCCTTGCTGGCTGAGTGATAAAGAATCTGCCTGCCAATGCAAGAGGTGTGGGTTTGATCCCTGGGAGGGGAAGATGCCCTGGAGAAGGGACTGACAACCCACTCCAGTGTTGCCTGGGAAGTCCCATGGACAGAGGAGCCTGGTGGGCTGTGGTCCATGGGGTCACAAAGAGTTGGACATGACTTAGCTCTAAATGGCAGCAATCGGTAAAGTGTAAATATAAAGAGAAGATGGAATTAAATAAGACAAAGATGGGTATTTTGATTGTGAAGTTTATAATTTACAATGAAGAAATACCAAATATATGTGCAAAAATAGTATAGTGTTAATATTCAAAAAGTAAAAGTGATCCTAGAAAGTTATTCAGATCAACTTTGCTGGCAGACTTTATAATGACTCTTAGACTGAAGTTATCAAGTGAACAAAAAATTAAGGCTATGGAACAGCTAAATGTCCTAATTAATAAGCAAAATTTGATGGATAAACTGAATCCTACTGTCAAAATAGAGACTATACCTTCTTTTCAAGCACTTACAGAAAGTATACAAAAATTGATTGAGTGCTAGATCATAAAGAAAACTTTGGTACATTCCTAAAGATAGAAATAATTTAGAACTACTTATCTAGTATGATAGCCACTAGCCACATCTAGCAATTTAAATTCATTAAAATTGAGTAAAATTTAAAATTCAGTTTCTCAGTCTTACTAATTACATCTCAAATACTCAAATAGGATTGATTGCTCTTGGAATGAGGAGAGAAGAAAGCAGACTGAAGATAGTACACGTGAGCTAAATCCTTCTTTTCTATAGCAAGGAGTCAGTAGACAAAATTTGAAGTTAATCAAGGAATAAAGACAGACATGTTATCTATAATTATTGAGATAAATATAAAAACTATAACACATAAGTGAAAGTGATTGCTTATAGGGAACAGGACTACAGTTTTTTACTATTTGTTTTAATATGCAAGTTTTAAGAGACTAATAGGATACACATACAGAATAAAAGCAGCTTATAAACTCTCTGCATAATAGCTTCTTATTCAATAAATGTTAAGTGCAACTTTATTCCTTTGCATAAAGTAAAAAGCATCCTTTCTTTAAAATTTGATGACAGTTAATTTGTACTGAACATAGTAATTTTTTTCAGACACCAGTTGCCAGTCTTCTCTTCCATTTACGAATGTGGATGGTAAGCCAAAGTATGTGACTTTGGGTGTATACTACTTATCTTTAATTGATAAAAATAGTTAATTTGATTTCAGTAGTTAGTAAAAGATTCATATACAATATTTGGAGTACTTTAAGATTTTAATCTGAATAAACATCTTTCAGACAACAAAAGGTCACTTACTTAGGTCAAGAAATAAAAATCAAAGCCTATACTCACAGAAAGTGAAGAGAAATGAAAGGTCCTCTTGATGAGGGTGATGGAAGAGAGTGAAAGAGCTGGCTTAAGACTAAATGTTAGAAAAACTAAGATCATGGCATCCAGCCTGTTGCTGCATGGCAAATAGAAGGGGAAGAGGTGGAAGTGGTGACAGATTTCCTCTTGTTGGGCTTCTACATCACTGCGGACAGTGTCTGCAGCCATGAAATCAGAAGACGATTCCTTCTTGGCAGTATAAGTGATGACGGACCTAGACAGTGTGTTGAAAAGCAGAGACATTACTCTGCTAACAAAGGTCTGTATAGTCAAGGCTGTGGTCTTCCCAGGGGTCAGGTATGGTTGTGAGACCTGGATTGTAAAGAAGGCAGAACTCCAAAGAATTGAAGCCTTCGAACTGTGGTGCTGGAGAAGACTCCTGAAAGTCCTTTGGACAGCAAGGAGATCGAACTAGTCAATCTTAAAGGAGATCAACCCTGAATATTCACTGGAAGGGCTGATGCTGAAGCTGAAGCTCCAGTATTTTTGGTCATCTGATGTGAACAGACAACTCATTGGAAAAGTCTCTGATGCTGGGAAAGATTGAGGGCAGAAGGAGAAGAGGGCTCCAGAGGATGAGATGTCTGGATGGCATCACTGATGCAATGGACATGAACTTGGGCAAACTTCAGGAGATGGTGAGGGACAGGGAGGCCTGGTGTGCTGCAGTCCATGGTGTCACAAGGAGTCAGACAGGACTGGGTGACTGGACGACAACAACAAAAGATTCATACAAAATATTTGGAGTACTTTAAGATTTTAATCTAAATAAATATCTTTCAGACAACAAAAGGAGACTTACATGGGTCAAGAAATAAAAATCAAAGCCTATACTCACAGCCCTTGAGCACTGATGATATATTTCAAAGGTAATTTCTCTGTAATTTCTAGGAAGTATCTTAAATGTAAGTGAAGAATGACATCTGTAACAAGGATTTATGACAAATAATTATA
This sequence comes from Ovis aries, assembly GCF_016772045.2. Lineage (NCBI taxonomy): Eukaryota > Metazoa > Chordata > Mammalia > Artiodactyla > Bovidae > Ovis > Ovis aries. The sequence continues at coordinate 71,686,047 of NC_056059.1, read as the reverse complement.
TGAAAATTTTACTGCTTATGTAGTGAAGGTATTTGCTATTATTTAAGATGCCAGTTAATATTGTATTATTTACTCACAACATATTGCCATAATTATTATCTATTTTCAGATTACTACATCTTTTTGCAGATTCACTATGGGAGAGGGACTATAGATAAGGGGTAGGGGAAAAGAGAAAAAGTTTTGCTTTGTGATTTAATGTTACTTGAAAGCATATATTAGGCAGACTAGTTCACAGTGTCATTTGTTGAATGTGTGTAATGTTTGTTCTCCAGTTTTCCAAATAGACTAGCCAAGCCAGTTTTTATAACGTGACACTCTGATACTGTCCATAGATTGTAGTTTCATAATTCACCTAACCTTTCACATAAATAAGAAAATTAAACATAGGAATCAAATCTAAACACTTAACTTAGAGGAACAGTATTACGTAGCAAATCATCAAAACGAGTGAAAATAGATCCCCATTGTAGTGAAAGCTTTAGAGAATATGCCATTACTAATTTGTCTTTATTATAATCTAAAAGTCTTGTTCTCCAAAAGCTTTTCCAGCATTTAAAAATTCAATATTTTAGACATAATGTTAGGGTTTTGTTTTTTTTTTTCTGCCTTGGAGTATAGTTTAAATCATCTTAATGAGTAAAGCTCTTTATGATTATACTTAAACCAATTACAAAGTGCTTGCTGAAGGTGTAGGAGATTGGGGACTTCTCTCCTGACTTTTAAGACACAATCTGAAACTTTGCTTTTCAATATGTTTTTGATATTTTCTTATTTGTCTTTGTCTTAAAAAAAAATTAGTGCGTGTTTATAAAAATCAGTAATGAAATGTTCTATAAATGTGTTTATAGACTGTACTACTTTGATTACTTGGTTTACAGTATGCAGCAAGTCTAATGGCATCACTGAAACAGTACCCAGCCTGAAACAAGTGCTTATTCTGTTCTTTCAGCTGCCATCAAGCCATGTGCCTGTATATGTTTGGAGGAGAGTGTCTTTTCATCCTTAAGCTAGGCTCACTCTATCTCTCACTACAAGGCTTTTGGAAAGCCTTGATATTTTAAAATTCTGTACAGATGTTGCTAGTGAATGCTTTCTGTAGATTTTATAAGAATGAAAATGAAAATATTGTGTTGCTAACATAAACCACAGTTTTTAACGGTAGAGACTTTGTCTTGTTCAATCATATAGCTGTAGACTAAAATGCCCGGCCATAATATATACCCAGTAATTTTTTTAACATAAGTAAATGCAGAAACTATGTATTTAGGGAATATGCTATTACTAATTTATCCTTAAATACTAAACTGTAAATTGGAGTATCACTTCACATTATAATTTAGTTGCCCAAAGGCAGATTGTCTTATTGTGCCAGTTGAGAGTTTTCACTCATACTAGCCTACTCATTAGCCACTTAAAATTAATGCTCTGATAACTTTAGTTGGTCAGACATCATTTCACAAAGAAAGACAACAGAAGATGAAGAAAAGAAGCGAGGGAACTACAGAACGTGTAGAAAACATTTAGTAAAATGTTATATCCTGGAAAGCATTGCCAAGTTCAATGTCCGGAGTTTTCCTCTATGTTTTCTTCTAGGGCTTTTATAGTTTTATATCTTATGTTTAAATCTTTAATCCATCTTGAGTTAATTTTTGTGTGAATATCCAGTTTTTCCATCACCATTTGTTGAAGAGACTGTCCTTTTTCCCTTGTGTAGTCTTGGTACCCTTGTTGAAGATCATTTGGTCATATGTGCAACAATTTGTTTCTGGGCTCTGTATTTTGTTTCAGCGGTGTTACATATCTGTCATTATACCAACACCACACTGTCTTGATCACTATTGCTTTGTAGTATGTTTTGAAATTTGGAAGCGTGAATCTTCCAGTATTATTATTTTTTTCAACATACCTTTTGGGCTATTTGGTATTATTTTGGAAAACTTTGAGACTCCATATGAATCATATGAGTGGTTGTTTTTTCATTCCTGCAAAAAATGCTAGTGAAATTTTAATAGAGATTATGTTGAATCTGTAGAGCACTTTGTATAGTATGAACATTTCAGTTCAGTTCCATCACTCGGTTGTGTCCAGCTCTTTGTGACCGCATGGACTGCAGCATGCCAAACTTCCCTGCCCATCAACTCCCAGAGCTTACTCAAACTCTTTGAGTCGGTGATGCCATCCAACCATCTCATCCTCTGTTGTCCCCTTCTCCCGCCTTCAATCTTTCCCAGCATCCAGGTCTTTTCCAATGAGTCAGTTCTTACCATCAGGTGGCCAAAGTATTGGAGTTTCAGTTACAGCATCAGTCCTTCCAAGGGCTATTCAGGACTAATTTCCTTTAGGATGGACTGGTTGGATCTCCTTGCAGTCCAAGGGACTCTCAAGAGTCTTCTCCACACCACAGTTCAAAAGCATCAATTCTTTGGCACTCAGCTTTCTTTATAGTCCAACTCTCATATCCATACATGACCATTGGAAAAACCACATCTTTGACCAGATGGACCTTTGTTGGCAAAGTAATGTATCTGCTTTTGAATATGCTGTCTAGGTTGGTCATAACTTTCCTTCCAAGGAGTGAGCATCTTTTAATTTCATGGCTACAATCACCATCTGCAGTGATTTTGGAGCTCCCAAAAATAAAGTCTGTCACTGTTTCCATTGTTTCTCCATCTATTTAGCATGAAGTGATGGGACAAGATGCCATGATCTTAGTTTTCTGAATGTTGAGTTTTAAGCCAACTTTTTCACTCTCCTTTTCACTTTCATCAAGAGACTCTTTAGTTCTTCTTCACTTTCTACCATAAGGGTGATGTCATCTGCATATCTGAGGTTATTGATATTTCTCCCAGCAATCTTGATTCCAGCTTGTGCTTCTTCTAGCCCAGCATTTCTCATGATGTTTTCTGCATGTAAGTTAAATAAGCAGGGTGACAGTATACAGCCTTGATGTACGCCTTTTCCTATTTGGAACCAGTCGGTTATTCCATATCCAGTTCTAACTGTTGCTTTTTGACCTGCATACAGATTTCTTAGGAGGCAGGTCAGGTGGTCTGGTATTCCCATCTCTTTAAGAATTTTCCACGTCTTCCAGTACACAAACATAGATTGTCTTTTGATTTGTTTTAGCTATATTTTATAGTTTTCATTGTACACGTTTTCACCTCTCTGGTTAACTTTATTCCTACATTTTTTTTGGGGGGGGGTGCTATTGTAAATGTAGTTGTCTACTTAAATTTCCATTTTGGATTGTTCATTATTAATGTTTAGCAACAGAATTGATTTTTGAATGTTGAGTTTGTATTGGGCAACTTTGCTAAAATCGTTTGTTTCAACCATCTTTTTACGTGTGAAATCTTTAGGGTTTTCTGCATATTAGATCATACGATCTGTGAACAGAGGTAATTTTTTGCTTTGTCCTTCCATATTTGAATGACTTTTGTTTCTCTTCTTGCCTAATTGCTTTAGCTAGGATTTCCAGCTCTATGTTGGATACAAGTGATGCGAATAGGCATCCTTGCTTTGTCCATAATTTTTCAGTTTTCTTTCAGTCCAGAAGCTTTCATTTTTTATTATTGAATATGATGTTAGCTATGACTATTTCATATATGGCTGTTGTTATGTTGAAGTGGTTTGCTTCTGTTTCCAGTTTGTTTAGCGTTTTTATTGCAAAAGAATGTTTGATGTTTTCAAATGCCTTCATTACTTGAAGTCATCTTCCCCACCATTTTCATTTGGTTGATGTGGTATATGACAGTGGTTGATTTTCATGGTTCAAATCATCCTTGCATTCTGGGTATAAATACCACGTGATCATGGTATATAGTCCATTTAATGTGCTATTGAATTTGACTTGTCAGTACTTTGTCTGAGGATTTTTGCATCAGTATTCGTCAGGAATATTGGTCTGTATTTTTTTTTGTTGTGTCTTTTTCTGCTTTTGGTATCAGGGTAGTGCTGGCATCATGAAATGAGTTGGAAATGTTCCTTCCTGTTTAATTGTTTGGAAACGTTTGAGGAGGACTGGTATACTCTTTTTTAAATGTTTTGGAGAGTTTTTTCCTGTGAAGCCACCTGGTCCTAGGCTTTTCTTTATTGAGATCTGCTTTTATTTCTTGAGTTGTTGTCATTGTCCAACGCTTTGTGACTCCATGGACTGCAGCATGCCAGGCTTCCCTGTCCTTCACCATCTCCTGGAGCTTGCTCAAACTCATGTCCATTGAGTCAGTGATGCCATCCAACCATCTCATCCTCTGTCATCCCCTTCTCCTCCTGCCTTCAATCTTTCCCAGCATCACGGTCTTTTCTAACGAGTCAGCTCTTCACATTAGGTGGTATTGAAGCTTCAGCTTTAGCATCAGTCCTTCCAATGAATATTTAGGATTGATTTCCTTTAGGATTGATTGGTTTGATCTCCTTGCTGTCCAAGATTACTCTCAAGAGTCTTCTCCAGCACCACAGTTCAATAGCATCAATTCTTCAGCGCTTAGCTTTCTTCATGGTCCAACTCTCACATCCATACATGACCACTGGAAAAACTTTGACTATGCGGACCTTTGTCTGCAAAGTAATGTCTCTGCTTTTCAGTATGCTGTCTAGGTGTGTCATAGCCTTTCTTTCAAGGAGCAAGTGTCTTTTAATTTCATGGCTGCAGTCACCATCTGCAGTGATTTTGGAGCCCCAGAAATAAAGTCTGTTTCCATTTTTTCCCCATCTATTTGCCATGAAGTTATGGGACCAAATGCCATTATGTTAGTGTTTTGAATGTTGAGTTTTAAGGCAGCTTTTTCACTCTCCTCTTTCACTTTCATCAAGAGGCCCTTTAGTCCCTCTTCACTTTCTGCCATAAGGGTGGTGTTATCTGCATGTCTGAGGTTATTGATGTTTCTCCAGCAATCTTGATTCCAGCTTGTGCTTCATCCAGTCCAGCATTTCTCATGATGTACTCTGCATAGAAGTTAAATAAGCAGGGTGACAATTTATAGCCTTGATGTACTCCTTTCCCAATTTTGAACTGGTCCATCGTTCCATGTCCAGCTCTAACTGTTGCTTCTTGACCTGCATACAGATTTCTCAGGAGGCAGGTAAGGTTTATTTCTTGATTAATTCACTTTAAATTATTCTCTTGATTTTGCTGAGAGCGATGAGGATTTAGCTTACTTTTGCTGTCCTTAATCACTCATCTCTCTTCATCTCAAAGTTTGAAACAGTATAATTAGTTCTTTCATTTGGTACCTGTGCAGTTGTAAATAAAGTGCTTCTTAGACATTATATTTTAAGTCCCTGCTATGTAAGATAAAGATAGTAGAGCCTTTATCCATTTCTCTATCTTGTCTTTTCTTCTCTTTCACTTTCATTTCTACCTTTTCTTTTGTGTTTGACCCGGTTGATCACATAACATTTTTATTCTGTTGTATAAGGAGATTTAAGACATTGCAGTGGTTAAGACTCCACGCTCCCACTGCAGAGGGCACAGGTTTGATCCCTGGTTGGGGAACTGAGACCCTGCGTGCTGCATGGTATGGCCAAAACAAAACAAAAACATTCAGGCTTTTCAGTAGGTTGATTCTAAAAGCTGAACACAATAAATTACAGTTACTCATTGAGCTGTTTATTTTTTATGAGTACAAAGTTATAATGGAAGTCAAAAAAAAAATAGGATATCAAGGTAAGTTTGGTTATCTTAGGGCAAATTTTTTCACAATCATGCCACTAGTTTGCCTTATATTCTGAGTTGTTTGTTTAATCTTGTCCATCTTCCCCTCCTGCAGTCTGTAATTACCTTTTTTCCCTTGGTAGAAATGTTTCCTGCTTGAATCACAGTATCTTATTTGTTGGAAGGAATCCCTGGTTTTCCTAGAGACATCCCTTTTAGAGTTTTCCTGCTTCTTCCTTCAGTCTTCGTAAGAAGGAAGCCTGCTGAGTGTCTGACATTCTGAGATATTCTTTCACTGCATTTCTGGGTTAGATTTACTGTTCCTTAGATGTCACACCTTCCTGTTTCATGGCATTCTCCCCTTTTTGCTGGAATATGTTCCAGATTAACTTCAGTATACAGGATACTTAAGATGTAAACATTCTTGAATGCCTAAACGTGGCTTTTACCTGGTTCATAATTGCTTGGTAGTTTGAGTGTAGAAATTTAGATCCAGAGTGAATTTTCTTTTGAACTTAGGAGCTTTTCTCTCTTTTGTTTAGATCAAGATGGTAGGAAATCTGATGCTACTCTGAGTCTTGTTATATTTTAATAACCCTTTCCCTCTCTCTCTTTGGAAACTTTAGTATCTTACTGTGTCTTTGAAGTTCTGGACTTTTATAGTTACATATCTAGGTATATGGCCAGTAGGTCACTTGTGTCTGACTCTTTTTGTGACCCCCATGGGCTGTAGCCTGCCAGGCTCCTCTATCCATGGAATTTTCTAGGCAGGAATACTAGAGTGGTTGCCATTTCTTCCTGCAGGGGATCTTCCCAACCCAGGGATCGAACCCACATTGCCTGTGTCTGCTACATTGGCAGGCAGATTCTTTACCATTGTGCCCTCAGTGAAGCCCCGTGTCTAGGTATGTTCAGTTCAGTTCAGTCGCTCAGTCGTGTCTGACCCTTTGCGACCCCATGAATCACAGCACGCCAAGCCTCCCTGTCCATCACCATCTCCCGGAGTTCACTCAGACTCATGTCCATCGAGTCTGTGATGCCATCCAGCCATCTCATCATCGGTCGTCCCCTTCTCCTCCTGCCCTCAATCCCTCCCAGCATCAGAGTTTTTTCCAACGAGTCAACTCTTCTCATGAGGTGGCCAAAGTACTGGAGTTTCAGCTTTAGCATCATTCCTTCCAAAGAAATCCCAGGGTTGGTCTCCTTCAGAATGGACTGGTTGGATCTCCTTGCAGTCCAAAGGACTCTCAAGAGTCTTCTCCAACACCACAGTTCAAAAGCATAAATTCTTCGGTGCTCAGCCTTCTTCACAGTCCAACTCTCACATCCATACATGACCACTGGAAAAACCATAGCCTTGACTAGACAGACCTTAGTCGGCAAAGTAATGTCTCTGCTTTTGAATATGCTATCTAGATTGGTCATAACTCTTCTTCCAAGGAGTAAGCATCTTTTAATTTCATGGCTGCAGTCACCACCTGCAGTGATTTTAGAGACCCCAAAATAAAGTCTGACACTGTTGCCACTGTTTCCCCATCTATTTCCCATGAAGTGATGGGACCGGATGCCATGATCTTTGTTTTCTGAATGTTGAGCTTTAGGCCAACTTTTTCATTCTCCTCTTTCACTTTCGTCAAGAGGCTTTTGAGTTCCTCTTCACTTTCTGCCATAAGGGTGGTGTCATCTGCATATCTGAGGTGATTGATATTTCTCCCGGCAATCTTGATTCCAGCTTGTGTTTCATCCATTCCAGCATTTCTCATGATGTGCTCTGCATATAAGTTAAATAAGCAGGGTGACAGTATACAGCCTTGACGTACTCCTTTTCCTATTTGGAACCAGTCTGTTTTTCCATGTCCAATTCTAACTGTTGCTTCCTGACCTGCATATAGGTTTCTCAATAGGCAGGTCAGGTGGTCTGTATTCCCATCTCTCTCAGAATTTTCCAGTTTATTGTAATCCACACAGTCAAAAGGCTTTGGCATAGTCAGTAAAGCAGAAATAGATGTTTTTCTAGAACTCTCTTGCTTTTTCCATGATCCAGCGGATGTTGGCAATTTGATCTCTGGTTCCTCTGACTTTTCTAAAACCAGCTTGAACATCAGGGAGTTCACGGTTCACGTATTGCTGAAGCCTGGCTTGGAGAATTTTGAGCATTACTTTACTAGCATGTGAGATGAGTGCAATTGTGTGGTAGTTTGAGCATTCTTTGGCATTGCCTTTCTTTGGGATTGGAATGAAAACTGACCTTTTCCAGTCCTGTGGCCACTGCTCAGTTTTCCAAATTTGCTGGCCTATTGAGTGCAGCACTTTCACAGCATCATCTTTCAGGATTTGAAACAGCTCAACTGGAATTCCATCACCTCCACTTGCTTTGTTCGTAGTGATGGTTTCTAAGGCCCACTTGACTTCACATTCCAAGATGTCTGGCTCTAGATTAGTGATCACATCATCATGACTGTCTGGGTCGTGAAGATCTTTTTTGTACAGTTCTTCTGTGTATTCTTGCCACCTCTTCTTAATATCTTCTGCTTCTGTTAGGTCCAGACCATTTCTGTCCTTTATCAAGCCCATCTTTGCATGAAATGTTCCCTTGGTATCTCTAATTTTCTTGAAGAGATCTCTAGTCTTTCCCAATCTGTCGTTTTCCTCTATTTCTTTGCATTGATCGCTGAAGAAGGCTTTCTTATCTCTTCTTGGTATGAGTTGTTGTTATTCTGTCTGAACTCTCTGGAGTTGATAGACCTTTTCTGTTGAAATGCAGGTGTTTTCATTAAGGTATGGGCAATGTTCTCACTGTTTTTTGGTAATATTTCTTGGTTTCCTATGTTCTTCCACTTTGGAATGCTCATCAGCAGAATATTGGCTTTCTGGTTTGATCCTTATGTCATATCTCTCATGTTTTCTGTCATTGCCTTTTTATTCCTTATTTTATTTCTTTAGCTAGATGTTCCTGCTTTTCTGTGAATGTCTATAAGCAGATTGTAAGTATTGCAGTATCTTTGCTTATTTTCTGTTTGTATTATTTTAAGAGGCAACATGGTATAGTTGTTAAAAGCATATACAATAGAACTAGACTGCTAGACTGTGTCTGTTAAGATCCCAGCTCCACTACTTAATAACCATATGACCTTAGGTAAATTATTTAACCTTTCTGTGCTCTGTTTCTGAACTATGAAATGAGGATAACTACTTTGTGGGCAAAGGAGTTCATATTTGTAAAGTATTTACAACAATTCTCGGTGTTGTAAAATTTGTATCATTGTAGCATTCTGTTTTTGTTTTATTGAATGCAGTTTCTTTAGGAGTCTCTTAAGGATATTTTGATTGTTTAATCCTTTTCTTCTGTACCTGAATACTTTGTGAGTCTTCTGGGGTTAATTTATTATTTACCTTTGTCTTTTTCTAGCTGTGGTTTTTCCTCATACGAAATTACATAGTTGACTCATGTATATTGCTACAGGAATGTCTTGATTACTTTCTGTAGCTACAGTGGGGTGTTTTTTTCTTGTTGGGTAGGTGGGTTTTTTTCAATTGCTTTCTCTGTTTAAAAAGACTGGTTGGTAATTCTTAGTCCATAGATGGAGTGTCTTGTCTGCTGGCAAGTTCAGGTTTAGAGCAGAAGAGCAGGAAACCTATTGTGATTCTCAGGAGCTTTCTGTTTGTCGTATTGACAACAGACTTGCTCGACGGTAACATTCCTCTGGTTTCATTATGAACAGGTTGCCAGATTTCTACTAGATTTCTTTAGAAAAGAGTGGCACAGTTTTTGGCTTAGGGGTGCCATTGGGCCTTGCCTAGCCAAGGAGTGGGTGCAGAGAAAGGAGACAGGTAACTTTTTCCTAGGTCACCAGTATTCAGCCTCTTTATCTGCTAACTTGAGTCTAGAGTCTCAGGAGGATTGACTCAGGCCTCCATGGTAGTCCCTCTATGTGTGAATTTTGCACTGTGTTTTCCCTAGTTTTGCTTAACCTGTTAACACACTTTGGATCTTCTTTCTATTGTCTAGAAATTTACTGTGTCGGTTCATCTCTTCGTAACTTCCTACTCCATTCTTTTTATTGTTTTATAGATCTTAAACTTTTTGTACTTCTGTGCTGTCTTACCAGTAGGCATTCCAAAGGGGAAAGTAAGACAAAACTGTCATCATTATCTTTCATTCTCCAGGTTTTCTTTTTTTAAGGAAAAAAAAAAAAAGAATGAAAGGAATTGTCGCTTCACTTCTAAGTATTTCTGTAGTTAAAAAGTTCTGATTCAAACAGTATAAAAAGATATTTTTTAATACCTCTAGGTGTTAGCTCCTGGTCTTGTTTTTGCTGACTGTATGTATAGAGCTTCTCCATCTTGGGCTGCAAAGAATATAATCAATCTAATTTTGTTGTTGACCATCTGGTGATGTCCATGTGTAGACTCTTCTCTTGTGTTGTTGGAAGAGGGTGTTTGCTATGACCAGTGCGTTCTTCTGGCAAAACTCTATTAGCCTTTGCCCTGCTTCATTCTGTATTCCAAGGCCAAATGTGCCTGTTACTCCAGGTGTTTCTTGACTTTCTACTTTTGCATTCCAGTCCCCGATAATGAAAAGGACATCTCTTTTGGGTGTTAGCTCTAAAAGGTCTTGTAGGTCTTCATAAAACTGTTCAACTTCATAGACTTGGATTACCGTGATATTGAATGGTTTGCCTTGGAAACGAACAGAGATTATTCTGTCGTTTTGAGATTGCATCCAAGTACTGCATTTCAGACTCTTTTGTTGACCATGATGGCTACTCCATTTCTTCTGAGGGTTTCCTGCCTGCAGTAGTAGATATAATGGTCATCTGAGTTAAATTCACCCATTTCAGTCCATTTTAGTTCGCTGATTGCTAGAATGTCGACATTGACTCTTGCCATCTCCTGTTTGACCACTTCCAATTTGCCTTGATTCATGGACCTGACATTCCAGGTTCCTATGCAGTATTGCTCTTTACAGCATCGGATCTTGCTTCTATCACCAGTCACATCCACAGCTGGGTATTGTTTTTGCTTTGGCTCCATCCCTTCATTCTTTCGGGAGTTATTTCTCCGCTGATCTCCAGTAGCATACTGGGCATCTACCAACCTGGGGAGTTCCTCTTTCAGTGTCCTTTCATCTTGCCTTTTCATAGTGTTCGTGGGGTTCTCGAGGCAAGAATCCTGAAGTGGCTTGCCAGCCCCTTCTCCCGTGGAGCACTCTCTCTCAGGCCTCTCCACCTTGCCCGGCCGTCTTGGTCAGCCCCGCAGGCATGGCTTGGCTTCACTGAGTTAGACAGGGCTGTGGTCCTCGTGTGATCAGACTGACTAGTTTTCTGTGAGTATGGCTTCAGTGTGTCCGCCCTCTGAAGCCCTCTCGCAACACCTACCATCTTACTTGGGTTTCTCTTACCTTGGATGTGGGGTATCTCTTCATGGCTGCTCCAGCAAAGCGCAGCCCCTGCCCCTTACCTTGGACAAGGGGTATCTCCTCACCGCCGCCCCTCCTGACCTTGAATGTGGAGTAGCTCCTCTAGGTCCTCCTGCCACCCGCGCAGCCACCGCTCCTTGGACTTGGGGCTCAGATCATGAGCTCCTTATTGCCAAATTCAGACTTAAATTGAGGGAAAACCACTAGACCATTCAGGTATGACCTAAATCAAATCCCTTATGATTGTACAGTGGAACTGAGAAATAGATTTAAGGGACTAGATCTGACAGATAGAGTACCTGATGAACTATGGACTGAGGTGGCTGATATTGTACAGGAGACAGTGATCAAGACCATCCTCAAGGAAAAGAAATGCAAAAAAGAAAAATGGCTGTCTGAGGAGGACTTACAAATAGCTGTGAAAAGAAGAGAAGCAAAAAGCAAAGGAGAAAAGGAAAGATATAAGCATCTGAATGCAGAGTTCCAAATAATACCAAGAAGAGATAAGAAAACCTTTCTCAGCGATCAATGCAAAGAAATAGAGGAAACAACAGAATGGGAAAGACTAGAGATATCTTCAAGAAAAGTAGAGATACCAAGGGAACATTTCATGCAAAGATGGGCTTGATAAAGGGCATAAATGGTCTGGACCTAAGAGAAGCAGAAGATGCTAAGAAGAGGAGGCAAGAATACACAGAAGAACTGTACAAAAAAGATCTTCATGACCAAGATAATCACGATGGTGTGATCACTCACCTAGAGCCAGACATCTTGGAATGTGAAGTCAAGTGGGCCTTAGAAAGAATCACTATGAAAAAAGCCGGTGGAGGTGATGGAATTCCAATAGAGCTATTTCAAATCCTGAAAGATGATGCCGTGAAAGTGATGCACTCAATAGGCCAGCAAATTTGGAAAATTCAGCACTGGCCACAGGACTGGAAAAGGTCAGTTTTCAGTCCCAAAGAAAGGCAATGCCAAAGAATGCTCAAATTACCACACAATTGCATTCATCTCACATGCTAGTAAAGTAATGCTCAAAATTCTCCAAGCCAGGCTTGAGCAATATGTGAACCGTGAACTTCCTGATGTTCAAGCTGGTTTTAGAAAAGTCAGAGGAACCAGAGATCAAATTGCCAACATCCGCTGGATCATGGAAAAAGCAAGAGAGTTCCAGAAAAACATCTATTTCTGCTTTATTGACTATGCCAAAGCCTTTGACTGTGTGGATCACAATAAACTGGAAAATTCTGAGAGAGATGGGAATACCAGACCACCTGACCTGTCTGTTGAGAAACCTATATGCAGGTCAGGAAGCAACAGTTAGAATTGGACATGGAAAAACAGACTGGTTTCAGATAGGAAAAGGAGTATGTCAAGGCTGTATATTGTCACCCTGCTTATTTAACTTCTATGCAGAGTACATCATGAGAAATGCTGGGCTGGAAGAAGCGCAAGCTGGAATCAAGATTGCCGGGAGAAATATCAATCACCTCAGATATGCAGATGACACCACCCTTATGGCAGAAAGTGAAGAGGAGCTAAAAAGCCTCGTGATGAAAGTGAAAGAGTGAAAAAGTTGGCTTAAAGCTCAACATTCAGAAAACGAAGATCATGGCATCTGGTCCCATCACTTCATGGCAAATAGATGGGGAAACATTGGAAACAGTGTCAGACTTTATTTTGGGGGGCTCCAAAATCACTGCAGATGGTGACTGCAGCCATGAAATTAAAAGACGCTTACTCCTTGGAAGAAAGTTATGACCAACCTAGATAGCATATTGAAAAGCAGAGACATTACTTTGCCAGCAAAGGTCTGTCTAGTCAAGGCTGTGGTATTTTAGTGGTCATGTATGGGTGTGAGAGTTGGACTGTGAAAAGAGCTGAGCGCCGAAGAATTGTGCTTTTGAATTGTGGTGTTGGAGAAGACTCTTGAGAGTCCCTTGGACTGCAAGGAGATCCAACCAGTCCATTCTGAAGGACATCAGCCCTGGGATTTCTTTGGAAGGAATGATGCTAAAGCTGAAACTCCAGTACTTTGGCCACCTCATGGGAAGAGTTGACTCATTGGCAAAGATTCTGATGCTGGGAGGGATTGGGTGCAGGAGGAAAAGGGGACGACAGAGAATGAGATGACTGGATGGCATCACCGACTCCATGGACATGAGTTTGAGTGAACTCTGGGAGATGGTGATCGACAGAGAGGCCTGGTGTGCTGCGATTCATGGGGTCGCAAAGAATCGGACATGACTGAGCGACTGTGCTGAACTGAACTGAACTCTTTGTGATCCCACAGACTAGCCCAGCAGCTCCTCTGTCCATGTGATTTCCCAGGCAAGAATACTGAAGTGGGTAGTGATTTTCTTCTCCAGGGGATCTTCTTGACCCAGGATCAGACCCGGGTCTCTCGCATTGTGGGCGGATTCTTTACCGCCTCAGCCACCAGGGAGGGTAAAATACTTCTATATGTTTTTTTAAAAAGTAAAGATATTTTCTTACATAAACTCTATCATATCTAACCAAATTAACCATAGTTTCTTAATATTATATATTACCTAGGTCTTATTCAGATCTTTTCCACTTGTTTGAAAAATACCTTTTTATGTTATTTGAATCAGAATTAATATGGGATATTAGCAGTTAGTTATGTTTCTTGAGTCCTTTTTTTCTTATAAGTACAGTTTATTCGGGAAAAGAGTGATATTGGTTTGTAGATCCCTTTGATAGACAATGTTTGTACCAGCTATGTATTACATAGTTCTGTTCCAGTTTGTTAAGAGTTCAAAATCTTCTTCAAATAAGACACGCTTTTGTTTTAATGGAATACATATAGAACAGTAGTACAGAATAGAATGATGAACTCTCAGCTTTAATAACTATCAACTCAGGACCTGTCTTGTTTCATATATACCTTCAGCTATGTACCTTCTCCTGAATCTGTTTGAAGCATATTCCACATCTAATTCATCTGCACATATTTCTAAGTATATATATATAAGAAACTAGGTCAGTTCTATAGAATATTTCTCATTCTGAATTTATCTGGTTGCTTCTTGATGTCATTTTACTTACTCCTTTTCTATATTGATTTAAATTGAAAGTTTGATCTAAAGCAGTGTTTCTCAAGCTTTTTTTTTCATTATTATTCCTTTAAAGGCCCTTTTTAGACACTTTTTTCCCCTTTGTGGTCTGTTCCATGAGACCCAAGAGTAGAGCATTGTGCTTTGGAATGTAAGAAACCGTTTTAATTTCTATTGAAGATTTTTTTCGCCCCTGGATGTGACACTGCAACTATTAAGAATAGACAATATAAAGATTTGATTCTGTAGTTTGACTCTGTTGTTGTTGTTTAGTCGCTAAGGTGTGTCCGATTCTTTGTGACCCCATGGAGTGCAGCATGCCAGGCTTCCTTGTCCTTCACTATCTCCTGCAGTTTGCTCAACTCACGTTCATTGAGTTGGTGATGCCGTCCAGTGATCTCATCCTCTGTTGCCCCCTTCTCCGCCTGCCCTCAGTCTTGCCCAGCATCAGGGTCTTTTCCAGTGAATTGGCTCTTAACATCAGGTGACCAAAGTATTGGAGCTTCAGCTTCAGCATCAGTCCTTCCAATGAATATTCATTGTTGATATCCTTCAGGATTGACTGGTTGGATCTCCTTGCAGTCCAAGAGACCCTCAAGAGTCTTCTCCAGCACCACAATTTGAAAGCATCAGTTCTTTGGCACTCAACTTTATTATGGTCCAGTTCTCACATTTGTACATGACTACTGGAAACACCATAGAAAAACTGGAAAAAGCAGAGTTTGACTCTTTACATAAGAACATTTTATAAGTAGGATATGTTATAAAAACATATTTGCTAGGGGGTATCAATATTCATTTCAGTGAGTAAAACTCCATGAGGGCAGGAATTTGGTGTTTTTTTCCCCTTGTCATTAGATATGTAGAACCTATCATAGTAAGTGAATGAATGAGCAAGGAACAGAATTTCCAACTCCTTGTCTAACGGAACTGCTAGTTAAAAGAGAAATAACCCAGTTAATGTTGTGAAATCTTTTGTTTTTGTTAATCAGTCTTTAAAATTGTACTTTTCCTATTGAAGGGTAATTAAAATTCTTTTAATATGGTGGAAAGAAATATCATTAACATTTCTAATAATTTTCATTTCCAATTGTTAATAAAAATTAATGATGATCATTGGACTGTTCATAAAACCATACTGGAAATAGAGAGTAATAAAAAGCACCTATCTCATAGGGATGTTGTGAGGATTAAATTAGTTAATACATGTAAAGCACTTACAGCTAGACTTCACACATAATAAAATGCTTAACAACTATTCATTAGTAATTGAGGATGGTGCTGGGGCTCTTCTTTCCCTTCATCTTGCAGGAGGGCTCCTGATGGTTGGTTGATCAGTTCTTCCATTCATAGTGAGGTTGGCACTTTTCTCTCAGGCCCTTGCAAAAGCTCCATGAAAGGATCATCCTCCTTAAGACTTTCCATCAACCTTCTTCCCAGGGGTCCTCTTCTAAGACCCTTGATGATAGAGGACTGAGAAAAGCTGCAGAATGGTTATTATATTGCAGTCAAGTGGTGAGGGCTTAAAATGAACTCTGCCTGTTAGCTCTGTGTGACTGAGTGATGCCGGGCAAATTGTTTTAACTCCTTACTTTCTTCTTTTGCCCATATACCTTCTCATCTCTTTTCTTACTCTGAGCAGCCACACTCGACTTCTTTTACTTTCACACAATGCCATATTCTCTCCTACATCTGCCCCCTTTGAACATGCTGTTCCCTTTAATGTAACATATTCTTTCTTTCCCCTCCCCAGTTGCTTTATTTGGCCAGATCCTACTCATGCTTGCATTAATTGCCTCTCTTTTAGGAGACATTTTCTAACAAATTCCCACCAGACTAATTTGTGTCTCTGCCGTGCTCCCATTTCACACCATCATGGTTTTAAAACCTTTCATCCCATTTGAAGTGACCCTACAGACTGAGCTCCAGAGGGGTTGATAGAACCTGACATGTTCATTGCTGCGTCCCCAATTCCTGGCACATAGGAAACCTCAATTAATGTGGTATACATGGATGGAAAAAAAAATATACTGGCAGTATTGTTACTTAGAATTTGGTTAACATTATTTCCATAGCTGCCCTTGTTTCATGGATTTTTTTTTTTTTTTCCCTGTAAAGCTGCTGAAACTTAGAAGCTGATTTTGTCACAGTCTAAGATGACTTTGGAAAATTCTGCATTCCTTTTAGATGAATCTTTACAACTTGGTGAGTTTCACTAGATATCTTCAGTCTTCATTTTGAGCTCAGAAGTATGCCTTCTCTTCTTTTTTTTTTTTTTGACATAAATATTGGGTACAGTGAAGTTTGCAGTCTCCTTGCAAGAAGCATAGGACAGATTATTATAAAAACATTTAGAGCATAGCCTGCTAACTGCTTTGATAGCTTTTATTTATCTTTAGAATTTTTATTCTCAAGAGAAGTGAAAAATTATTTATTGAAAGATAATGATATCCAGATGTATTTCAGCAGTTCTTGAAATTCTTCAAAGTTACCATCTGAAAGTAAGAACTACAACTTGTCTTTTCTTTTTTGAGAGAAAGGTGATTTGCAAATGAATGAAAAGTAGACTAAGGATTATTTTGTGTCAGGTTTTAGGTTTAGAGATCAGT
Organism: Ovis aries; assembly: GCF_016772045.2. Taxonomy (NCBI): domain Eukaryota; kingdom Metazoa; phylum Chordata; class Mammalia; order Artiodactyla; family Bovidae; genus Ovis; species Ovis aries. The sequence continues at coordinate 71,669,286 of NC_056059.1, read as the reverse complement.
TGACTGAGGTAAAGACGGGCCAGTCACCTGCTACAACTCCAGCTTATAAGTAGGTCTGTCCATCCAGGGACACACTACCAAATCCAGCCTACTGCCTGTTTTGTATGACCTGTGAACTAAGAATAGTCTTTACATTTTTAAATGGTTGGTGGAAAAAAATCCTGGAAGAAGAATACTACTTTGCGATATGTTAAAATTATATGAAACTCAGGTTTACTGTTTATGAATAAAGCTTTATTGAAATACAGCCGATCTTATTTTTTCACACATTGTGTATGCTGTTTTCAGGCTATAGAGGCAGAGTTAGGGAGTTGCATCAGAGACCTTAGGGCCCAGAAAGCCAAAAATATTTACTTTATGACCTTTTATAGAGTAAATTGGAGAAGGAAATGGCAACCCACTCCTGTTCTTGCCTGGAGAATCCCAGGGACGGAGGAGCCTGTTGGGCTGCCATCTATAGGGTCGCACAGAGTCAGACACGACTGAAGCGACTTAGCAGCAGCGGCAGCATAGAGTAAGTTAGCTGACCTCTGCTCTACCTAGTTGGAAGAGTATTTATAGATTGAGTGCTAAGATAAAAAATGAGTTGGGGAAAATTAGAGGGAGACAAGAGTTAATAAGCAATTCTCAGTGAGTGAACTTACACTTTTTTTCTATCCTGGAAAGTGGAATCCATATTCTCATTAGACCTGTGTTGCTGTTTTCAAGCGGGCAATAAGTTGATTCTGGTATTACTTTTCTTCTAAAGTGAATGTAAATGGGCATATTAGGAAGAAAATTAAAATAGTACTCTCAGTTTTTTACCAGGTTTTAGTGTTACCATAATGTCTTAAGCAGTGTGTGCGTGCAAGTCGCTTCCGTTGTGTCCAGCTTTGCAACCCAGTGGACTGTAGCCCGCCTGGTTCCTCTGTCCATGGGATTCTCCAGGCAAGAATACTGGAATGGGCTGCCATGCCCTCCTCCAGGGGATCTTCCCAACCCATGGATCAAACCCATGTCTCTTATGTCTCCTGAATTGACAGGCAGGTTCTTTACCACTAGTACTAGCTGGGAATCCTGCTTCAACAGACTGTCCTCTAAATCATGATTAAAAGAAGCAGATAATCAAGCACACGAAAATAGTAGGTCATATTGCCTTGCTTAAGCCACACCCTCATGGGAAACAGCAGTAATAAAAATTAAGCCATGAATGAAAATTGGACTTAGTTATATTGTTTAGGGTTGGTAAATTTTGTGCTAGCCACTGCGGTCATATGATTAATTCAAATTAATAGAAAACCAGTGTAAATTGTGTTAAAGAAAAATAAAAAAGTTCTAGCTAAACCTTAAAAAGCTATAGCTAAAATAAAAATAAACTACGAAAGTGACTTTAACAGTTCTTGATCACACGACAGCTAAGACTCAAACCAGGATTAGATAACCCATATGCTTAGCCCTAAACTCAGATAATTACAGTAACAAAATTATTTGCCAGAGTTCTGTTAGCAATAGCTTAAAACTCAAGAGACTTGATGGTGCTTCATACCCCTCTAGAGGAGCCTGCTCTATAATTGATAAACCCTGATAAAGCTCACCAGCATTTGCTAATTCAGTCTGTATACTGCTGTCTTCAGGAAATTCTAAAAAGGAATAATAGAAAGTATAATTATTACACATAAAAATATTAGGTCAAAATGTAACTTGTGGGATGGGAGGAAATGGACTATATTTTCTATTTCAAGAACATATTTCTTATTATATGAAAGTTTTTATGAAACTAAAAACCAAAGGAGGCTATGGTAATAAATTAAGAATAGAGTACCTAGTTGAATCAGGCCATCAAGCATGCACACTTCACCCATCACCCTCCTCAATTATTAATAACCTTTATAACCTCTTAGCAAGTACCAAACACGTGTGAGGAGATAAAATCATACTAGAGGGAAGCATACTAGAAAGTGTGCTTGGATAAATCAAAGGCTAGCGTAAATAAAACCACCTAGTTTATTTTACCCTCAGGAGTTTCATAATTTATGGATACTTTAAATCTGTCCCAAATTTCCCACAAATTCAACTGTTATAAGCAGATTAAATAAATTATTCACCCACTATTTAAAGTATAAGAGATGGAAATTTAAAAATTTGGGGTGCTATGTGGAAAATACTGTAAGGGCATGATTTAAAAAAAAGAATTGAAAGTAATAACAAACGTTTCCCTTTTTACTTTTTATATAATGATTTAACTAGGAAATTTTTTACAAAGAGAACTTAAATCCCCGGAAGCCAGATGAGTTCCTTACGAACAGTTTATAAGAACAAACTCATCTATATAGCAAAATTCTGAGAAGATTTATAAGTAGAGATGACAAGCCTAACAAGCCTGATGAGAGCTGGTTGTCCAAAAAAAATAATCTTAGATCTTAGTTCAACTTTACAAACTATTAAAAAGTCAGAAAGTTTAATGTATTTTTAAATGTTAATCTAAAAAGTTTCAGCTCCTTAGAAACAGGGTACAACCTTATCTGGAAAGTAAAAATAACACCATAGTTGCCTTAAAAAATAGCCATCGATTAGTTGTTCAAGCTTGGCAACATATTGACCTTAATACTAACAATAAATCAACTCCTAGTTTAATACTGGACTAATCTATTAATTAAAAGAAACAATAATGTTAATATGACTAACAGGAAATGTTTCTTCTTGCATAAGCTTATATAAGTAATGGAATCATTGGTAGATAACAAATCTAAGTCAATGTTAAATTATTTATTAAAATTACTCTTAATCTGACAGAGGTATGCACCTACTAAAAGATTTTAAAAAAGTAAAAGGAACTCAACAAATACAAACCTTGCCTATTTACCTAGAGTGTCACTTCTAGCCTGACTAATATTAGAGGCACTGCTTGCCCAGTGACATCTATTATCCTGACCATGCTAAGGTAGCATAATCGCTTGTTTTCTGAATAAAGACTTGTGTGAGTGGCCACACAAGGGTTTCCTATTTCTTAATCAGTGAAATTGACCTTCCTGTGAAGAGGTGGGAATAACAAAATAAGACGAGAAGACTGATGGAGCTTTATTTAATTAATGCCCCGCCCCCAAATGAACTAAATCATCATGGGATAATAACACTTTTATATGGGTTAGTGGTTTTGTTTAGGGTGATCTCAGAGAACAAAAAAGTCTCTGAATGATTAAAATTTAGACCAAATAGTCAAAATGTTTGATCCCTTACTGATCCAAAAAACTGATCAGTGGAGCAAGTTACACTACAGATAACAGCATAGTCCTACTCTAGAGTTCATATCGACAGTGGGGTTTAGAATCTTGATGTTGGGTCAGGACATCCCAATGGTATAACCAATATTAAATATTCATTTATTCAATAGTTAAGGTTTTATGTAATATGAGTTTACACCAGAGTAATCCAAGTCAGTTTCTATTATATATTTCTCCCAGTACAAAAAGATAGAAATAAGGCCTACCTACTTTTCAAAAGCACTTTAAAACTAATTAATGATATAATCTTAATTCATGAAAACACCCTGCCTGAGAACACAGGTAGACTGCAGAGCCTAGTAATTGTATAAAAAAGTCGTTATTATTAGAGGTTCAACTCTCCTCCTAACAGAATGTTTAAAACTAACATTCTAACACTCTTCATCCTGTTTCTTCTAGCCGTGGCATTCCTCACACTAATTGAATGAAAAGATATTAGGTTACATACAACTTTGAAAAGAACCAAACTTCACTGACTCATATGGCCTACTATAGCCTATCACCAACACAGTTAAATTATTAAAGAACCACTATGACCAGCCTGTCTTCGATTTGCATATTTATTATAACATCCATTCTAAAAGCATCTGGTAGTATATACCTTTTGTGCAATTTCTGTTTTTTTCTATGTAAGGAGTTTATATGTAAAGGACATTATCTGTTTCTATGTAAGGAGATATATCTGTTACCATATTTTTATGTAAAAGTACTAATATATTATTTGGAAAGTGGTTGATGGCTGACTCAGTGGAACAAGGCTAGTATGTACATTGGGAACTAAGGAACATGGTCCCTTTTGGAGTCAGTGGAAAGATTGGAGGATATTTTTAAGGAGTCTTCTGCAGCCTGACAGAGGCAAATTAAGTCCTCTATTAGGAGATTTAAGACCACAGTTTTAGGATCTACCTTTCTTGTGCTCTTTTCTGTGGCTTCCCTAGTGGCTCAGATGGTAAAGAATCCACCTGCGATGTGGGAGACCCAGGTTCTTTCCCTGGGTTGAGAAGATCCCCTGGACAAGGAAATGGCAACCCACTCCAGTATTCTTCCCTGGAGAATTCCATGGACAGAGGAGCCTGGCAGGCTACTGTCCATGGGTTTGCAAAGAATCGGACATGACTGAGCAACTATTACTAACTTCGTACGTCTCTAGAACATTTCACAGTTCTGTGCAGTTTGACACATTTACCACTCTGCATCCTAGTTGCTTTGTTTTCAGAATAGAGAAAAATAATACCTTTCCTGTCTGAAAGCAGGAATCTTAGGTTTGCTAAACTATAAGTTTCTTAAGGGTGAGTACCATGCCTAATTTTTAAAAAATTATTGATCTCTTTGTAACTATCATAAATCTGGCACATAGTTGGCACGCAGTCAATGTTTGTTGAGTAAAAGTACATGATATCTTGTATCTCAAATAGTTGTTATTTCTATGAATGATCACAGTAATTCCAGTTCATTTAAGGATTTGTTTACTGGGATTAGGTGTCTTTTTGTTACTGTAGGAGAGAATTTTGATGAAAACAGTAATTTGTCTAAGTTATAATAATTTTTTGACATCTTGAGGGATAAGATTTAACAATATCAAATCTAGAAACCTTTTGATAATAAAACTAAAAATATGTATATACTAAAGCCACTCTTGAGTAGGAAGTTTTATATATTCTCATCTGAGTCTTCTAAAACTTTTCCCAACTCTTCAATTTAATCTCTTTTTTAATGAAACTTCCCTGTTTGATTTACTCAAAAACCTATGTTTTAAAATCGTGTCTTGCAGAATACCTTATAAAGACCAAGACAATTTAAAAGGTGTTTCAGTTCAGTCGATCGGTCTTGTCTGACTCTTTATAGCTTTCTGTATAGTCCAACTCTCACATTCATACATGACCACTGGAAAGACCATAGCCTTGACTAGATGGACCTTTGTTGACAAAGTAATATCTCTGCTTTTTAATATTCTGTCTAGGTTGGTTATAACTTTCCTTCCAAGGAGTGAGCATCTTTTAATTTCATGGCTGTAATCACAATCTGCAGTGATTTTGGAGCCCCCCAAAATAAAGTCAGCCACTGTTTCCACTGTTTCCTCATCTGTTTGCCATGAAGTGATGGGACCGGTTGCCGTGATCTTAATTTTCTGAATGTTGAGCTTTAAGCCAACTTTTTCACTCTCCTCTTTCACTTTTCATCAAGAGGCTCTTTAGTGCTTCTTCACTTTCTGCCATAAGGGTGGTGTCATCTGCATGTCTGAGGTTATTGATATTTCTCCCAGCAGTCTTGATTCCAGCTTGTGCTTCATCCACCCCAGCGTTTCTCATGATGTACTCTGCATATAAGTTAAATAAGCAGAGTGACAATATACAGCCTTGATGTACTCCTTTTCCTATCTGAAACCAGTCTGTTGTTCCAGTCTAGTTCTAACTGTTGCTTCCTGACGTGCATTCAGGTTTCTCAAGAGGCAGGTTAGGTGGTCTGGTATTCCCATCTCTTTCAGAATTTTCCACAGTTTATTGTGATCCACACAATCAAAGGCTTTGGCATAGTCAATAAAGCAGAAATAGATGTTTTTCTGGAACTCTCTTGCTTTTTCCATGATCCAACGAATGTTGGCAATTTGATCTCTGGTTCCTCTGACTTTTCTAAAACCAATTTGAACATCAGGAAGTTCACAGTTCACATATTGCTGAAGCCTGGCTTGGAGAATTTTGAGCATTACTTTACTAGCATGTGAGATGAGTGCAATTGTGCGGTAATTTGAGCATTCTTTGTCATTGCCTTTCTTTGGGATTAGAATGAAAACTGACCTTTTCCAGTCCTGTGGCCACGGCTGAGTTTTCCAAATTTGCTGGCATATTGAGTGCAGCACTTTCACAGCATCATCTTTCAGGATTTGAAACAGCTCCACTGGAATTCCATCACCTCCACTAGCTTTGTTCGTAGTGATGCTTTCTGAGGCCCACTTGACTTCACATTCCACCAGGGAAGCCCTTAAGTACAAGAATACAGTCTCTCAGAAAACCTCCTATAGAGACACAGAACTTCAGATCTAAGTACTAACATCAAAGATTTTGAGGGAGGAAAGGAAGCCAGGTTGAAAGAAGAAGGGGGAGAAGGCAGGAGAGGGGGGGCAAAAGGGGTGGACTTACAGACATCTCCTGCCACCTACAGATACCCAGGCATTATGGGACTTTTCCCTGGGCCTCCAGAGAAGGGAGGACTGGAACTTGGCCCTACCAGAAATCAGACCAGACCAGAACCAGAATTCGAGTTCTCTGCCAAGAGGAGGTGATCAGTCTCCAATCCTCAGCTCAGGCTGAGGGCCCTTCTACCAGATTCCTGCATCCAGGACCAGGGGACTAGAAAAACAGGGAAGGATAGGAAGGATTAAGGAGAGGAGAGAGAGAGGGAAGGGGAGAGAGGTCAATAAAGTCTCTTGTTCCTTACTGGTCGGAGCACTCTGGCCAGTTGTCCGCGTCAGGAGGAGACCAGGGACAAAAGGGTCCCAGTTGTGGCTGCTGGGTCTGGTCCATTGGCAGGCAAGCTGGCCCCTGAGTACCCTGAGTGGTCAGGATGTCAGTCTCAGCAAAGAAGAGTCCTGCCAGAGCCGCGATTTGTTGCAGGAAGAGGGACTCCTTTCAGGGCCGGAAACTGGGCTCTTGTCTAACACTCGGTAATGAATTGTCCGAGGAGACCCATGTGTTGACAAAGCAAGAGATTTTATTGGGAAAGGGCACCCAGAAGCCCCTGTGTATTCTTAAAGGTGAAGGTGAAGTCGCTCAGTCGTGTCCGACTCTTTGCGACCCCGTGGACTGTAACCTACTAGGCTTCTCCGTCCATGGGATTCTCCAGGCAAGAATACTGGAGTGGATTGCCATTTCCTTCTCCAGGGGATCTTCCCGACCCAGGGATCGAACCCGGGTCTCCCGCATTGGAAGCAGACGCTTTTTCTTGGCACCTCTTTAATATCTTCTGCTCAGGAGATACAATGGCTAAATCTAATACATGACTAAACTGATTCCTAAACTGGAGGAAGACGAATGCCCTAAAGGACTTTATTTACTCCTTTTAAAAAACAGACACTAGATTATAAAAGGATATTGTTGTTCTTAGGAGGTACATGTTTAAGTATTTGGGAGTAAAAGGGCATGGTATATGCACCTTACTCTCAGATGTTTCAGAAAATATGTTCATCTGTATGTGAAGATGACGATGTAGATGTTAAAATTTGGCCGACTGGATAAAGTATATATAGGAGTTCTCCTAACATCATAGTTAAATAGTAATATAATTTAGAATTTTAAAAAAAAATCTTAGGTATAGTTTATTAAACTTTCATTTATCGTGTACTTTTCTTTAATGTTCACTTCAGCTTGTTTTAATAAAAATATATTTAAGTTTTCCCTTAGTTCCATGAATATGTTTTTTTTAAAAAAAAGTAGATCTATTTTTTATTATCTTAAATATTGAAGGAAATTCAAGAGTAAAGATCTGTTATAATGTTTTTCAAACTGGGTGTAAAGAATCACAGACTTTTTGGTGAGCATTTACATTGTGATATGCATTATTTTTAAAGTACATTACATTTAATCATTTTATTTCAGAGCAGCATTATGCTTACACCTTGTTTTGATATGCTTTTTCAAGTTTGGCTTCCCTTGTGGCTCAGCTGGTAAAGAATCCACCTGCAGTGCAGGAGACCTGGGTTTGATCCCTGGTTTGGAAAGATCCCCTGAAGAAGGGAAAGGCTACCCACTCCAGTATTCTGGCCTGGAGAATTTAACATATAGTCTGTGGGGTCACAAAGAGTCAGAGACGACCGAGTGACTTTAACTTTCAAATTTAGCTAGACCAGAGCTTAGATGCTAAGCCTCAGAAGCTTTGTGTTTTCTTACCTCCTTTTTTCCAGATACAGACTGTGGGAACTGGTGATTTGGAGCTCAATATAGAAAATTGATTATATATATTTTGAGAAAAAAATACTATCTTAGAATTATCTAGTTTGTACATACAAGTTTAACTTCAGGGTAGACTTTTATTGCCCTCATAATGTGGAAAGGATCCATACATAAGACTATTCTTCAGTAATTGTCCAGAGAAAGAAAGTAAATATGACTTTTAGTACCCAAGTTGGAGGCAGACTGATAATAGAAACCTAGTTCTACTAGACTTAAGTTTCACCAAGTAAAATAACCAAAAAATTAAAAATAGAAAGATCAAGGGACTGATGTAGTATTGCTAACTTTTAAATGCTTTTTATTGAATTAAAACATGCATATCATACAGTGCATAAATACCAAGTGTCATTTTGATGAAATTTTATGAAGTGAGCACTTGTTTAATCAATACTAATACCAAGGTCAAGATATAGAACATTTTCATCAATCCTGGAGCCTCCTTCATGCCCCCTGACAGTCATCATGCTCTCCCAAAGGTAACTATTATTCTGGCTTGATTCAGTCTTCATTGGTATTGTCTATTTTTGAACTTCATTTTTTTTATGATTAACATCTTGTTGGCAGGCGTCATTCATATTGATTCATATGGCAGTAGCTCATCCTTTTTCATTGCTTTGTAATACTTCATTATTTGTATATACTGCAATTTCATCCATTGTACAGTTGATGAGCATTTGGTTTATTGTCAGTTTTTGACTACTATAAACAGTTCTGCTGTGAACATTCTTGAGTGTCTTTTGGCACATAGGTATGCCTTTCTGTTGGATAAATAACCAAGGAGGAACATGCTGAGTCTCAGGGTATTTGGATGTTTAGCTTTTGTAGATGCTTCCTAGTTTAGTTTTCCAAAGTTGTTGAATCAATTTACACTTACACCCGCATTGTACACAAGTTTTTGTTTCTCTTCATCCTCAATAACACTTGAAATTATTAGTGTTTCAAATTAATAACTGTTCTGTAAATCTGGGAAATAGATGGGGAAACAGTGGAAACAGTGTCAGACTTTATTTTTTGGGGCTCCAAAATCACTGCAGATGGTGATTGCAGCCATGAAATTAAAAGATGCTTATTCTTTGGGAAGGAAAGTTATGACCAACCTAGACAGCATATTCAAAAGCAGAGACATTACTTTGCCAACAAAGGTCCATCTAGTCAAGGCTATGATTTTTCCAGTAGTGATGCATGGATGTGAGAGTTGGGCTGGGAAGAAAGCTGAGCGCTGAAGAATTGATGCTTTTGAACTGTGGTGTTGGAGAAGATTCTTGAGAGTCCCTTGGACTGCAAGGGGATCCAACCAGTCCATCCTAAAGGAGATCAGCCCTGGGATTTCTTTTGGAAGGAATGATGCTAAAGCTGAAACTCCAGTACTTTGGCCATCTCATGTAAAGAGTTGACTCATTGGAAAAGACTCTGATGCTGGGAGGGATTGGGGGCAGGAGGAGAAGGGGACAACAGAGGATGAGATGGCTGGATGGCATCACCGACTCGATGGATGTGAGTTTGAGTGAACTGCGGGAGTTGGTGATGGACAGGGAGTCCTGGCGTGCTATGATTCATGGGGTTGCAAAGAGTCAGACACGACTGAGCAACTGAACTGAACTGCTGTAAATCTAGTGAAATTTTTTGTAGTTTTAGCTTGTCATTCCCTGATAACTTAAAAGGTTAGCACATATTTATATATGCTTATTGATTCTTTGTTTTATCCTCTTTTGAGAAATGCCTTTCATGTTATTTGCCTATTTTTCTATTGGATTGTCTATCTTACAGATTTGCAGTTCTTTATTTCTAGGATAAGTTTCTTGATAGATTAAGTAGTGAAGACCTCTATCCTACTTCTTTACTGTTTTAATATTTTATACTAATATAATTTGTTAATTTTAATAAAGTCTGTTTTATCAAACTCTTCTTTTATGGTTAGTGCTTTGCATGTTTTAAGGATTCTTTGTCTCAAAGCCAAGAAGATAATTCTGCTATGTTTCCCTCTATAAACTTGAGTGTTTAGGTTTTTGCATGGTGTTTGGTAGGATTCATGTTTTATTTTGTTTTCTACTTGGAAATTCATTTGGTTCAGCATTATTTATCGAAAGGACTATACTTTCCTATGGAATTCAGTAGTTAAGGTGACTGTTTATTTGTGGGTCTATTTTTGGACTCTGCTTCTGTTCCATTGGTCTCTTTGTTGTTGTGCCAGTGCCATACTCTTAATTATTATAGCTTTAAATTCTCCAGCCTTTGTTATTCAACGTTGCTTTGGTTGTTCTTGCCCTTCTGAATTTCAATTAAGATTTTATACTCAGCCTGTCAGTTTCCTAAAGAAGTAAATAAATAATAAATCCCTACTTAATATTAAGCATGTTAAGTATTATTTCTTCTTATTATTGTCTAGTTTAATGTTGAATCTGTAGATGGATTGGATATATTAAATATCTTTCCATATTGAGACTTTCAATACATTAACCATAGTTTACTATCTCCCATATATTTAGATCTTTTAAAGTTACTGTCAGAAATGTTTCGTTTTGTGTGTAGAGGTCTTCCACATCTTTTAACTTTTAAAGTTATATTGTGATTATTTTTTTTTAAGTCCTTACAGTTTATAAGTTCATACTAGAGTATTTACAGATGAAATAATATAGTTTGGGGTATTTGATTCAAATAATACAGAGGAAGATAGGAAAGAATGGGGAAGGGACAGAATAGGTGAAACAATATTGACCATGATTTGATAATTATTGAAAATAGGTGATGGATACATGAGTTAATCGTTACTCTTTTTTTACTTTTGTGTGTATTTGAAATTTTCCATAACAGTAGGCTTAAAAATACATATTAACTAAAGATTGAAACCCAAATATATAAGAATTCAAAAGTTTATAATAATTCTTTAAAAGTAACTCTCATTTCATTACTCTGGAATCATTGGTAAGTGAAAGCTCATTTATTTTCTATTTTCTGCACAGGCTTTATTCCAGGATAACCAGATAGTTCAGAGGGAAAGTTGACTTTATGTTATAGAAGAATCATAGGTATTAAGAAATGCTACTACCTATGATTGAGGATTAGAGGCTCACCACAGTGCAATTTCTAATAGAACTGTGATCTAGATAATGACCAGTTGTGTGCATGCATGCTCAGTTGATCAGTCGTGTCTGACTCTTTGCAACTCTATAGACTGTAGCCCACCAGGCTCTTCTGTCCATGGCATTCTCCAGGCAAGAATACTGGAGTGGGTTGCCACTTCCTCCTCCAGAGGATGGAATCTTCCTGACGTGGTCATTGAACCTGCGTCTCCTGCATTGGCAGGTGAATTCTTTACTGCTGAGCCAACTTTAACTACTAAAGCCATCAGGTGAAATTCTGTTGGGAAGTAGATATAATACAATGCATAGGCCAAAATGGAGGAAGCCTCTGTGTGACTGATAAGAACGAAATACTCAACAGAATACCAAAAGCAGCTAGCTATGTAAGGACTCTGAAAATTAATGATAGGCAAATTGAGAAGTCATAACTTGAAAAATAGCCTGTATAGTGGTGAATATCCCTTTTCTCTCTTTCCATGACCCAGCTTTGACCATATAGTGGGCTGAACTAGGGAACTGCACAGTGGGTATGGAAGTTTGCAAAAACCCCAAGAGAAGACCCTTATTTCTTACCAGAAGGCAAGGAAAAGGAAATCACCTCCCCTTTTTTCTCTTTTTCTCTCCCAAGCCTGCCCTGAGACCATCTCTGCCTATAAAGTTGCATTGCCATGGTGGCACAAACACTAAAACTGAGAGAAAACCATTTTTCTTGTCAGAGGATTTGGGGAAAAGGCCTGTGGAATTGATGCATGCTGGAGAAATCTCACAGGGAAGAGGGCTAATGAGAAGGGAGACTCACAAAGGTCCCACCTTACTCACGAGCTACACATGCATGGACAGACCCAAAGAAACACAGAAAAGACAGAGAACTGACCTATGATGTAAACCACTGTCAAATCCTAGACTTGCTGGAGTGATGCATGCAGAGGATGAACCCAAGTAACATAGTAAAGACTTTGCAAACTGAGCTGACAGTAGTACTACCACCCTTAGAAGGCAATATATAACTTGTAGTATAAACTTAGGCAAAAAAAAAGTCAGATTCTCCAGAAGATGTTAACAGAATCTAATTTCATAAACTAATATTCAGAATGTCTAGGATATAATACAGTTATTTTACATACAAAGAAACAGGAAAATCTGACTATTTTTTACAAGAAAAGACAATAAATAGATGCCAACCCTGAGATGATTCAGATGATGGAATTATCAGAAAAAGAATTTAAAGTAACTGCTATGTTATATCCCTGGGCAGTGAGGCAAAAGTGAACATTTTTGAAATGAATAGAATGATAGTTCTCCTCTGATACAGAACCATATAAAAGAAACAAGTGGTAATTTCAGAACTGAAAATATATGAAACACAAATTTACTACATGGACTCAATAGGAGACTTGAAGATAATCATCAGTGGAAATCTCAAATCATGTTTCTTCTGTATCAAGGGTATGTCTCTCTTCTATAATGCTTGTTTGTTATGTCTAGGTTGCATCCTGTGAAGCCTGGTCATAGGTCTTCTAGCTGAGTTAGCATGCCATTTACATATCCTCTTTTATCCTTGATTATTCTTACATGAACGGCTTCCCTCATGGCTCAGCAGTAAAGAATCTTGCCTGCCATGCAGAAGATATAGGTTCCATCCCTGGGTCAGGAAGATCCCCTGAAGAAGAAAATGGCAACCCAGTATTCTTGCCTGGAATACCCCATGGACAAAGAGAGGAGTCTGGTGGGCTACAGTCGGTGGGATTGCAGAAAAGTCGGACATGACTTAGGGAATAAACAACAACTCTTACTTGAATACTGCAAATGTGTCTGTATCAAGGGAGTTCCAACTCCCTTGGAGTATCAAAGGAACTTGATACTTGGAGTATCAAGGGAATAGATTCAAATAGGGTCTTGGCCTGTGATTTTCCCAGACCTTATCATTTCAGGTGGGGTTCAAGCAGTCAGTCAGTGGATTGCAAAAATAATAGTCAGCTAAGGTACTTAACATATCCATGTAGTTTTGCTTGAGAGCTTTAAAAGTAAATATGTATAGAAAAGTGGAAATGGACAACATATACCTAAATCATGCACTGTAAAATCTTACGATTTAAAGGAAATGAATTTTATCTTGAAAATAAATGTAGATATAATAATTTTAGTGAAGAAAAAAATACATTGATGATGACAGTTTTCTGAATAATATGTGGTTCAGAATGCATCAAAACTTATTTGAGCTGGTTTTCAGGTGATTGTGAACTTGCCTGACCTACTTGGCTGCACAAAAGCAACTTGGTAGTTTACCGAAATTTTAATAGATCAAAACAATGATTGCACTGCAAAAGGAGGAATATTTGTGGCCTTGACAATGTAAGTGTTGGTAGTATTTATGTGCATCTGGTGGCCTCATTGATGAAGTATATGTCATAACGTTGTTATAAGATTTATACGTATTAGTTGTAAGTTATTAAACATCTCATGAGCTGACCCTAAACCTATTATTTTCACAGTATTACTTAATCAAATTACTTGACGGGTCCCTGTAGTTTTATAGCACTGATAAAATTCTGTACTTCTTTTGAGTTGATATAATTTACTCTCTTTTTCTGGAGACCCATCTCAGAAGTTTACATAAAGTGCCTCTTAAAAATAAAACATTCCAGAAAGGCTGGGATCTATCAATCCTGTTAGACATCTGTTTGATACTTACATGTTGAGGTCCTTTAATGGACCGTAACCTGGTGGTCCGGAGTCGACGATAAGAAGGTAAAGGAGAGAAAGAGGCTGATATTCCTTGGTTTACGCAGAAAGCCAATAAAGCCCCTGACACGAGGCTTGCTTTGTTCACGGGAGGCCTCAGGTGCTCTCTAGATCGGGTGAAGGCGCAGACCGCCTTCTCGAGAGGGTCTTAGAAGCCCAGGCAGGAAAGTGAACTCAGAGAGCCTCTGCACTCCAAAGAAATAGCCTGAGAGAGAAAGAGAAAGAAGGACACGGGGACCAGAGCTCTGATGGAGCAAAGGTGTTTTAATCAACATGGTGTGGGCATATATACTGTCTTACAAGGTAGTTATTCTCAGCAAAGATAAAGATTAAAATTCCAGACTTACACAAAACATAGGCGATCCATATTAAAGAGAGAGAGAGTTGTAAACAGTCACTTTTACCATATGGTTCACAAGAAGGAAGAGGGTACTTATCACTGTATAGAAAAACTAATGAAGGAAATACCTGGATTCTTCAGCCCCTGGGAAAGGCTTGCCTCTCTTAATTCCCAAGTATTCAGGAATTAATAAGGAGCAGAGAATTCCTGACAGATCTAAAACAGCACACAGGAAGCCTCCTGTTAAATGCTTCCTGGCACTTACAGATTATGCCATTTTATATGGCATTAAATAATTGTAGCCCATTAAATAATTGTCCAAAAGGGAAATCTGCTGTCATATTCACTTGGATATTAAGCTAAGACTTTGGCCATTGAGAAAAGCATGCCTTGAGCCTGTTGCATGTAGCAATAAAGTTAGACATTCTGTTGCATTTCAGCTCATGCAACTGGCATTCTCATCTATAGTATTTTTCAGTTCCCTTCAAGAAAGACAAAAGGAAAAGAGTTCACATAGTTACAAAGTTCTGAATGGTGATACAGTCTTATCTATTGATGGATCAGATTATTTAATGTTTATCCCCAGAAGATATTTTGTGTTCACCAGAGAGTTTTCTTGGGTCATAGTATGTGGTAGGCGGAATAATGGTCCTTCAATGATGTCCATGTCCTAAGTTCCCAGAAACGGACTGTTAGGTTTGATGACAAAGAGGAGTAAAGGTTGCTAATCAGCTGACCTTATAATGGGATCATTATCTTGGATTACCTGGGTGGGCCCAGTGTAATTACAAGTGTCTTGATAAGGTAAGAGGGAAGCAAAAGAGATGACAACCTGAGAAGGATATGACCTGCTCCTGGCTTTGATCATTGAGGAGGGAATCCCTGAGCCAAAGATTGCAGGCCACCTTTAAAAGCTTGTAAAGACTAGGAAACAGATTTTCTTGTTCAAATTTCCAGAAAGAAATGCAGCCTAGCTGACACCTTGAGTTCCGCCCAGTGGTAAATGGTAAGGCCTTGAGCGAGAGCAGAACTCCTGGCGAAGAGAGATCTGTTGGGGCAGGAAATGGGAAGAGAGTGTGCAAAAACAATATTGAGGAAATAGGATGTTTTGCTAATGATAATGTGTCTATAGGACACAATCAAAGGATTTTGAAAATTGGGAAAGGGGGACGGTATCAATGTGGGTATATACAGAGTGTGTAGGAACAAAAGTCTAGGTGGTGTGGGGTGACCTGAGTCTTGATCCTCTCCTGGTGACTGATATGAAGGAAAGTAGGGCATAATTGGGATTAGTCCCTGTGGTTTCCTAGGTAGATTATTGTGACTATGGAGGGAGAAAGGGTTTGGGAAAGGCAGATTTCTCAAGAGCAGCCAGAGATTTTGGACCTGTATCAAGTTTCTATTACTGCCATAGAATGACAAACTTAGAAAGTACTGCAAACTTAATGGTTTAAAACAGAACAAATTTATTATTACTATCTTACAGTCCTGCAGCTCAAAAGTTTCATAAGGGTCTCACAGGGCTAAAGGCAAGAGGTGTTAGTAGGGCTGCATTCTTTCTGGGAGCCTCAGAGGAGAGAGAATGTTTCCTTGTATGTTCAAGCTTCCAGAAGCTGCCTATATTCCTTGACTTGTGGCTGTCTTCTTTCACCTTCAAAACCAGCCACATTGTCTGCTTCTCTTTTGTCTCATATTGCTCTGACCATGAACAGGAAAGGTCCTCTGCTTTTAAAGACTTGTGTGATTACGTTGGATCACCCAGATAATCTGGCATAAACTAACTACTCATCTCAAAATCTTTAACCTTATTGCATCTACGTAGTCCCGATTTCAGGAATTAGGGCGTGGTCCTTTTAGTGGGACCTCATTCTGCCTACCACAAGGTCCCCTCTTTCTTCCTGTGAATGCTAATGTAGGGCTCGGTGCAGGATGGTATCCAGCTTTAGGGTGTGGTACCTGGTTCAGTATGTAGTTGATGCTGAGTCTTGGGCTTGAACTCTTGCTGCACTTCAGATCTTCTGTGAGGCTCATTTGAGGCTGAGGACAGTCTCAGCCCTCACTTTCATCTCAAAAAAGGGTTAAGGTGCTCATGTATTCTATGGACCAGATCAGTCCATCACATGAAGAGGGAAAGTGAAAGTGAAAGTCGCTCAGTTGTGTCTGCTTGCAACCCCTTGGACTTTCCATATTGTCTATGGGATTCTCCAGGCCAGAATACTGGTGTGGGTAGCCTTTCCCTTCTCCAGGGGATCTTCCCAACCCAGGGATTGAACCCAGGTCTCCCACATTGCAGGCAGATTTTTTACTGACGGAGCCAGAAGGGAACTCAGACATTATTTGAAGAAATAAATTTGTTGAATATGCAGTTGTCTTGTGTGCTACCAAGAGAGCTGTATTAATCTTTCAGTTTTTGTTTACTTAATAAGGCCTCAAAAATGCTTCACATCTAGATATTGACAGGGTAGAATTTTTTTAGCATTTGATGTTTGTCTTGAACCAGAATATTCTTTGGTTCTAAGAGGTCTGGATTGTGAGACTTTGATTTAGGATGTGTTTCTTGTTTTTGCTGTCTGTTTTAGATTTAAATTGGTGTTACAAGCTACTGTAGAATCAAGAATTTTTTATCATGCTAATGTTTCATATCCATTGTGGAAGTGACTAATGTTCCCATTCAGTACTGAATAAATTGAGAACTTTATTTAATTGAGAACTTAAATTTCATCTTTACTCATTCATTAAATAATTTAAAAAGTATTTCAGCCTTTCTTTACAAGTTAAAATTGTTCTCTTAGAAATAATTATCTTTTTAACTATAATACAAACAATAATCTACAGAAGCAAGTTTGACTTTTTCATAAATGATGATAAACATAGTTAAGGATGGTTGGTTTTGTATTATATCAATTAAATTTCAGCACTACTTTTAATTAATGTTTATATCAATAGATCCCTCAGTCCCAGAAAGGTCTGTGATATCAGATTTAACTAACCTAAATTCCAAAGTAGGTCAGTGGGTCAATAGGTTATTAGGTTAGAAAAGGATTTACTGTAGTTTCCATTTTTTAAACTGAGGTTCTTGAGTTAAACCTTTTAAATTAGTAATTTAATATTAATAATTAGATGAAATAAAATGCTCCTTCTTTAAGTTACAGGAACAAGTACATAGGAAGATAGTCTCTTTTACTTGTTTGGTAATAGTAGCATGTCACTTTGTTACTCATTTTTTTTCCCCCTCAGCCCAGTCTCTAATGTTGGACAGTTGAAAGGAAACAAGAAAAAGGCAGCAGTTAAGGTTTCCTTGTTATAAAATAATACATGTTCTTAGAAAAATTTTAGAAAGTGCTAAAGAAAAAGTAAAAATGGAAAAAATCCATAAGCTAATTACTCAGATAACAAGTTGATACTTTGACGTATTTTGGATTTATGTTCAATATATTTTAATGTCACTGTTACTGCTGTTGGATGTTTAAATCTTTCTAGCTTTACTGTTTTAAATAATAATGCATTCACTGTCAAACTTTGGATACATCTCTGATTATTTCCTTTTTTTTCCCCCCAAAATGAGATCACTAGGTCAAAGGACTTAGGCGTTTCGAGTTATTGACACTTCTCACCAAACTTTTTTTTAAGAAAGGCAGTCCTCATTTACTCTCTTAAAGCATTGTTCAGTGTCTATTTCATTTCTCTGGCACAAACTTCTCAGACTATTAGTAAATGTAATAGACACTTGAGAGTCATTTTCATGTCCTCGGTGCAGTGTTGACATTGTCAACTTCTTGAAGTACTCTTTTCTTCTAATTTTAGTGACAGATAGTCCTTCATGGCTTTCTTCTTTATCTTTGATTGGTCTTTTTCCATCTAGTTGATGGTATTATTAACACTAATTATACTTAAAATTTATCACTCATTTGTTGGGTTTTCTACATACTTTTTCAAACATGTAACATAGCTGATCCTCAGAACAATTTTATGGGCTAGGTACTTATGTTATCTCCATGAGCCATAATTCACATTCAGGAACTGTTTCCGAAGCCCATTTCTTTACATTTTTTTGCTCTGCCTTATCCCCATTTTATTGGCAGCTCTTTTGCTTGCCTCCAAAATGTTACTTTTTTCATCAGATTTGAGCCTTAGCCTTGAGCCTTAGCCTTTTTTCTCCTTTTGTATGTGTTTTTTTTTTTTTTTCCCCTAGAGAAATCCATTTAATCATTATCTTTAATGTGCATATTTACTTTGATGGCTCTCACTTTACATCTTCACCCAGTTCTTTCCTGAAAGCCACACCCATGTTTCCAGCTGCCTGCATGACTGAAGCAACTTAGCATGCATGCATGCATTGGAGAAGGAAATGGCAACCTACTCCAGTGTTCTTGCCTGGAGAAGCCCAGGGATGGAGCAACCTGGTGGGCTGCCGTCTATGAGGTCACACAGAGTCAGACACGACTGAAGCAACTTAGCAGCAGCAGCAGCCGCTCGACATTTTTCCTCTTACATGTCCCATAGATATCTTAAGCATAACATGTCTAAAACTGTATCCATCATTAGAAGTATTTGTGAGGTGTTTGTTTCACAGTGATTAAGAGCATGCTGCTGTGTGCTGTGCTTAGTCACTCAGTCGTGTCTGGTTCTTTGTGACCTCATGGACTGTAACCCGCCAGGCTTCTTTGTCCATGGCAATTCTCCAGGCAGGAATACTGGTGGGTTGGCATGCCCTCCTCTAGGGGATCTTCCCAACCCAGGAACTGAACCCAGGTCTTTCGCATTGCGGATGGATTCTTTACCATCTGAGCTACCAGGGAAGCCCAAGAATACTGCAGTGGATAGCTTATCCCTTCTGCAGGGGATCTTCCTGACCAGGAATTGAACCAGGGTCTCCTGGATTGCAGGTGGATTCTTTACCAGCTGAGCTACCAGGGAAGCCTGATTAAGAGCACAGTTCTAGCTAAATGATTGGGTTTTATATCTTAGCCTTACTGCTCATCTTGGCCAGCTAGCTTGCATATTCTCTTTGTGTGTCAGTTTCCGCATCTGTAAAATGGAGATAATAGAGCCTACTTCATGTGATTGTTGAGTCTTAAATGAGAAAACTTTGAAGAATGCCTGGCACATAGTAAATGTTCAATAAATGTTAGCCAGTGCTTTCAACATCATTCCCTCCCTCTTTTCTCCAATTTACTCCTCCAGTATTACCTATCCACCCCACAGATGTGTCCAAGCCAAAATTTGAGTGGTACTCTGATTTCTTCCTGCCCCCAGCTTTTCTTAATCAGTCACCAAATTCTGCCTAGTCATCTCAGTATCTATTAAAATTCTCATTTTTAAAATGAACTCTGCTTCTATATGGAGAAGGCAGTGGCACCCCACTCCAGTACTCTTGCCTGGCAAATCCCTTGGACGGAGGAGCCTGGTAGGCTGCAGTCCATGGGGTCACTAGGAGTCGGACACGACTGAAATGACTTAGCAGCAGCAGCAGCTACTTCTATATTGCTTTACCTAAACTGTTACAATACTATACTTCTACCATTCTAATTCTAGTCCTGGCTCCTTATATTCTGTTTTCTGTGTTGTAACCAGATGATGGCTCAAAAGAACAAGTGTCTATTGTCAGTTTCCTGCTTAAAACTTTTCAGTGTCTTAATTGGGGAGAATGGGGTCAGGAGTTACCTTCATGATCCACGTGGATCATCATTATCATCTCTTACTGCCACCTCTGTTACCCCTGGTCCTGGGTTTTTGCTCCAGTCAACACTAAGGTACTTGGTAGTATTCTAAAATCACAGTTCCTTCTCACGTCTCCAGACCTTTGTGTCAATTTTCTCTTGACATTTATGGAATTTCTCTCTTTGCTTGCTGCTGCTAAGTCGCTTCAGTCATGTCCGACCCTGTGCAACCCCATAGACGGTAGCCCACCAGGCTCCCCCATCCCTGGGATTCTCTAGGCAAGAATACTGGAGTGGGTTGCCATTTCCTTCTCCATCGCTGTTTGCTTAGTGAAGTCTTATTTTATTCCTAAGATCTCAGTTTATGTGTCAGTTCTTTAGAAGACTTCCTTAACTTCTGTGTCACTCCCAGAGTGTTCAGAGAGCATTTTGTGCCTTCTCTGGGAAGCACCTCAAATGCAGTGGCTGTGTCTATTTCGCCATTTCAAAACTACAGTCAGTGTACTACTGGACACTTGTGTTAGCACTCAGTAAATATTTGCTGAATGATAATTGTATGAAGTTAAATTTTTAAGGAATCACTAATATTAAACTATAATATGTTTTTACTTCACTTCTTTGATTTCTCTTGAAAGAAAGTGAAAGTCGCTCAGTTGTGTCAACTTTTTCCCGACCCCGTGGACTATACAGTCTGTGGGATTCTCCAGGCCAGAATACTGGAGTGAATAGCTGTTCTGTTTTCCACGGGATCTTCCCAAGCCAAGGATAGAACTGAGGTCTCCTGTAATGCATGCAGATTCTTTACCAGCTGAGCTACCAGAGAAAGCTCCTTGCCAGGAATAATTTTTACATTTATTAGCTGTTTGTTTTCTTCATGGCTGCTTATTTAGTCTTACTTTTTGTTGTTGTTAGTTTTGTTATGTTTTAAACTCTTTTGAATAACTTTTAGGGATACTTAATATGGTAAAAAATACTGTTTGTCATGCTGCATATGTTTAAGCCTTTTATTTTGCTTTTAAAGGGAGAGTTTCTGTTTGTGTTTATTTTGTTAATAATTGGTATCCCTACATATCCTTTAGACTTCACAACAGCTGCCTTAGGTAAGAATTCTGAGGCTTAGGATAATTATGTTAATTGTGCCAAAGATTTTCATCCACGCCTCTCTGACTCTAAACTCATGGTCTTAACGTCTACTTTCACTCCTCCAGTATGCTGGGTTTATTAGGTGCTTTAATTATGACTGACTCTATCCCAAAATGCTTAAAACCAAATAGGACACTAGGAACTGGCTTCTGAATTGGCTTCATGCACATGTTAGGAATTCAGTTCTATTGCTCTGGTGTTTCTGATTCAGACCTTTTATATTTATTTGAGTCTCCAGGGATGTCTGTCTTTTGTTGTTGCCATAAAAAGACAGTCTCTTTCTGTGCTCAAAAATACCCCCTTTTTCTGCCGTCATAAATTTCCCAATGTTTTGCTGTCATATTACATATATAGCATTTTCTTGGTTTTTAAAAAATTATGTAAAATGGACATTGCATAGGTCAGATGCAAGCTATAACTGTAAAGTTTTGCATTAACTTTGGCACAGTTGGGTTGGTCTTGGTTAATTCAATTATTCACAGTGATTATTGAGTTTTTGTTGTTGTAAAGTTGCTAAGTTGTGTCCAACTCTTTGTGACCCCATGGACCGCAGCATGCCAGGCTTCCCAGTCTTTCACTATTTTCTGGAGTTTGCTCAAACTCCTGTCCATTGAGTCAGTGATGCTATTCAACCGTCTCATCCTCTGTTGTTCCCTTCTCCTGCCTTCAGTCTTTCACAGCATCAGGGTTTTTTCCAGTGAGTTGGCTCTTCGCATCAGGTAGCCAAACTATTGGAGCTTTAGCTTCAGTATCAGTAATGAATATTCAGGGTTGATTTCCTTTTAAAGTGACTAGTTTGATCTCCTTGCAGTCCAAGGGACTCCCAAGAGTCTTCTCCAGCACCACAGTTTGAAAGCATCAATGCTTCAGTGCTCAGCATTCTTTATGATCCAGCACTCATATCTGTATATGACTACTGGGAAAACCATAGCTTTGACTATATGGACCTTTGTTGGCAAAATGATGTGTCTCCTTTTTAATATGCTGTCTAGGTTGCTCATTGCTTTTCTTCCAAGGAGCAAGTATCTTTTAATTTCATGGCTGCAGTCACCATCTACAGTGATTTTTGGAGCCCCCCAAAATAAAATCTGCCACTGTTTCCATTGTTTCCCCATCTATTTGCCATGAAGTGATGGGACCGGATGCCATGACCTTAGTTTTTTGAATATTGAGTTTTAAGCCAGTTTTTTTCACTCTCCTCTTTCACATTCATCAAGAGGCTCTTTGGTTCCTCTTCACTTTCTGCCATTAGGATGGTATCATCTGCATATCTGAGGTTGTTGATATGTTTCCTGGCAATCTTGATTCCAGCTTGTGCTTTATCCAGCCTAGCATTTCACATGAGGTACTCTGCATAGAAGTTATATAAATAATCAGGGTGACAATATACAGCCTTGACATAACTCCTTTCCCAATTTGGAACCAGTCCATTGTTCCATGTCCAGTTTATCTGTTGCTTCTGGACCTGCGTACAGATTTCTCTGGAGGCAATTAAGGTGGTCTGGTACTGTCATCTCTTTAAGAATTTTGCACTGTTTGTTGTGATCCACACAGTCGAAGGTTTTAAGTATAGTCAGTTAAGCAGATATAGGTGTTTTTCTGAAATTCTTTTACTTTTTTTTATGATCCAGTGGATGTTGGCCATTTACAAGCTGTAAATCCAGCTTGTACATCTGGAAATTCTCAGTTCATGTGCTGTTGAAGCCTAGCTGGAAGGATTTTGAGCATTACCTTGCTAGCATGTGAAATGAGTGTAATTGTACCTGTATTTGTTTTATCTTCCTGATAAATTTGATGCTTTTATTTTTATATAATGTCTTTTTAATCTCTTGTGGCAGTTATTTACTTAAAGTCTGTTTTGTCTGATATAAGTACAACTCTTCTTGCTTTCTTGGTTACTGTATGTGTGGAATATCTTTTTTCAGTCTTTTACTTTCTGTCTGTGTATGCTTAAATCTAAAGTGTCTCTCATAGATAGCATATAGTTGGATCTTGTATTTTTATCCATTTACCTGCTTTCTCTTTTGATTGGCAACTTCAGTTTATTTGCAATTAAAATAATTACTGATAAGGAAAGACTGTTACTGTTTTGTTCATTTTTTGTCCATCTTCTAGCCTTTTCCACTTTTTTTCCTCTGGTCTTCCTTTGTGTTTCATTGATTAAAAAAAAAATTTATAGGGGTTGATTTTTTGATTCTGCTTTGATTCTTTTCTCATTTCCTTTTTAGGTATCCTCTATAGGTGTTTTCTTTGTGCTTACCATAATGTTAATAGTATATTTTAAGCTGATAACTTGAAAAACTCTACTCTTTTTACTTCTCTCCCCTCTACCACACTTGATCTCTGTTACAAATTACATCTGTTTATATTCATCATATATGAGTGTTTGTTAGCACATACATATGTATGTTCATTAACATACTTTATAGTTATACTTATTTTTGTACTTTTGTCTTTTAACTTCTGTAGTAGAATTAAAAGTGATTGTACGTTTTTAAAGTTCTTTTAGAAACAATTATTAGTGTTTAGTGTTTCTTATATATTTTGTGACAAAATTCTAAATTTTATGTTTCAAAATTATTTTAAAACCTCTCTTATGATAAATGTCTATATAAGTCAAGTAAATCTAACAAACTTTTTTCTTATTTAAACAGAATTCTGAGACTGATGGTCAGCCATACAGAAAAATATATTGAACTTACAGTTTTCTGAAGAATCAGTTCAAAGATCTCAGAAATACAAAAGGTAATGAAATGATTGTATCTTGAAATGTACTTTGAAATGACATTTCTCTAGGAAAATGAGTTGGGGAGAGTCAGTGCTAAATTATTATTTTTCATAGTGGAATTCAGTAGATGATGGGCTAAAGATACTTTTTGGAGCAGAAGCAAGTGCTTTTAATAATTACATTGGAACTACTCGAATAAATTGGGACTGTGTAAGTCACCCCACCTAAAACAGAAAGAATCAAGAAGTTGTAAGAGGTATTAGAGATGTGCAGTTAACTACCAAAGGAAGGAGCTAACGAGATAAAAGGGGTTGAAGGTAGAATATGGAGATCAGAGAACTTTGGTTTTTTAATAAGTCTTGTAAAACTTTTTGGACACTTTAAACTTTGAACGGTTATACATTTGTGAAAATCAACACTAAGTTTTAAAATGAGAGAGGGGAATTAATGAAAGATCTTGAAATACGAACTGTACACAATTGACAAGATGTTTTTCTGTGAAAGGGAGCAGAAAAGGAGGACGGTACCTGAAGGAGATTGGTGGGTCAAGGAAGTTTTGTGTTTTGTTTTTTCTTTAAGGTAATACACTAAGATTTTGATCAGTTTTGGAGGGAGAAATCAGTGATGTAGAAATGGAAAGCTTTGAGAAAGAGAGCAGATGGGATTCAGAGAAGAAGTAGTATCATATCATTAGATACTGCATAATTTATTTTTAATGCAGAATGAATTTTAATGTTGCATTGTATATATGAATTCTTTTCCAAAGATGGACTGCTGGGTACTGAGATTTTCTGTTAGTTACCTGTAATGTTGTGTGCTGAATTTAAAACATACCTGCTTCCATATTGGCAAACTTTGAATTGCTTATACAGTTTATTAGTTATTAATAGCTCCCCATTTGATAAATTTTTCAAAAAGTTGTTTTTAAAATGTTGTTTATAAAAAACTTATACCATCCTGCCCTCTGTTGTGATAAAATAGTAATGTGGTGCATACTCAGCTGGGAATTCATATCACTGAATGACTTTGAGCTCAAGTTGCTTATGTAAAGGAACATTCGATTCCTAGCTGTAACTTGATCCTTTATATAATTTAATTTGTTCCAACAACTGTAACTGCTCCTTTTAAAGACATTTTATTGCATACCATACTGGTCTATTATTAAAGTCAATATTTAAGAGACAAGAGTTTTAACAATAATATTTAATCTGTATTAGAAATTCCTTGCTATGAGTAGGAACTTCACATGTCTTCTAAAAATGAGTCCTTAGAATTCATAGCATGAGCATGTGTAAACTATACCTAGTCTTTTAGTCTGAAAACGTGGGTCCTAGAATAGTCCCAACACAAGACCTGTGGCTGCTCCCACATTACCACTTTGTTTTGTTAATCAAGGGGAATCTTCTAAAAGTTACTTTACTTAGTTGGGCCTACTTCACTTTTTCCTCTTATCTTTCCCTTAAATATAGCATGCCTATCATTTGGCTGGACAAGTAGAGAAAAGATCTTGGGCTAAGCTGTCAGAGATGTAATTTTATGTTGCTCAATTAGTTGGACAGCAAATAGTGTTTGGAAAAATTTAACCAACAATAATAAAATAGCTTAAGAAAGCATTAGTCTGTCTTCTAAAGATTTTGGATTCACCTCCCTTAGAGTCAGCATGGTCCCTCCTGTATAGTCTTTAAGTCCTTATTCTTTGAGTCTTTTTTTTCCCTCTAGTTTGCCCTATTCTGTCTTCTCATAATTAAACAGGTGGATACTTGGTTTCATATAAGGCTCAAATCTGGTCTTTTAACTTTAAACTGAAACTGTTCTTTTTTAGTTCACCTAGGTTGGCTCTGTTACCTTGGGACTGTTCTTTCTGTTCTAGTGATAGAACCAGCCTCTGTTATTATCATGATGATAAGTATGTCTGTTGGACCAGAGGGCTGTACTTAGGTGATCTTTAAAGTCTCTTCTAACTCTGAAATTCTGTAATTTTGTCTTGTATTTGCTGATGTTGACCCAGACACTTAAAATCGCTATTTTATCCTGAAGTTAGTTCTTTTTATTTTTCTTAACCACTGTCCCCCCTCCCCCTACCCCATTATCCTCCCCCACTATCTTTTAAGAACTCTTAGCCCTGCACAGTTCCACTTCTTCAGCCACAACCACATAGGCAACCCAGCATCATTTATCAAGTTATTGTCTTCCTTTCATGAATATACATTTGAAAACAGTGATTGAGTATTTTAGAATCTCATGTTCTTTAATATTCTCTGGTTCAGAGTGACAGATCAATTTACACTATTTTCTAAATTTTAAATAAAGTTTCATTTGGCTCAAAACTGTAAGGATATTAGAATTAAGGTGTTTATTCAGTATTTAACTCATGACTATCTTTTATGGGTAAAACCTGCCTTCTACTTTAGAAAAACTGTATAGAATATAGAGAGAAATTTTAGGCTTATGATTGAGTTTTAAAGCAGTAAATTTTAATTCTTTTGGTGTGAATATGAAACTTCAAAATAAGGCTGTTCTTCAGTTTACTTGCCTTCACCCCCTTACTACTCCTGTTATCTCTCACTTTATACTGTGGTAATTAAAACTTTCCGTTGTAATATACCTACATTTTTATCTAAAGAGAAAAGTCCTTAAATATGATGCCCTCTCGTCTCATAAAGGCCCGGGCCTTTGCATATTGCTATTCTTGTGGCCTAGAATCCTGTCAACTATTACCTCTTGTCCTTTAGCCTGTTATGTCTGAAACTTAAATGGTCATACAAATCACATAGGGACCTTGTTAAAAATGTGGATTCTGCTTTACTAGGACTAGAGCTGGTCTCAAGATTCTGTATTTTAACAAGCTCTCTGATGATGTCAGTCTCAGGACCACGTTTTCAATAACAAGAATCTCTGCTGCCTGACAATATGACTGTCATCAAGAATATTTCCTGACTCCCCCAATATACCTTCATTATCCCTGTTTCTGTAATTAGTTATCTGCTTCCCTATTTAATTGCAGATTTTTGCCTATAATGATTGTATCTCTCATCCTTCTATTTCCAAAGCTAACTGTACTGTTTAATAGAAAATAGGCTTTTAGCAAATGTTTATCACCCATTAGCTGGTGTTCTTAAAGCTTACTTACCTAGACTGACAGATGTAGCCTATGTACATAGTTATATAATCTATACTGAATATAGTGGCTTTTTGATTACTTTATTATAGAAAGGAAATGAATTATGGTCTTCAATTTTTTTTTCCCCTTGTAGCTCTTTATATAGAAGAAGAAAAAACAAAACCTCAAATGTGCCTCAGCTAAAGGATTATTTTCTTGAAAATAATGTTCTAGCCCTTTGTAGAAACAAAAACATTTTGAAATCTCTATGATAAACATATAGTGTTTCTCAAATTATTTAATACTCTGTTTGTAGAAATAAGTGTTTTTAGAAAACTAATGACCATTTACCTTTCCTTCCACTCAAGGAGAAGTACAAATGTCTACCACAAGACGAAAACGTAACATGTTATGTTGTTTACCGTAAGCTGTAGTAAAATGAGCTCACTTGTTGACAGGTATGTTTTTAGAGACTCATTTATTTTGAATTATGTAAAGCTATTTTAAAAATTCACTGTTAGAGTAATGGTCTATATCACTGATAAAGGCAGTGTTATGCTTAATCATTAATACTGTTATACTTACCTTCTGTATTGAGCAAATGTCATGTAATAGTAAAATGTATTATCTAGAGCCAAAGTCAGCAGCATGTGGCTTGTGTTCTGAATGGATCTTGAGCTATAATTTTGAGTGATTTGGTCAGAACTGTTCTGAAAGAAATTATGACAGTTTCAGGGGTTTCCTTGGCACTTTCTGGAATCATCTATCTCCTTATCTATTGGTCCTAACTTCAGCCTGTTAAACATCTTAGCATAAGAGGTAACTGTAATTATTAATAGGATTTTGTTAGTTGAAATTATAATCTTTAAATCTTACTCTTGGTAAAGGATAGGCCTCCTTGTTTCTTTGATTTTAAGACTTCTTTAACTTTTTTATTTACCTTTTAACATGTTTGACACTAGAATTCATCTTCGAGTAGGCCTATCAGAGTTTAATTGGTAGTATTTTTAAATTTCTTAGTGGACATAATAATGGACTTCCCTGGTGGCTCAGACGGTAAAGCGTCTGCCTGCAATGCCAGAGACCCGGGTTCAGTCCCTGGATCGGGAAGATCTCCTGGAGAAGGAAATGGCAACCCACTCCAGTATTCTTGCCTGGAAAATCCCATGGATGGAGGAGCCTGCCTGGTAGGCTATAGTCCGTAGGGTTGCAAAGAGTCGGACACAACTGAGCAACTTCACTTTCACTTTTAGTGGACATAATAAGTCTTATCATCAGTGATATCTTAAATTTGATGAAATATAGTGACAGCTTTTTAAAAATACCTACTCTGACAGCTAACATGCAGAGCACTTTCTGTGTTTTAACTTCATTTAACTTCACAATAATTCCATGAGATTTTACAGATGAGGGATCTGTAGGTCAGAGAGGTTAAATAGCTTGTTTTAAGGTCACATAGTAAATAATAAGCTGGAGTTATGACCTGTGTTGATCTCTCTGACTCTAAAGTTCCTGTGTTTTTATTTTAGTATACTGTGTGATTTTTCCATAGGGGATTCTTTAAGAATTTTATAGCTAGACTTGTGCACAGAAGTGACTTTTGACATCTAGAGGCAGCTTCCTTCCCTTTTCTGTGAGGTGAATAGTGAAGGTCCATACTTTACCAGAGCTTAAGACCTGAAGTGCAAGGAGTATCCTCAGGGAGCCCTGCCATAGATTTGGGCTGAGCAGTAGTTTCAAGTGGAATCTATGTGTAGTCTTCTTCTCAGAAAAAATGTTTCTTCACTACTCCTTAGGCATTAAATATGATTTCAGTGTTGTGCTTTTGATTGATTTCCAGTTCCCATTCTAGATAATATGACATCTAGGGATGACAGAGTGCTCAGACATAAAGCAGTGGTTCTTAATATGAATTCATTTTCTCTCGGAATGTCATGAAAGTTAATGCACTCTCTCCTCAATGATGTGCATTTACATGTAGAATTTTTTAATAAATTTTAGTGTTTACATGGAACCCCAAAAGTTTGCTATGATAGAAGATTTGTAGATGATCTCAATTGTGAGACTCATAGGTACTTTATAGGCCACAGAGAGATGTGCTTAAAGGAATCAATAGTGAGTTCATGTAAAAGATCTTAAGTCACTTGATACTATTTAATATTGCCCCTTAGGTTAAGGAGTTAGCCACCAGGTCTCTAGATTTCAGAGAGACTTTCATTAGAATGCTCTTCCTTTCGGTCTTCCAATAACCAACCCCTTCTTGTCTTTTAGATCTCAGCTCAAATGTTCCCACTTCAAGTCCTTCACTAACCACACAGATTAAAATAACCACCCAGTAATAAACACATCACTTCTTTAAAAATAAAGAACAGCTCATACATTTTCATGTTGATTTGTTTTTTTCTACTAGAAAGTAAGCTGTAGGGGAGGAGGGGCCTATATGTCTAGCTAACTACTTGGTAGCCATGTCTAGAACAGAGCGTGGCATGAGAGTGCTAACAAAAAAAAAATGTTTGTCAAATGAATCAGTAATGAATGAAATTATATCAATGTAAGTTAACATGCTAGATATTGTGATGTTTCTGAGTGATTTGTGTTTTATAAAGTAAATGTCTATTTTTAAAATGTGTGACTATAATTAAATATGATTTTAAGTGAATCATTTTTATAATGGCAAATACACTGATTTTCTCTAGGTTTTCACTAGTTACTAAAAGTTTGAAATAAAATATTTAACTTTTGGTTAAATTATTATTTATTCCAATAAACTTTTAAAAATGTAAAACATAGTTGAACTTTGTCTGTTTGTATTAGAAAACAGGTTAATAGTTATTGGATTTGAATTTGTACAGTCTGTAACTCTACAAAGATCCTAGGCTATAACTGATTGATTTACGTTTTGTTTCAGTATTGCTGTTCCTTAGCGAATCTGCTCTTATTTTCTGTATCTTTCTTTTTCTTTTAGAGATGATGGTAGTATTTTTGATGGGTTGGTGGAAGAAGATGACAAGGACAAAGCAAAAAGGTAGTTAAACTTATGATGTAATATAGTAAAAAAAAATAAGTAACAAGTAAATATAATGGTAAAAAATAGTAAATCAGTGATTTCCAAAGCTGTCTGCCGTAAGAACTTAGATATGTTAGAAAGGAGAAGAGCTGAGGATATCAGTGTGTAGTTTATAAATTAAGTAAAATTTTCCTCTAAAAGTGCCTTTCTCACCACATCACATTATGGCACATAGTATTTACATGACATCACTGGGGACGTAAGCCTTCAATCACTTGCCAAGAGAGGGTTTGCCTAGAGTCATCATTGTAGTTACTATTTTCCCTTAACCTACTCTATTCTTTGGAAGCAATTTATCTAGTATAGCACACCTTCAGAGCAGAGATGGGAGAATTAAGCTTCATCTCCCATGGGGGGATCTTATACTCCAGTGCTGTGTTATTTCTTCAGTTGCTTGGTTTGCTCCAGCTTTGGCATTTGGAGGTCTTTCAGAGTTGGCTTCTCTGTGTCTTTTGACATGCCTCCATTCTCCAGTAGAAGGCAGAATAGATGATGGGGGAGGACAGGGAGAATTGATGGAGAGGTGTCATCAAGTAGGTGAGTGGATGGCGTCTAGAGCCATGGTGGCGATGGTGAGGGTTTAACCTTAAATATGGGCCTTGATGGTAATTAAAGTAGCAGGAGGGAGGGTCCAGATAGCATTACAGCCAAGTTTGTAGTCATTGAGAGTGAGCAGTACTTTTCTGGTTTTTTCCCAGTCACATTGAACTATGTGGGTGCTTAGATGAGGGTAGAGGGTGTTGTAGCATTACATTCAGAAACAAAAAATAAACATGTAATAAGTAATAGTTCCTAAATGTGTGTTTTAGCAAAATAAAAGGTACTGGGATAAGGAAAATATTGAGGAAAGTTATATAACTTTATTCAAGTAAATAAAAAGACCTGTACTTGAAGCTAAACATATATAGGATAACTCCTTTCCTTTCAGTCTAGTGAGAGAAAGTTTCTATAAAATATTTTAGGGTCGAGGTAAAGTCACTGTTAAGGTGGGAATAATCAGTCTTGCCTGAATGAAGAGGCAGAACTTTGAGGAATTAACTTGGACAGATTTAAAGGCCAAGTTTATAGATGGATAAGGTGAGCTAAGGGTTTTCTGTTTGCAGAGACTTAGAAGGTTTGATCATGTTTTTAGGGAACCAAAAATACTATGGTTGTGGGAAACCTTGGAGAAAGAAGACCTCATAATAATGCTGTCAGAATTACCCAGACCGCACTGGGCTCTGACATCTATGAGCTGTTATTATTGAGGTCATCACAAGGGCTGAGTACTTCCAACCTGAGTGTAACATGAAGTAAGTTGCTTTAATGAGTGTGATCCAGTGGTAGAATTAGCAATGATATTTGATTTCCATGTATTTCTTACACTTGAGTTAAAATGCTGGTTTTAAATGATTACTTCATGATAACTGTATGATCCTGGGCATATATTCTCTTTTGTGCCTGAGTTGGCGTACCTATAAAATGAAAAATAATAAGATCTACTTCATAGGAATTAAATGAAATTTCATAAATGTTTCCAATAATGCCTAGCATATAAATATACAATAATGGTTCTAAATTTTACCTTCTACACATGTCTTCAGATATTTCGTAGATAGTAATTCTCTGGTGCTTATTTCCTGCTTACTCCTTTCTAGAGGCGTAGAATTAGATCTGTCTCACTTCTCTAGTATATGTCCTTTAAAATGTCAAACAAGCAATTTCACCATATTTAAATTCTCCCCAAACCATCTCTCCACCCAAACTAATATCTCATGTTATATTACTTGGAAATTCCTTTTGATTTTTCTTTTGCTTCCTCACTCCAAATCTGATTTACCTAGAATTGCTAGTTCTGCCTATTAATCCTCAGACCCACACTGCTGTGTTAACACTGCCACTGCTGTGGTTTTTAGCCTAGGATATTGCAGTTGCCTCCTAACTGGTCATCTGGCCTCCAGTCTTGTTTGGCATACAGTAAGTTTTCAGTAGCTTTTGTTAAATGAATTGTTTTACCAAGCATTGATTCTTTCATTACTCAGTTGCTAGAATGGTCTTACTATCAGTCAGTTCTGTTCATGGCATTTCTTTGCTTAAAACCTTTCAGTACCTTTCATTATTTAATGACTTTCACTAAAACTAAAATCCTTTTGTGTAGCATAAAAACTTAATGATTTTTTTTCTGAGTACTTATTATTCCGAACTGCCCACCACTTATACCCCCGACTCCAGCATACTTGGGCACAGAAAGCCTGTACTAGCCACATTAGCCAAGCTGAGCTACTTGTGATGGGTTTTCATCTTTGTACAAGTTGCCTGTGTCTGGAATGGTCTTCTCACACATCACTACCCCCTCTTTCTCACTCAGCCTTCATGATTCGATTTAGCACACTTAGGAGTTTCCATAGGATTTAGGTAAATTTCTTGAAAGGGGTTATCTTTGTCCAGTATTCCTAGCCATTGTTAGCACAGTCTGTATCATTATAACAAAGAGTTTAGTGTTTGGTGAGGGGGTCAGTTAATTTCTATTACATTTATTAAGAGATTTTTTTTTAATTTCTTCTCAGTACTAATATGGAATAAATGCTGCTTCTTTACTGAAAAAAATTAATAGAATTATCCTCTGACCTTTTGGCAAAGTAGTATACTTTGTTTAAACAAAAACTGAATTCTAAAGTCTGACTTCACAAAAGCATATAGTTAGAAGTGTTACAGAATGATTAGTTGCTCTGCAAATAATTACATTTATTTTACAAGTTCTCAATGCAGCTAACAATTTGCTCCTGGTTACTGCTTCACATAGAACAGTGGGAATTATTCATTTAGCACATATATTTTGATCACTTACTGTTTGTTAGGTATTATGCTTAAGTGCTTAGATGAAAAAAATTGGGCTCTGCTATTAAGAAGCCCACAGCCCAGTGAAGAGATAGATATGCAAGCAAGTGGTTACAGCTCTGTATTGGAGGCTGGGATAGAGGAGTAAAGAGGAAGAATGTGTGGGTGAGCCTGAGGGTAGAGAGATTTTCATCTTTAGATTTCTGTTTATAATTTAAAGCTTACAGGAGATGGATAACTTTCTCCTATTCAGTAATTTATAATAATTTGTATTTATATTTTACATGTACTTTCACAAACTCTCTCAAGTAATAATAATAGCATAAGGGAAACACAAATTCTTGATAAATATTAGATTTAGTAAAACTTGAGATTTGAACGTAATTTGTCTTAAAAACAGATATGCCAAGTGGTTAATATGTAAAAGTTTCTTTAGTGGTTAAGCCAAGAAGAAAAATTACTGTCCTAATTAACTATACTGTTAGTAACCTAGAATATGAACATTCATTACCATTTGTAGTCACAGAAGTACGTGCTCTGTGGTCATGTCCATATTGAGCATTGTGTTAAACTATTTGTGTAGTTAAATGGATTGTTTGAAAGCTGCTTATGTAATTTTTTATTCCATCAGAGTATCTAGAAACAAATCTGAAAAGAAACGTAGAGATCAGTTTAATGTTCTCATTAAAGAACTGGGATCCATGCTTCCTGGTAATGCTAGAAAGATGGACAAATCTACTGTTCTACAGAAGAGCATCGATTTTTTACGAAAACATAAAGGTACATTTTTAACTTTGTAAAATGGATTTTTTTTTTTTTAAATAACAGACTCTCTCTTAAAGCATAATGTGATAGAATCTTGGCAGTAATGCATGAGACTGGGTGCTTCCTAACCTTTTTTCAAGAGAAAGAAACAATTGCCTTTTAATGATTCCCTGGTATGTTCTTTCTTTCATTCAACAAACATTTATTTAGTGCCTACTATATCCTTGGCTTCCCTGATGGCTCAGATAGTAAAGAATCTCCCCGCAATGCGGGAGATGTGGGTTCAGTTCCTGAGTTGAGAAGATCCCCTGGAGGAGGGCATGGTGACCCGCTCTAGTATTCTTGCCTGGAGAATCCCCATGGACAGAGGAGCCTAGTGGGCTACAGTCCATGAGGTCACAAAGAGTGGGACATGACTGAGCAACTAACACACATAGCCTAGATTCTTGTGGTGCAGGGTAATAGTTCTGACCCTCAAGTAACTCAAACCAAAGGAGACAAATAATATATAAATATCTAATTACAGTGCAAGTAATTATTGTGAGTGGTGCTTGTAAAGAATATTTATGTGAGAATACAGAGGAAAGAATGTGTCAGAGACATCATAAAACCAGTTCATTTTTCAACCGAGTCTTCCTTTTATCTTAAGGAAAAGAGCATTTCACATGGAAGGAGGAGCATATGTAAAACCAGAGAAGCGAGGAGAGGTCAGTTTAACTGGAGCATAGAATTGAGTTGGAAAGTTAGGAGTGTGTTTGGAAGAGAATCGAGTCAGATCATGAGATATGTAATTTAAACAGATTACTTCAATGACTAGGAAATAAACATCATTTTAAAGTGATTATTTGTTAAAGAAAATCACTTTGAGAAAATATGTCATGGAAAGGAAATTTTAGAGAATAGTAAGTATCTTGGTACTTAACAGATGCTACTTAATAGAAAATAGGTGAAAAGCTTATAGAAGGACATTTCCTTTTTCAGATGCAAATAAACTACAGAACTTCTCAAAAGAGAATTTGTAACTAGTGCTTTTATTTCTCGATAGCTCACTCTGTAATATATTACTAGCCTGGTTTATGCTCCACCACTGTTTAAAATTATTTTTCTTAATACCATGACCCCCATCCTCTCTGCTGCCAATAAAGCAGTAGCTCTTTCTTGTACCTCATCCTCTTCTGCATCTCTGAAGCACTGGGAATTTTTACCTGCCCTCCACTGGCTTTCTTTTTCCTTGTTCTGAGATACGCTGGACTTCTTCATTCACTTCCCTCTCCCAACCGAGCTAACTTCTTTTCTCTTTCTGCCCTCTGAACATGACATTTCTTTAGGTCTTATCTTGTGTTCATGCTTTCTCCATGTTCTTACCCTTGGTTTTGCCTCTCTGTTAAACTACTAAGTCTGTATTTTTAGATGCAGACTTTTTAGTTTTTCATTTCCAGGTAACTTCTGAATCTTTGGTTTTAAATGTTCTCAGACTTAACACGTCTAAAACTGAATTCATTTTCATTTTGTCAAGTCATCTCTTTCAGTTTTCCATTTTCACACCACAATCCTTTCACTCCCCTGGGACTCAGACCTGAGAAGTGTTTTGCATTTTTTCATCTTCTTTAGTGTACAGTATCACAGTTGCCAAATTTTTTTGATTCTTCTGGTAATGTGTCAAAATTGCTGGTTTACGAAATTTACTGCCTACATTATCATTACATTTTATCTCTACAAATGGTATTCTCACTAATTTCTTTGTCCCTTGTTAGTGCACTCATTCCTCAGACATTGTAGCAGTTCAGTAAATGATTGTTGAATGAAATGAAATGATATGCATGCATAATTATTTCCCCCTGACAATAGAGGATTAATTTTGGCATATAGATTTTTTTTAAAGTTGAGCTTATGGTTCTCACAAAATTAAAATTTACCTGAAATTGAAAGGTAATTCTTACATACTTATTACTCTAAAAATAAACCTGGGTTTAGCTAAATTTGATGGAATTTGTTTATGGATTTAAGTCCTTTTTTCTGAATGTATATAATTGATGTGAATTTGAAAAGCATGATTGTATTCCGTAGAATTAGTAGCTATAATTGTTCATATCTAATACAGACATTTCCAATATGCCAAATTTGGGGTGCCAATTTTTTATGCTGTTTTTATATATCTGGTAATAGAGAAATCAAAACAACTTAGTCCATATTTTCCACTTCAAGATAGAGTATATTTTGTAGAGTAAAATCTATGATATGTATTTTAATTTTACTTGGTTGTTTTAATATGTCTGCATTTAAATATGGAAAAAATATTGCCTAAGTATAGATTTCATCATTTATGAATAGCTTTTTATAACAACCTATTAGAAGTATGTTGCAAAATAAACTATACTAATTGTGTTAAAATATGTGCCGAAAGCTAGGGAATCTCCAAATTTTGACCAGCTTCCTACTACTAAGAAAACATGCCAGAGGACACAGAGCAGAATCACCCTGGGTTTATTACTATAAAGTTTTTGCCTAGAATTTTAATTTAGTCTCTTTGATTAATTAAGAATAGAACACCTTAGACTGAGAAGAATCTCTGCCTGGCAATAGGCAGGCCTAAAATAATTCTTTTTTAAAAGCAGACTGACTGATCTCCTTGGCTCCTTTCCTCCAGGTTTATGTCCTTAGGTCTGTTCTAGGTACTACTGTTTGAAAGGCAAAGAAAGGGGAAAGAATATATTTCTAATGCTTGATATAGTCTGCTTATTTTGATTCTTATTTGATCATTGTGTAAAGCAGGAAGCAATCTCAGGCCAGTCAGGAACAAAGGTTCTCAAAGCTCCCCAGAGAAAATTCAGAGACTGGCATTTTTAAGAGACTAGTCTTAAAGTTATCCAAATTATTCAAGCAGATGACCTGCTACATTAGCTCAATATTTCATCATACCAAAATTTGGACCTCCTGATACCTACCTAGACCAATAAATGTTATTGACTATGGCTCTTCTCTTTAATTAGTGCCACTAATGTGTCAATCTGTTTACAGAAATCACTGCACAGTCAGACGCTAGTGAAATTCGACAGGACTGGAAACCTACATTCCTTAGTAATGAAGAGTTTACACAATTAATGCTAGAGGTATGTCCAGATTAATTTTTGAAAAGTTTTATTTTCTTAAGAAATCACAGGGGTTGCCAATTCTAGTATAGATTTAACAATATTAGTTTAATACTGAAAAATCTTAATTCAGTGTAAGTCAACCAACTATTCATTTAAAATTAACTGATGTAAGTATTGTAATAAAATAGTACTATATGTGGTAAAATAATGCCAAATCTTTGTGCTTTCAATATCATCTGAATTTTTGAGAGGCTTAATAAGTTAGAAACCTGTAACTACCAAGTCCTCTACCTGGACAAAACTAACATTTAAATGAAAAATAAAATATATTATTCATCACATAGTAAATATTATGAAATGTATTTTACTGGACAGTAGGATTTTTTTCAACAAATTAAAATCTACCTAAACACAGCATAAAATGATACTAAATGAAGTATTTTGAAAATATTAAAATAGTGAAATATACATTGAAAGACAACTCTTCTCATTTTAAATAGAAACTTCTAAAAGGTTTTCCTTCTAAAAGTAGATATTCTTCTATGACAGAATTATTTTTGAATACAGTTCAGATCATACTTGCTTAGAATTGCAAAACTTAATATGTCACACAGTCAGTTATAAAATCCACAAAAATTTTGAGTCACTCATACTATCAGTTTTACTTTTTAAACATTTCCAATTTAGATTAATAAGGATATCTTCATGTACACAGAGTACAGAGTTCAGTATCAGATTTCTATGAAAGCTTTCCCCCCGCCCCCCCCAAAAAACAAATAATAAATAAAGGTGATATTATACTTGGGTGTTAACAGTTAAGGACAAGAGAAGTAGATAAGCAAAAGAAGCTAGAGATAGAAGGAGTAGAAGAAAACAGTTGAAGTAGAGATTGTTAAATAATTTACATTTCTTATTCTGTTTGTTCAGGTTTGTTATTTTAGACTTTAAGCATATATCTCTGTTGTATATGTTTATGTAAGAACCATGTCTTAAGTGTCTTTGCATGTTGACTAAAGTCCAAAGCAACAGTATTTTGCAAATTATTGAATTATTTTTCTGTTTTTACTAGGTATAACAGTTAATTGCTGGATTAAGTCTTTATATATTCAGCAGAAATGTCACCATATGAAAATTTATTTGAGTGTAAATACATTGTATATATACTTAAAGCCATGCTTAACATCTGAAAGAATAACTGAGCACATCTTACATACCATTACCTCAGTGAATCCTCACAGTAATCTTATGAAGATACACTATTAGCATCCCTTTCTTACTTTCACATGAGGAAATTGGGCAAAGGGATTATGAAATTTGCTCAAAATAAAACTAATCCTGAGCTAGGATTCACTGCAGGAAAACTAGCCTCTGATCCCTGTGGCCCTAGACCCTGTGCCCACTGCTGCTCATGGCACTTCTTCTCAGTGAAAGTTAGCTGTGGCACAGAACTTTTAGCTTGGTAACCAGCAATTAGTTCTTTAAATTAATGGATACAAGTTACAAACCGAATAATAGTTCCAATTAATTTTCTCTTCTCTAAAAAGAAGTTTGACATTGTCCAAAATTCTCTCTTTAGATTAAGTAATACATTTATGAAAGGGTACAAACAAGCTAATGTTTGTAACCCCAAGAAGAAATCAACTCATTTAATTGTTCTTTAAATTTTTTTTTATTTCTCAGTGCCATGATTCAATACCATCTGTGTTATCATAAATCCTTTTTAAAACCTTTTTCTTCATTTGGTTTTGTTGGGTCTTAGTTGCGGCATGTGGGATCCTCTTTGTGGTGCATGGACTCTCTAGCTGTGACTCTGCAGACTCTGGGGTACAAGGGCTCAGGTTGTGGCTAGCGAGCTTAGTTGCTACCAGGGACGTGGGATCTTACTTCCCTGACTAGGGATTGAACCTGTGTCCCCTGCACTGCAAGGCGGATTTTTAACGACTCGACACTAGGGAAGTCCCAGTCATAAACTCTTTACTTACCCTGCTTTATTGATGTGAAAATTTTCTTTTTTTAATAATTTTTCTTCATTTATATTTTTGACTTTTTTTGCCACACTGAGCGGCATGCAGGATCTTATTTCTCTAACCAGGGATCGAACCCACACCCTCTGCAGTGGAAGTGCAGAATCCTAACTGCTCGACTGCCAGGAAGTCCCCCCAGATTTTCTTATAAATTCATAAATTAATGTAATATCTGTATTTAAGAAACTTAGGAAGGTAAATTACCTATTCAATAATAAGCTAAATCAAAAAGAATTGTCTTCAAATTTTTCTTTACAGTGAACAGATTTTAACTTAATTGCAAAGACATGTAGTACATATGTAGTATTAAAAATAACGAAATCAGAGAGTCTAGAGATTATAATCTTATATATGAGAATATTTAAACATGTTAATTTTGAAATTATAAATTAGTCTTCTCATGATTATCCTCACAGCTTTTAAAATTATATTCCTGAAAAATATTACATTGACTAACTTTTAATATGTCAAGCATATTTTTGATTTTTAGTGAATATTTGCAACTGCTAGGTAGGCATTTTAATGTTCATATGCCAGGATTGAAGGCTATGTGTAATTGTGTGTATTGTAACCTGGGTTCAGCTAACCTAGTTGTGTTATTGTTGGCTTATCATGTTGATCAGGTTACAGTTAGGCAGTCTGGATACCCTTTTCAGCAGAATTTCAGATGTAGTTTTTGTCTAGGAATGTTAGAGCTGCTAGCAGAAGAGCTGGGGTCATTCAGCTCAAACTCTTCGTTTTATGGCTGATGCCTGGAGAGATTGTAGCTTGTCCAGTCAGTTAATCAAAGAACTGAGACTGAGATCTTAAAATTCATTTATACATTGTGTGTTGGCTATCTCTCTTCATTCGTCCATTGCCACCCATCCCTCTCCCTCTTGTTTCTGATGCTTAAGGAATATTCCTTGCTACCCTTGTTGGGGATGTTGAGATTAAGGAAATAAGGGCAATTTAGCCTTACTAGACCTCTGTGCCAAGTTATCTCTGTATGTATATCCTGGTACAGAGTTCTTTCCTCTTGACAGCTGGCAGCTCTCGTCAGTACTCTACAAGGGAAGGGCCAGGGCCCTGCCTGCCTCATCTCAAGGAGGTTCTGTCCACTTCCTTGGGACTTCCATCCAGTCTTGCCAGATTAAGTAGTCACCAAGTAAACACCCGAGATGTATACAGGCCTCTTGATATGTGCAAAGTTGATCTAAAGTAGATGTCAAATAGGAAGATGAGTTTTAACCAATGAGCCCTTTCCCTCCTATCACACAATGTGGACAAGGGATAACCTTCGCAGTCTTCAGTCTTGGGATAAGGACGTCCTTCTGTCTTGTTCCACATCTCTCAAGTCTTCCTCCTCAAAGCCCTTCCCGTTTCGGTGTATGTACGTACTTTCTTGGAAAATTACATCCTTCCATTCAAAAGAAATTTGAACTCTGGATCCTTTCTTGTGTTAAGACTTGGTGAGATGCTGATGCAGGCCTTTCTCTGCTGAATCTTTACCTGCTTCAGAAGAGAAAGGGGTAGGCTCTGCTTCTGGGAGTGGGGTCAGGTCATTAAGAGTTCTGATTTTAGTTTATTCACTTCACAGAAGAGAGCTGCATCCTAATTCCTAGTAGATCTCCTAGGAATAAGTAGAGTAGAGATCATCACAGTAATTTGCTTTCAAAGATGACACAGTCTAGCCTCATGTGAGAAAAGCATGTTCTCAAAATCACTGCAGATGGTGATTGCAGCCATGAAATTAAAAGACGCTTACTTCTTGGAAGGAAAGTTATGACCAACCTAGATAGCATATTCAAAAGCAGAGGTATTGCTTTGCCAACAAAGGTCTGTCTAGTCAAGGCTATGGTTTTTGCAGTGGTCATCTATGGATGTGAGAGTTGGACTGTGAATAAAGCTGAGCACTGAAGAATTAATGCTTGTGAACTGTGGTGTTGGAGAAGACTCTTGAGAGTCCCTTGGACTACAGGGAGATCCACCCAGTCCATTCTAAAGGGGATCGGTCCTGGGTGTTCATTGGAAGGACTAATGCTAAAGCTGAAACTCCCAATATTTTGGCCACCTCATGCGAAGAGTTGACTCATTGGAAAAGACCCTGATGTTGGGAGGGATTGGGGGCAGGAGAAGGGAACGACAGAGGATGTGATGGCTGAATGGCATCACTGACTCGATGGACATGAGTTTGAGTGACCTCCAGGAATTGGTGATGGACAGGGAGGCCTGGCGTGCTGTGACTCATGGGGTCGCAGAGTTGGACACGACTGAGCGACTGAACTGAACTGAACATCATTTTGACCCTTTTCCTTAGGAAACAATACTGGCATAATTGTACTAAAGAGTTTTGTGGAAATTTCATGCATTTGCTTAAATTATAAGGTTTCATCCCTTCACCTTACATTAGCCAAGAATGAGTTTGTCTGAGCCATTCTGGAAGGCAGACATCTGCTCAAATTAATTACTTTCTGATACCCAAACGTCTTCCCTCAATAAAGGGGAGGTGGGGGATGCCTTTTTCCATACATTCACCATGCTGCTGCTAAGTTGCTTCAGTCGTGTCCGACCCTATGTGACCCCATAGACGGCAGCCCACCAGCTCCCCCGTCCCTGGGATTCTCCGGACAAGAACACTGGAGTGGGTTGCCATTTCCTTCTCCAATGCATGAAAGTGAAAAATGAAAGTGAAGTCGCTCAGTTGTGTCCAACTCTTTGTGACCCCATGGACTACAGCCTACCAGGCTTCTCCATCCATGGGAGTTTCCAGGCAAGAGTACTGGAGTAGGTTGCCATTGCCTTCTAGTAATGTTATTTACAGTAACAACAATCTAGAAATAATATGTTTCAGCAAGAGGAATAATTAGATAAAAGGGAACACTTTGCAGTCATTAAAAAGGATGATTTTAGGTAGGTCTCTATTGAATAGGAAAGATGTTCCCTTTATGCTAAGAGAGAAAAACAAATTACATATATATATATATAAAATCCCATTCACCATATACCTCAACAATTACTTAGAATTAGAGGGAGGTTGCTCTAACTTTCAAATACATGAGTAACATACAATATTTTTTATTTGCTGTGTGCCACACATATGCCAGGTGCTGCAGATATGCAATGTTGCAGATACAATATAGTTCTTAACAGAATTGCATCCTTTGAGAGAGCCCTGTACTTACACAAGAAATTCAGATTAAGTGTGATAACTATTTGATAGAAGAGGAACTCTTCTGATGATATACTTTATCTGCTGTATATCTTTAGTATCTTTTCTTTTTTGTTTTAAGTTACTTGTTTATGACTGCTGTGGGTCTTGGTTGCTGCGTGCTGGCTTGCTCTAGTTGCAGCAAGTGGGGGCTATGTTCTAGTGCAGTGCATGGGCTTCTCATTGCCATGGCTTCTCTCACTGTGGAGTGCAGGCTGTAGGCGTGCGGGCTTCGGTAGTTGCAGCATGCAGGCTCAGTAGTTGTAACACATGGGCTTAGTTACCTCATGGCATGTGGGATCTCACCCATCCAGGGATCAAACCCATGTCCCCTGCCTTGGCAGGTGAATTCTCAGCCACCGGACCACCAGGGAAGTCTTCAACATTTTTTCCATTGAATCTTCTTTTCCTCAGCCTGAAAATATATTTCAGTTTCTTTTTCTAAAAAAATAACTTCC
This sequence comes from Ovis aries, assembly GCF_016772045.2. Lineage (NCBI taxonomy): Eukaryota > Metazoa > Chordata > Mammalia > Artiodactyla > Bovidae > Ovis > Ovis aries. The sequence goes on along the minus strand of NC_056059.1, from coordinate 71,626,874 downwards.
CTTGATACTTTGTCCCCTCAAAATGTGTCCTTTCATGAACTTGAACAAAGTGTTTTATAATATAGCCTTCTGATGATCCACCCATCTCTAAACACACTGTAGTATGAATCTCTTTCCTGTTGACATAACTCTTGAAAGTCAGCAAAATTCAGTCCATTTTTTTATTCCGTGTCTTGTTTGATCCCATTTTTTACTGAACCATCCATTTTCCTCCTCACTCACTTTGTCATTCTTTCTTCCATTGACTTCATCAACAGCAGTGTCTTCTGTCCTGTCTTTGTCATTTTCTCTGGCACTTTCGCTCCTTCTCATCTCTGTACGTAGATAATACCCCAAACCTTTGTCTTTGGCATCCTTTTCATTTTTGCAGATCTCATTTCTTTAGCTTCCACTTTGGTGCCTAGGATTCTCAGATGAAAAACTTTGTGAGACATGAATAAAGTATTGCTTTTTGTTAAGTATTGTTCCCCTGTGCTGACTCCTCTCCTGAACTCTTAACATCACATTTCCCAATGCTTGCCTATGTCCTTTCTTCTCTGTTTTTACTGCTATTAATTTCATTCGGATTCTCCTTAACGTCTCTGATTATTCCAAAGGCCACTGAAATTTTCCTCTTAATTCACTTTTCCCTCAAAATCCATTTTACGCATTGCTTCCAGACCATTCTTAAGCTAAGTTCATCTGTCTTGCCCTGATATTCAAAGCCTTGCATGATCTGAGCTCGCTCTATTTTTTCAGCTTATTCCCTTTCAAAGTTTATTCCCTGTGCTTCAGTCATACACTTCTGTTAAGATTATATATGTTATGGTGATAATGTGTTCTTTTGTTGGCCAAAGACATATTGTTGATGGCATCTGTGCTTTGGAAATATTAATATCTTCAAATAAGACCATCATTGTATAATAACATATGATAAAGGTAGAACATTAAGTCTCTATCTTTTAGAAACTTGCCATTCAGTAATGGTCATAGAGTGATATTTTTCTTCCAGAAGCATCTTAAAATGCACAAAGATAGATACTAAGGTATTGTAAAGGGGAAAAGCTAGTATTTTGACAGTGCTCTAGAAATTTCCAGTTCTTTGTGATTTATCTTAGATTTTTATGTCTGTCCTATGAAATACTTTTTTCTTTTCATTTAACTGACCATTGTGTTTAATTTCAGGCTCTTGATGGTTTTTTTTTAGCAATCATGACAGATGGAAGCATAATATATGTGTCTGAGAGTGTAACTTCATTGCTTGAACATTTACCGGTAAGTATAAAAATCCTATGATCTCTTTCTCACTTAAAAAAAATTGTTTTATTAATATGTTTATTTTTGGAGGATAATTGATTTATAGTATTGTGATGGTTTCTGCTATACATCAACATGAATCAACCATAGGTATACATATGTCCCCTCCCTCTTGAACCTCCCTCCTACCTCCCACCCTGTCTTTCTCACTTAATGCCTATTTTTAAATGTTCTGAAACCTTAAGAAGTGAAGGCCCCAGAGCACTGTTGAACAATGATCAGAGTGGGGATGAGACCTCTAAGTATGTCTTAGTTTTAGTATGGCTGTATTTTTTCAGGTCAGTCATGACTCTCATCTGTAGTAACTAAATATTCAACTCCTACTTTAACCTCTATTCTTCCTGTCTTCTTTATTCTAATGCTGAGTTTTCACTATTAACTTTAATCAGTGTGGTGGTGATGTCACTTACTCATTGAAAATATCTTGGGAATAACTAAATTTCTACTGAGATATTTGTTGCAGCTCAATAATAATTTTCTCAAAAGAATAACTTACAAGAACATGCTGAAAATAATAGATACAGAACTTTTGTGCTCTGTGACTTGAGTTGATAATATTTTAATTCCCATATTCCATTTGTTCTTAATATGACCCAAAGGGTAGATAATCAGAAAAGATATATGTAAATTTTGATTAGAATGGTGAGTACCTGAATTAGTGTTTGCTGTTTTACTTAACATATATTTATTGAACATCTGTGCTACCAGATACTATGCTAGGTGCTGTGCTCCAGTTGACAGTTTTTATGAATTTGAAGTTTTTGTAATATTCTCAGCTAAGGTGATGTTACACAAAAATGGGTTTGCCTCTTGGTGGATATCAAGCCATTAGACACAACCAAGCCAAAGATTAGGAGAAGGAAGGATTTATTATTACTTGGAGCGAGTAAGAACACCAAAGATACTTTGGGAAGTATCTTTCCCAAAGCAGTATCTCTCCGAACAGCAAAATTAGGGAATTTTTAAGCTAAGAATACATGTATATTCATGAAGGGACTTGAGCAGAGGGGAATTCAGTATAAAAGTAGGGCAAAGGTCAACAGCATCTAAGCTTTACTTGATTGAAGTGAGAAAGGGTCAACATCATCATCATATTCTCCACTTAGCAGAGGCCCTTGGTTTCCTATAGAACTCAGGCATATTTTATAAATATCCTTTGAGGAGGAACTGGAACTCTGCTCTCACTGCACCGTTGTTTGCCTGCCCTTTCTCTGTTCCTGTATTCCTTTGTTCCCGTAAGATCATTCATTACTAATATTCCTTCAGGGGCAAGCATTGTGGCCAGGCTTAGATTACAAAATGGCTTCTTATGTCAAGAAAGCTATTTCTGGTTCTCTTTCTCTGGCAACCCTCTAACTTATTGGCTTAAAATAGGGTTTGGATGTAAATATTTTGAAGTTACTTATAAACTACTCTTAAAATCCCATCTCTTGAAAATGTATAACAGTACAGAGTCATCTGTTCTATAAAGATTTCTTTAAAGAGATGTTGAAAAGCAGTATCTCCTTCTCTCTGATTACGCTGCTGTTTTGTACTTTATGAAGAGAATTTACTCTATACTTAAAAGGCCAGATTCTATAAGGGAACTTTATTTCTGAAAGTCAGGCAGTAAATAATTTGCTGATTTCTGTGTCACACAGAAAATGACTTGGCTTTACTACTTCTCTGGGGGCAGACCAAAGGACAGACTGATAACTGAATTTTTCTGGATAACTGTTTCCTTAAGAAAAAATTTGCATAGTAAGAAAAGCCAGGGAAAGAAATCCTTTGTAGGATTATGATATGACTAAGTTAAGATTGAATAATAAATAAAACAAAAGAATGAATATAACAAAACAGAAGCAGACTCACAGATAAAGAAAAACCAGCAGTTATCAGTGTGGAGGGGGATGGGAGAAGGGTGTGATGGGGGAGGGGATTACCCGTGCAAGGTATAAAAGCCGAGAAACAAGAATATATTGTCTAGCACAGGGAAATATAGCCATTATTTTGCAATAACTTTAAGTGGAGTGTAATCTGTTAAAACAATTGATTCATTAATGTTGTACACCTAAAACTAATAATACTATAAATCAGCTGTAATAAAATGAGGTTGAGTAATTTGAATAAATGTATAATTATAGGCTTTTAAACCTATAAACAATTTTATTGGATTTTCTTTCAGTTATGTATTTTAAAAACTATATAATCTTTAGTCATAATCAGGGTGTAATTTGCAGTGTGGTCAGACTTTTAAAATGCCTGCTTCTTGGGCACTTTTCCTGGACTTCACTGAGAATTAGATGCCTTTTCTCTCTGTTCTCATGTTACCTTATACCTACTGCCACCATGACACTTACAGTGAATTGTAATTTTCTGTTTATTTGGGTAATAATGGTACACTTTCTAAGTGCAGGGACTTTATGTCTGTATCCACATATGCTGGCTAGTTTCTTAGTGAGGCGTTTAGTAATTATTGATTGAGTATAAGAAAGTGAGTAGATTATTTGAAATAGATGTTTTAAAGATTCCTTCCTAAGGCCACACTGGATCTTCAGTGAGGGAGTATTTCATAGCATATTGAAATAACAAACATGTGTGCAACAGACCTAGTTAGGACCCAGCTGTTTGATAATTAACATACTCCCCTCAATGAAAAGCTTCATGACCTTCTCATTGCCTTCTGGATTAAAAAAAATTAATTTTGGAGCTATTTTTACATTTATAGAAAAATTAAGAAGATAGTACAGAGTTCCCATATATGCCTACCTAGTTTCCTCTGTTAGTAACATCTTCTGGGTGTTTTTAACCGTTGGTGTCACCCAAAGCGTGTAGAGACCGGCAGGTGAGTTTCTGGGCAGAAGAGATTGCTGCTGATACAGCAGACCCATTTCATTGCATACTGAGTTAATAGTATCCTTTAGTAAAACAGGTTTTTTTGGTTCTTTTTTTCTTTTAACTGCTCTCCAGTTACGATGGATACTTTCCCTCACACCACTTACATTGCTGTATTGTTTATTTGGCTGAGCTGTTCTTAGTTGTAGCACCTAGGATCTTTCTTGTGGTATGAAGGATTTTTTTTAGTTGTGGCATGTGGGATCTAGTTCCCTGACCAGGGATCGAACCAAGGCCCCCTGCATTGGGAGCGTAGATTCCTAGCCACTGGACCACCAAGGAAGTCCCCAGAAGGATGTTTTGATAAAATGAAATAAAACTTGTTTAGGATCAAACCCAATAAGGAAAAAAAAAGTGATTTTTCTCTTGGCCTGCCATTAATAATTAAACTGTTACAGATGTTAAGCAAAAGATTTAAAACAGTGGTGTCCCTTCCTTTCTGTTTTAACATACATACCTTTTTATCTAAAATACATTCTTGACTCTTGTCTGGAGGGGAAGAAACATTAGAAAATCTCTAAATATAAAGCTTTAGTGTTTATAATTCAGTTCTGTTGAGGAATTAAAATTTGCCATCTTCATCAGTGGTCAGGATGACTTAATAGTTTTTAATTTAAATTTTAAATCTAGCTATAAAATTGCATATCTGATTCTGTAGGTCTTGGAAAATATTTTTTCTTAATTTTGTCATGTCGTACTTATGAAGCTAATTTAGGTAAATTTTAACCTATTTGTGGCTACTAATCAGGAAAGGAAATTTATGGATTTTTTTTTTTCATTCTTGAAGTGGTTTTCTACAACAAAATGATAGGATCATACCACCTCCAGGGCAGAAGAGATTTTAGACGTTTTTCGCCCAGCCCCCTTTAAAAACATATATGAACCCCAGAGAATTGTTCAATAGTTTAGTGGGAATACCAAGACATAAAGTCTCTCTACTGGGAACTTAAAATTTGTAAACTTTTATAATTCAAAATTGCTTTCCTCCCACTTGCTTAAATGTGTTCCTGAGAAGAGAGTATATTAAATTTGTTACCACGTAATACAGGGAGGAAGATTAACCATTTTACATAGCCTGACAGAGTCCTTTTCCCTGGTGGCTCAGAGGTTAAAGCGTCTGCCTGCAATGCGGGAGATCTGGGTCGGGAAGATCCCCTAGAGAAGGAAATGGCAACCCATTCCAGTATTCTTGCCTGGAGAATCCCGTGGACTGAGGAGCCTGGTGGACTACAGTCCATGGGGTCGCAAAGAGTCAGACACAACTGAGCGACTTCACTTCACTTCACTTTGGATAGAGTCCAGGAATAACACTGCTGTTATTAAGATATTGTATGAGCCTTTCATTATCTATTTTTCTTAACTTGAAAATTTTGAAATATAAACACAAGTGTGCCTTAAGAAAGTCAGTACAGTGTTTGGTGTAAATGCAGTATGCAGAAATAAAAATCTAGAATTTTTAAAGTAGTTATATGATTATTTGGACTTTTCTATTTGCAAATAAATATTTTTAATAAGAAAACAAATATTTGAAGGAAGTAAATAAAGCCTATCAAAAGGGCCAGAATCTTTGCCCCTTATGCTCTGTCCTTAGCTCTTCAGACACTCTTACCCTTGAATCTATTCATCTCTTCCATGGCATAATCATAAGGGATTTGATTTAGGTCATATCTGAATGTCCTACCTTCTTCAATTTAAGCCTGAATTTTGCAAAAAGGAGCTTATGATCTGTGCCACAGTCAGCTCCAGGTCTTGTTTTTGCTGACTGTATAGAACTTCTCCATCTTGGCTGCAAAGAACATAATCAGTGTGATTTTGGTATTGACCATCTGGTGATGTCCATGTGTAGAGTTGTTGGAAAAGGTTGTTTGCTGTGACTAGCACATTCTCTTGACAAAACTGTTAGCCTTTGCCCTGCTTCATTTTGTACTCCAAAGGCCAAACTTCCCTGTTACTCCAGGTATCTCTTGACTTCCTACTTTTGCATTCCAATCCCCTGTGATGAAAAGGACATATTTTTCTGGTGTTAGTTCTAGAAGGTGTTTTAGGTCTTCATAGAACTGGTTAACTTCAGCTTCTTTGGCATCAGTGATTGGAGCATATTACTGTGATGTTGAATGGTTTGCCTTGGAAATGAACCGAGATCATTCTGTCGATTTTGAGGTTGTACCCAAGTTCTGCATTTTTGACCCTTTTGTTGACTATAAGGGCTACTCCATTTCTTCTAAGGGATTCTTGCCCATAGTAGGAGATATAATGGTCATTTGAATTAAATTCACCCATTTCCGTCCATTTTAGTTCACTGATTGCTAAGATGTCGTTGTTCACTCTTGCCATCTCCTGCTTGATCACTTCCAATTTACCTTGATTCCTGGACCTAATATTCCAAGTTCCTATTATTAATAACAGCAGTAATGTTATTTACAGCTTTGGACTTTACTTTCACCACTAGACACATGCTCAACTGAACATCTTTACCACTTTGACCCACTTCATTCTCTGTGGTTGTTCAGTTGCTAAGTTGTGTGCAACTCTTTGCAACCCCGTGAACTGCAGCAAGCCAGGCTTCCCTGTCCTTCACTATCTCCCACTTTGCTCAAACTCATGTGCATTATGTCGATGATGGCATCCAATCATCTTATACCCCCTTTTCCTCCTGCCCTCAGTCTTTTCCAGCATCAGGGTCTTTTCCAGTGAGTTGGTTCTTGGCTTCAGGTGGCCAAAGTATTGAAGCTTGAGCTTCAGCGTCAATCTTTCCAGTGAATATTCAGGGTTGATTTATTTTAGGACTGACTGGTTTCATCTCCTTTTTGTCCAAGAGACTCTCAAAAAGAGTTGAGGAATGTACGGATAACCACTAGGCCATTCAGATATAACCTAAATCAAATCCCTTTTGAATATACAGTGGAGGTGATGAATATATTCAAGGGATTAAATCTGGTAGACAAAGTGCCTGAAGAACTATGGACAGAGGTTCCTAACATGGTACAGGAGGCAGTGACCAAAACCATCCCCAAGAAGAAGAAATGCAAGAAGGCAAGGTGGTTGTCTGAGGAAGCATTACAAATAGCTTAGGAAAGAAGAGAAGCGAAAGGCAAAGGAGAAAGGGAAAGGTATGTGCAACTGAATGCAGAGAGTTCCACAGAAGAGCAAGGAAAGATAAAAAGGGCTTCTTTAATGAACAATGAAAAGAAATAGAGGAAGACAATAGAAAGGAAAAGACTAGCGACCTCTTCTATGAAACTGGAGATATGAAGATAACATTTCATGCAAGGATGGGCACAGTAAAGGACAGAAATGTTATGGACCTAACAGAAGCAGATGAGATTAAGAGATGTCAAGAATACACAGAAGAACTCTTCAAAACAGATCTTCATGACCCAGATAACCATGATGGTGTAGTCATTCACCTAAACCTGGACATCCTGAAGTGAGGAGTCAAGTGGGCCTTAGGAAACATTACTATGAATAAAGCTAGTGGAGGTGATGGGATTCCAGCTCAGCTATTTAAAACCCTGAAAGATGGTGCTTTAAAGTGCTGCACTCAGTGTTACAACAAATTTGAAAAACTCAGCAGTGGCCACTGGACTGGAAAAAGTCAGTTTTCATTCCAGTGTCAAAGAATGTTTAAACTACTCTACAGTTGTGCTCATTTCACATGCTAGCAAGGCTATGCTCAAAATCCTTCAAGTTAGGCTTCAACACTTATGTGAACCAAGAACTTCCAAGTTGGGTTTAGAAGAGTCAGAGGAACCAGAGATCAAATTGCCAACGTTTGTTGGGTCATGAATAAAACAAGGGAATTCCAGAAAAACATCTAATTCAGCTTTATTGACTATGCTAAAGCCTTTGACCCTGTGGATCACAACAAACTGAAAAATTCTTCAAGAGATGGGAGTACCAGATCACCTTTCTCTTTCCTGAGAAAACTGTATGCTGGTCAAGAAGCAACAGTTAGATCCAGACATGGAGCAAGGGACTGGTTCAGAATTGGGGAAGGAGTGTGACAAAGCTGTATTTTGTCATTCTGCTTATTTAACTTCTATGCAGGGTACATGATGTAAAATGCAGAGCTGCATGAATCACAAGCTAGGATCAAGATTACCAGGAGAAATATCTACATCCTCAGATATGTACAGGATACCAGTCTAATGGCAGAAAATGAAGAGGAAGTAAAGAACCTCTTGATGAGAGTGAAAGAAGAGAGTGAAAAAGCTGACTTGAAACTCAGCATTAAAAAATTAAGATTATGGCAGCTGATCCCATCACTTCTGGGCAAATAGAAGGGGAAAAAGTGGAAGCAGGGATAGTTTTATTTTGGGGGGTTCCAAAATCACTGCGGACAATGACTGTAGCCATGAAATAAAAGACTTGCTCTTTGGAAAAGCTATGACAAATCTAGACAGCATATTAGAAAGCAGAAACATCACTTTGATGACAAAGGTCCATATATTAATAGTCAAAGCTATGGTTTTCCTAGTAGTTATATAGATGTGAGAGTTGAACCATAGAGGAGGCTCAGCACCAAAGAATTGATGCTTTTGAATGGAGGTGCTTGAGAAGACTCTTGAGAGTCCCTTGGACAGCAAGGAGATCAAACCAGTCAGTCCTAAAGGAAATCAATCCTGCCTGAATATTCATTGGAAGGACTGATGCTAAAGCTGAAGCTCCAGTACTTTCATCACCTGGTGTGCAGAGCTGACTCATTTGAAAAAACCCTGATGCTGGGGAAAGATTGAAGGCAAATGGAGATGGGGGTAACAGAGGATGAGGTGGTTAGATAGCATCACCAACTCAATGGACATGAATTTGAACAAACTCTAGGAGTTAGTGGAGGAGTGAGGAGCCTGGCGTGCTGTAGTCCATGGGGTCGCAAAGAGTTGGACATGAGTTAACAACTGGACAATAAACAGCAATGCAGTTAAAAGACATACTTTTGGAGGAAGTAATTTCAGCTGGTCTGTGAAAGACAGAAGAGTACAAATGTGGTGAGAGAGGAAAGATTCACTTCATGAGGTGTACCTTGAAGGCTAGGGAAAGGACTGAAGAAAGTGTATATGGCTTGTATGAGAGTGGTTAACACCCCTATCCTGCTTCTTACCATCCTCAGTGGCTCTCTGTTTTTTGTTATTGTTTGAGGTTTTTTGTTTTGAACAATCTTAAAAATATTTGAAATAGGAAATAAAAGTGAAACTACTTAGTGGAACCCTTAGCCCTGTCTTTACCTCCCTTGCCTTCCGTAGTCTTGGAGCTATCACTTTATTATCCCCAGGATTTCACAGAGCAGTTTGAAATGCAGAGAAACCAAGTAGCCTGGATGGGATTTGGCAGGAAATGTAGTGGTAAAGAACTCACCTGCCAGTTCAGGAGACATGAGATGTGGGTTGGATCCCTGGGTCGGGAAGATCCCCTAGAGAAGGGCATGGCAACCCACTCCTGTATTCTTGCCTAGAGAATCTCATGGACAGAGGGGTCTGACAAGGCTACAGTCCATGGGGTTGCACAGAGTCAGACATGACTACAGCAACTTACCACACACACATACATGATTTCACTAAAATTTTATTGTCCATAGTTCTTATGGGCTGATGCTGTCCTATTCGCTTTGGATTCCACAGCCATGTCACATTGTAGGCAACCTCCTGCTGGTCAGATTACTGTTGATTAAAGCCATATCTTAGCATAGATTATAATGCTCAGCATGTAAGTCATCTTTTTTGGGAAGAGGTATTTATCTTAAAGCATGACTTTTTGACAGTGGGATACAGGTTAGATGACTGGAAAAGATGAAATAAAGAAAGGACACATTGGGCAACTGAACTGACAGCAAAGTCAAGTCTTCTCTTCATGTAGCCTGTGGCTCGTCCTGTGGTCCTTTATTTGTAGTGTATACCCCACTCACCAGAAATTGGTATGTAAGGCTACATCTGGTAGCCAGAGATTCTTCTAATAAGCTTTCTTAGTCCTGTTATATTTTACATGTTCACATGTGGTGAAACTTACAATTTACAAAACTTTCAAAGGTCGTATTGATCATGAATCTGATGATGCTAGTATCAGAGACAGATTATGGAAACTTTTTTCACCTTCTCAATCTTGTCTTTTGAGTTGTACTTGAAACTTGATATTTGTCACTGTTTACAGATAATGAAACGTCAACCATATGCTTGTCTGATGTTTAAGAGTGATTATATATTTTTAAAATAAATTTCTCTTGAATCACTGTAATTATTTAATTAAAAAAATTTTTTTTTCCAGTCAGATCTTGTGGATCAAAGTATATTTAATTTTATCCCAGAGGGGGAACATTCAGAAGTTTATAAAATACTCTCTACCCATCTGCTGGAAAGTGATTCATTAACCCCTGAATATTTAAAATGTAAGTAGTACCTCTTAAGCGAAAAGTTACATGGATTTGGTTGCATTATCCTTTACTTTTGTAATTTCATGACAGAGATATGTTTAACCAAATTAACACATAGCATCATCCCAAATCCCCTATTAGATACTTTTTAAATATTAAAATATAATGGAATTATGACCATGTTAAAAGTCTGAACTCTGTTCCAGAATACAGTGAAATCTCATCTGTTATAATATGCCATAAAACTATTTTATATGAAAATGGAACTCAGCAATATATTCTTATTAATTTTTATACAAAAATCTTACTGTAGTAAGAGAAAATGAAGGGCTTTTATTTTTACCATCACTAACCAATTGAACACTGGAACTATGAGACAAAACATGTTTTTTATAAAATTACTTAATCAAAGAAATTTTGTGCTCTATTAAGCAGAATTAAACAATAATTTATTGGATATGTCTAATGTGCCGGATGGGAATCCCCCTGCCAATGCACAGATGCAGTTTTGATTTCTAGGTTGGGAAGACCCCGTGGAGAATGAAATGACAACCCACTCCAGTGTTCTTGCCTGGGAAATCCCATGGACATAGGAGCCTGGCATGGTACAGTCCATGCGGTCGCAAAAGAGTCGGATGTGACTTGGCGAGTAAACAGCAAAGCAGCAGTGTAGCAGACACTTGTGCTATATAATAGAAATGCCAAGAATAGGGAAGCATAGTCCTGCCTTTAATAAGTATAAAATATTGTCGTATAATCTGACTTTTCTTCTGGATTCATTGACCAGAATACCTTTTCTGTTAGTTGGTTTTAACTGGAAGATAATTGTTTTATGATGTTGTGTTGGTTTCTGCCACACAGCAGTGTGAATCAGGCATAAGTATACATATGGCCCCTCCCTCTGGATCTTCCCTCCCACCCTCGTTTTCTTGAATAAATTATCCTGTGTAAAGTCTGAAATCATGACAGCTCTACATTTGGCCATTAGCTATTAGATGTCTTCTTTAACTGCTTTTTTCATGGCTTTTGAATTTTGGCTTTTCTTATAGTGGTGATGGTTTAGTTGCTAAGTCGTGTCTGACTCTTGCAACCCCATGGACCATAGCCCACCAGGCTCCTCTGTCCATGGGATTCTCCAGGCAAAAATACTGGAGTGGGTTGTCATTTCCTTCTCCAGGGGATCTTCCTGACCCAGGGATTAACCCAGGTCTCCTGCATTGCAGGCAGATCCTTTACCGACTGAGCTACAAGGGAAGCTGACATTAATCATTTTAAAGGTTTTCATATTTTGAATCTTCGATTATGTAAAACACTAACTGTTCAACAGTTGAGATACACATACACACACATGTAAGTATGTGTGAATGTATGTTTTTTATAAGAATAGCCTTTCAGAAGTTGAGAGGAGTTAAGAGACCAGGAGAATACATTTGAAGCTTATTTATACTTGTTAAAAAACCAAATTCTTATGACACGACTAAGCGACTACTCTAGTCTTTCATTTAGGAGAAAGATTTGGGTTAGATATAATGATGCAGAGGCCAGTTATACACCTGTAAACAACAGTATTTGAAGTCAGTTCAGTTTAGTCGCATCCCACTCTTTGCGACCCAATAGACTGATATACAAAATAAAGTTATTTCCACAGATGAAAAGGATGTTTCATGCCAAAGGAATGAACATGATTTAAAACAGAGGGGAAATTTCTAGGAAAATTCAGGATTCTACAAATAGGTCATTTGTATCATAATGAAGGTAAGGTAGTACAAGTGATGTGTTTGTGTCTAGAGAAGGAAATAAAGCCTGATATTTCATCCTTAACAGTTTGGTTTTTATTTTTTACTTCATGAGAAGCCAGCAGAAAGGGGATTTGGGTGGTTTTGTGGTTCAAAAAGAAAATCTCTCAGGTGGAAAATTTTGGAAAAATGACTAGACTTGAGATGAAAAGGACAGCAGTAGAAGTAAGGATGGAGAGGAAAGCATGCCTGTGAGTGTTGAGGTGAACTCAGTAGGACTTGTGGGGAAGGCAGTGGCACCCCACTCCAGTACTCCTGCCTGGAAAATCCCATGGACGGAGGAGCCTTGTAGGCTGCAGTCCACAGGGTCGCTGAGGGTTGGATACGACTGAGCGACTTCACTTTCACTTTTCACTTTCATGCATTGGAGAAGGAAATGGCAACCCACTCCAGTGTTCTTGCCTGGAGAATCTCAGGGACGGGGGAGCCTGGTGGGCTGCTGTCTGTGGGGTCACACAGAGTCAGACACGACTGAAGTGACTTAGCAGCAGCAGTAGGACTTGGTGTTAGGCACTGGTGTCAAACAGCTAGAGATCGTCAGTAGGGAAGGTTTTAGGAAGAAGGTAAGAGTTTGAACTGGCTGAGTTTAATGATAAAGCCATTGATAATAATAACAGAAGAGTATGAGCTGGATACTGTCAGTGAAGAGAGGTGTTATTAGTCCTTGAGTACTGAAATAATAATGATGAAAGTAATACTAATCTAAGAGTAGTAGGCAAGGGTGAGTCTGAGTGGCAGGAGTGTGGAGGCATAGAGAATACATTTTTGCAGTTACCTAGATGCAAGGTCATTTACATCGGTACCAAAATGGTGGTTCTGGCTGCTCATGGGAAAAAATGACTCACCAGAGCATTCTTGGTATAATAAACAGCAGATCCTGGTTACAGATTTAGTTTTTGACCTGGTGATACAAAGAGAAAACAAATTGATGTGATTTCTAACTAAGGAGATAGGACAGAGGGGAATGACAGCTGCCTTAGGAAGATAGAAGGAAAAATTCACTTTCAAGTATTTTGAATTTAAGTTACTGATGGAACAGTCAGGTACAAATGTTCTGAAAAATAGTGATATGAGACTTAGTGAAGTGAAAGTGAAGTCGCTCAGTTATGTCCGACTCTTTGCGACCCCATGGACTGTAGCCTACCAGGCTCCTCCCTCCATAGGATTTTCCAGGCAAGAGTACTGGAGTGGGTTGCCATTTCCTTCTCCAGATATGAGACTTGGTCTTAGATAAAACGTTAAAATTGATGAGAGAGATTTAGGAGTAAATAAGTTTGTCAGTGCTGGTAAGTTTGTAAAGCATAATAGATTACAATCAAAAGACCTTTCGTGAATGTCTATAGTTTGTTGACTGATTAATAGAAGGGAGAGAAATAGTCAATAAGGTAGGAAGGTAAGTTTCATGCTATGGGAATGAAAACATGTGAGTTTTAAGAAGAGGTAGAAACAATGAAGAGCCATTTCTGTAGAAGTGTGAGGGCAAAAGCCACAATACATGAAGTTAAGGAGGGTGAACATATGGGAACTAGAGCTCATAATGAGAAGGAAGGAGATCTGTGTTACTAAAAAGAATAGCATGAAAAAAGACCTGAGTAAATTAAAAGTAGACAGTAAGGACCCAAAGAAGATAATGTGTGAATGCTAAAGAAATGAATGGTTCTGGTGTCCTAGAGAAGGAAGATGGGAAAGACTGTTTAAAGTAGAGATAGAAAAATTGGAATAGGAAGCAAGACCTTTCTTTGAGATTAGAGTGATGAATGACAAGGCAGGACAAATAAACATGGAGGAACATGGAGTTACTTGTATCAGAAGATCTGTCTTTATTAAGGACAACATGAGATCATTTCCTGAAGAGACTCTGCTTTTATGGACTAAACACAATGTCATTGGGGACCTCTGTATGAGAAAATAGTAATTGTAAACTTACACAGCTGTTAGAATCTCACTTTGTGTGGCTTATTTATGGTAAATCATAAAATATGTTATATTTTTTCTCTTATTTCAGCAAAAAATCAGTTAGAATTTTGTTGTCATATGCTTCGAGGAACAATAGACCCAAAGGAACCATCTACTTATGAATATGTGAAATTTATAGGAAATTTCAAATCTTTAAACAGTGGTAAGTTAAAATGCTTCTCTTACAATGTATTTTCACTTGTTATTCTTTTAAGCTCTTAAAGACAAATGTTCAAGTATTAGTAAAAACTAGGTTTTTACTGGAGTAACTGATGATATTTATTTCCTTATTGCTTTAGTATCCACTTCAGCACACAATGGTTTTGAAGGAACAATACAACGCACACATAGGCCTTCTTATGAAGATAGAGTTTGTTTTGTAGCTACTGTCAGATTAGCTACACCTCAGTTCATCAAGGTATGTTTCTGTTTCCCAGAGGGGTTTCACTTCATATTATGGGTCCTATCTGTTGTTTTTTTTATTGTTTCCAGATACTTCCTGTAAACATTAAAGTAGTAATGGCCATGAGTCATTAAACATGTATGATCATAATATTTTTGAAGCAAATTGTGAGTTATCAAAGCACTCATCAAATTATAGAACTAATTTTTTGATAATATACCTTGTGTTGGGTTGGCCAAAAATTTCATTTGGGTTTGTGAAATTTTTGGCTGTTAACCAGTGGTTACTTATCACCATTGTCCTGCTTTTGTGCAAAATTTTAAGGTGCTTTTGTTGTATAGTTCACAAATACATTAAAGGGGAAAGGCCAAAGATTGCTTTTGAAATTTTATTTTGAAATACACAGGTGACCTTCTTAATACATTTAATTTACCTTTTCAATTTAAAAAGTCAATTAAATAATTTTATTTTCATATCCTGGGTCCAGGAAGTAGGTGATTAGTAGGAAAGTCAGCAAAGGAAAGACTTCAGTCACTGCAAAGTGGCTGAAAATAAGCCAGGCTAAGATTTTAAATTTAGGGAAATACATAGGACAAAGTACTGAATTAGCAGTTAGAGGATCTTAAACCACTCTGACTCTACTTGTTTTGGTCGTAGAAAATAATGGCAGTGGTAGCATGCTTTTTGCATGCTTACCACATGCTGTTTACGTGCATTATCTCATTTAATACTTATAAATGGTGGTATGATCACCATTTTATATATAAGGAAACTGTGGCTTAGGGGAGTTAAGTTACTTACCCAGAGTCACAGCTATTAAGTAGTAGAACTGAGATTGATTCTAATTCCTTTTCTTTCTAAACCCAAACTCCTAATCACTACATTGTGCTGCAGAAGGTCATTCAAGAAGACGGGCAGGTTAGAATACATTGTTGAGTATGACTAGAGTCTAGGGTTGCTGTGAATGGAGGGAGGGTAGGGATGTTGAGAGATGAGGTTAGAAAAGTAAGCAGATGCTGGCAGTGATATATGTTTCTTTCTTTGTTGTTTGTTTCTCCTTGTTTAGATTTTGTCCTAATGGAATGATCAGCTATTAAGATTTTTCTGTCAGGGAAATTATACAATCGTGTTTGAGTATTTATAAGGTCATTGTGGCCAGAAGAGAAGATGAGTTGAAGGACAGGGAAACTTGTTTGGAATATTTTGCAATAATGTGAGCCAATGGTGGCAACTAGACTAAGACCCTGAAGATGGATGGGATTGAATAGATTAAAAAAAAAAAAAACTTAGAAGGTGAAACCGAAAGGATTTAGTAGTGGCCATTTAGATGGTGAAAGGTGAAAATGAGTGTATTGTGATTATTAGATTTTAGACTTAATGGCACAGTACAGGTATCCCTCCATTAATGGGATGGAACATTATGTAACTGGATATGAGGATTAAAATAGTTGGTTCATTTTAGGACATGTTGAGCTTGTGGTACGTGGAAACATCCAGACAGAAATATAGAACTATAATTCAGGAGAGAGATTAGAATGAGACTTTATAGGCATGTGAGTGAATAGAGAAATGTGTGGAGTGAGAAGTACTCCCCCAGAAGCCTGCATGTGTTTATTGCCACATTCCTTAGTACTAGAAAATAAAAATTTTTTAAAAAAAAATGTTTAAGGAAAAATTAGCTAAAAATGACTTATACAGATAGCAATATTTAGGAATTTGCTGAGTATACAGAAAAGTATTTCTCAATTTTAATTATTTATTTGTAGGAAATGTGCACTGTTGAAGAACCCAATGAAGAGTTTACATCTAGACATAGTTTAGAGTGGAAGTTTCTATTTCTAGATCACAGGTAACTCCCATTTTTAAATTCTATAAAAAGATTAATCATTATAATTCTTGAAATTATTGGATTTCAAAGACAAACTTTTTCTAGTCAGGATGCTCAAACTCCTTATCCATTATTTTTAAGAAATGAAGTTTCCTCCCAAAATTGGTTTGTAGTTGAGTACTTCTTATTAATGGAAAAAGTCATAATATTGATTGTTTTATATATAATTTAGGGCACCACCCATAATAGGATATTTGCCATTTGAAGTTCTGGGAACATCAGGCTATGATTACTATCATGTGGATGACCTAGAAAATTTGGCAAAATGTCATGAGCACTGTAAGTAGATTTTAATACTTCGGGTGGTAATACTTTTTTAATCTGTAAATAACTATCTTATTAATAGTGGTAAAACAGACCATTTTTGTACTTTTGAAATGTATTGGAAAAATTTCTTTTGTATGCATAACTACTTCTAATAGGAATCCTAGATCGAGTCTAAATTAAACTTCCTCCATTTTATATATTTCAATCTATAGTAGTAATACAGTTTTATAATATGGCATCTAATAAACCTTGTTTTGAAGTATAGAAGTTCTATATTTAGAGTAAGAGAAGTCGATTCCTTTGAAAATTATATTAGAACACTATTTCATGAATTTTTATTTCTAGGCATGTGAGTCTGCACAGGGAGGTATGCCACATTTAAAGAATCTCTTACAGAAAACTCAGTGAGCGCTTCATTAATGTTACCATCCATTGTTATATTAACGGAAGGAACATTCTCATCTCATTTTGCCCTGTTCTGAACAACTTACATGTATTATTTTCATTATTCATAGTCACAGTTGTATAATAGAAAGTAGGTACTGTTATTATCTCCACAAGTAAACTGAGACACAGAAAGGCTAACTAATTTATTTACAGTCCCATATAACATTGGTGGCAGATGTCAAAAAGTCTACAAACAATAAATGCTGGAGAGGGTGTGGAGAAAAGGGAACCCTCTTACACTATTGGAGGGAATGCAAACTAGTATAGCCACTATGGAGAACAACATGGAGATTCCTTAAAAAACTGGAAATAGAACTGCTATACGACCCAGCAGTTGTACATACACACTGAGGAAACCAGAACTGAAAGAGACACGTGTACCCCAGTGTTCATCACAGCACTGTTTATAATAGCCAGGACATGGAAGCAACCTAGATGTCCATCAGCAGATGAATGGATAAGAAAGTTGTGGTACTTATACACAATGGAATACTACTCAGCTATTGAAAAGAATGCATTTGAGTCAGTTCTAATGAGGTAGATGAAACTCTAACCTATTATACAGAGTGAAGTAAGTCAGAAAGAAAAACACCAATACAGTATATTAACACATATATATGGAATTTAGAAAAATGGTAACGATGATCCTATATGTAAGACAGCAAAAGAGACACAGATGTAAAGAACAGACTTTTCTGTGGGAGAAGGTGAGGGTGGGATGATTTGAGAGAATAGCATTGAAACATGTATATTACCATATGTGAAATAGATGACCAGTCCAAGTTCAATGCATGAAATAGGGCACTCAAAACTGGTGCACTGGTACAACCCAGAGGGATGGGATGGGGAGCGAGGTGGGAGGGGGTTCAGGATGGGGGGATACAGGTAGACGTGGCTGATTCATTCCGATGTGTGGCAGAAACCACCACAATATTGTAAAGTAATTAGCCTCCAATTAAAAAAACAAACAACCTTGGTGGCAGAGATAGGATTAGAGTCTGGACCTCCTCCTTTACCACAGGCTGTTTGTTCATTCTTTGTTTCAGAAGTTTGTTTTAATAAATAGGTTTCATTTGCCTCTCTGATCCTCCTTCCCAAATCTTTCATCTTGAGTGTCCTCTAAAGCTTAATTAGATATTTAATGTAGCTTCATGTCTTAGGCTGGTTTATAAACCTCTCTCTATGAAAATAAAGCGTGTTATAAAATATCACGAAAGAAATATTTTTCACTTCGAGTGATATGGGCACTAGGCTCCGTGATGTATTAAAAAAAACCTGACACCTCTATTAACTAGCTGGATAATTTTCGACAAGCAATTTTAAGTATGTAGACTTTGATTTCCTCATGAATAGTGACGGGTTGGAGGAGAGAGAGCGAACACGATTCCGGTCCAGCCTGTGTTAAGGTTTTGTCCACTGAATATCAGTCTATTAAAAATGAATTTTATGGTCAAAGAAAATTAGGTAAGAGTTCATAATCTCCCCAACACCAGAATCTTGACAGATTAGCATACTCAAGGCTTTGAGAAGAACAAATTTTCCCAAGTTAATTTAACGCAGAACCCATTTTATGCTTAATATCTGCTAAAAGACTTTTGAACTTATAATCTGCAAAGAATGTTTTGGGAAATACTGCTTGAAATACTGTTTTGGGAAATCAGCTACTTGAAATAATTAAGTTTTTCTGATTTTGGTAAGTTCAGGTTTAGAAGTAAATGCCTCTAAAATGCTATACTTGGACTTCCTGGTGGTCCAGTGGTTAAAAATCCACCTGCCACTGCAGAGGACATGGGTTCAAGTTCCTGGTCTGGGAAGGTCCCACAGGCTGCAGGGAAACTAAGCCTGTGTACCACAACTGTTGAAGCCCACGCCCTGGAGCCTGTGCTCTGCAATAAGAGAGACCATTTTAGTGAGAAGCCCGCACACCGCAGCTGGAGCAGAGCCTCAGCTCGCCCGAAACTAGAGAAAGCTTGGATGTAGCAACGAAGACCCAGTGCAGCCAAAAAATAAAAAGATGCTGTGTTTGCAGAGGGTGAGGGGTAGGGTATGGGGAGTACAGCTCAGGTGTGATTACTTATTGCTGTTATCCTTAATATCTTAGCAGGAGAGAGTCAGTATGTGAATAATTTATTCTCAAGTATTTGGACATTTATTGTGTATGAAAAATACCTACGATCAGCAATAACAGGCTAAAAGTTGGGTGCTATGGAAGATTTACTATATGTTATTGAAAAGCCAGAAGAATGATAGATAGATAGATAGATAGATAGATATGAATATGAATGATACCTTTGAGTAAAAATCTAGTAATACAAATCAAAAAATATTTTTTTCTTCTTAGTAATGCAATACGGAAAAGGCAAATCTTGTTACTATAGGTTCCTGACCAAAGGACAGCAGTGGATTTGGCTTCAAACTCATTATTATATCACTTACCATCAGTGGAATTCAAGGCCAGAGTTTATTGTTTGTACTCATACCGTAGTAAGGTAATACTTCTTTTATAGAATTTCTGAATATGGAAACATTCATAATGATTCTGGAATGTAGTTTTATGTATGACTTATTACAAAGTACAGAGTGATTTTTTTCTCTTTTATTTCTCAGTATTTTTTTCAATATTCAGTATTATTTTCTATATTATTGAAAATATTCATATTTTCAATTTATTATTAAATTTACTTATAGGCATTAGATAGAAATAAAGATAACATAATTTCTGACATAAGTTTTATGGTTTAGAGCAGATGCTGTAACTGTCTTTTGTATACCACAGTCAGTCATGCAAAAGGAGAGCTGGAGTAGATAAAGCATACTGTTCCTTTATTTAATTCCTCTTGATTTAGGTCCTGTGTGGTTACAGATCATTTATAGTAGGACATTAAACTTTTTAGATATGTAAAAAAAAGAAATTTGAATTAAGATACACTCTGTGTGTATATATATATAGTGCTATATATGTATATGTTTAAGGGTTTTTTTGGTACATAGAAAATAGTCTGGAATTTGTGATGAACAAATGAGATACATAATGAACATTGAATTGTTGCACCTCTGCAGTGTTTTAAATGAATGATCAAACACTGAAATTGCATTTTTTTCCACTTGTAGTTATGCAGAAGTTAGGGCTGAAAGACGACGAGAACTTGGCATTGAAGAGTCTCTTCCAGAGACAGCTGCTGACAAAGTATGTATCTTACATGTTTTTAAAAAATTATTTCTTCTCAATGAATAACAAGACTCAATAATTTATAGAAAAATTGTTTTTCAAATATTTCATTTACTTGTAATTATAACTATAGTATTTATTTTTATATTAAATTTAATATTTTAAAACCTCATGTGTTTTTAAAAAAGATTTGATGGGCCTGCTATTTAGAGATCATTATATGAAACATGTATGATCTCAGAATTAAACTAACATTTATTACAATCTGCTAGGCTCTGGTTTTTATATGAAACATGAAATGTCGTTTATTTCTCAGACATCCTTATATCCCCACTTTGAAAATAGTAAAACTGAGCTTAAAGACTCAAAGTGAATATATCCCCACTTTGAAAATATTAAAACTGAGCTTAAAGACTCATGACTGGAAAGTTATAGTCAGATTTTGAACACTGGTTTCTTTTTTTATTATATCAGGTAGAAATATAGTGTATTAGCTACCTGTTGCTATGTAACAAACCTTAATGATATAAAATGACATACATATATTATCTCAGTAGTTTCTGTGAGTCAAGAATCCAGACATATTTTATTTGGGCACTCTGCTTCAGAATTGGTCATGGGTCTGTACTCAAGGTTTCAGTCCAGGGTCCCTCACAAGCCTGTAATCAAGGTGTCAGTGGAGCCACAGTCATCTCCAGGTTCTCTTTCCAGGCTCACTTAGTGGTTGAAATGCATGTAAACACCACAACAGGATATCACTTCATACCTGTAAGAATGGCTGTTATCAGAAAGGCAATAAATAGCAAGTATTGGCAAGGATATGGAGAAAAGGGAACCCTCATGAACTGTTGGTGGGATTGTAAGTTGGTGCAGTCACTACAGAAAATAGTATGGAAGTTCCTCAAGAAATTAAAAATAGTATGATAAAAAAATAAAAAATATAAAAATAGTATGATAGAGCAGTTTTACTTCTTAGTATTTACCTGAAGAAAAAACAATTGTAAAGATTTATATATCCCTATGTTCATTGCAGGATTATTTACAATAACTAAGATACAGAATACCAAACCACCTGACCTGCCTTTTGAGAAATCTGTATATAGGTCAGGAAGCAACAGTTAGAACTGGACATGGAACAACAGACTGGTTCCAAATAGGAAAAGGAGTATGTCAAGGCTGTATATTGTCACTCTGCTTATTTAACTTCTGTGCAGAGTACATTATGAGAAATGCTGGGCTGGAAGAAACACAAGCTGGAATCAAGATTGCCGGGAGAAATATCAATAATCTCAGATATGCAGCTGATACCACCCTTATGGCAGAAAGTGAAGAGGAACTAAAAAGCCTCTTGATGAGAGTGAAAAAGTTGGCCTAAAGCTCAACATTCAGAAAACGAAGATCATGGCATCTGGTCCCATCACTTCATGGGAAATAGATGGGGAAACAGTGGAAACAGTGTCAGACTTTATTTTTCTGGGCTCCAAAATCACTGCAGATGGTGACTGCAGCCATGAAATTAAAAGATGCTTACTCCTTGGAAGAAAAGTTATGACCAACCTAGACAGTATATTCAAAAGCAGAGACGTTACTTTGCCGACTAAGGTCCGTCTAGTCAAGGCTATGGTTTTTCCTGTGGTCATGTGTGGATGTGAGAGTTGGACTGTGAAGAAGGCTGAGTGCCGAAGAATAGATGCTTTTGAACTGTGGTGTTGGAGAAAACTCTCGAGAGTCCCTTGGACTGCAAGGAGATCCAACCAGTCCATTCTGATGGAGATCAGCCCTGGGATTTCTTTGGAAGGAATGATGCTAAAGGTGAAACTCCAGTACTTTGGCCACCTCATGCAAAGAGTTGACTCATTGGAAAAGACTCTGATGCTGGGAGGGATTGGGGGCAGGAGGAGAAGGGGACAACCGAGGATGAGATGGCTGGCTGGCATCACGGGCTCAATGGATGTGAGTCTGAGTGAACTCTGGGAGTTGGTGATGGACAGGGAGGCCTGGCGTGCTGGGATTCATGGGGTCGCAAAGAGTCAGACACGACTGAGCAACTGAACTGAACTGAAGATACAGAAACAAGTAAAGATGTGGTACATACATATAGTAGACTCAATCATAAAAAATGAAATATTGCTTTTTGTGACAGTATGAATGGATCTTGGGGCCACGATACTAAGGGAAATAAGTCAAAGAAAGACAAATTATCTCACTTATATGTAGAATTTAAAAAACAAAACAAATGAGCAAGCAAACCAGACTCATAGAGAACAAACTGCTGATTGCCAGAGTGAGGCATTGGGGTGTGAGATGGGGCAAAATAGGTGAAGGGGGTTAAGAGGTGTAAACTTGCCGTTGTAAAATATGCCATAGCATAAGAAAAATTATAAGTGCTTTCCTCAGAAAATATCTTTTATTAAAACATAATGGATCTTTTTCCTCTAAGCCGTCATAGTCTTTTTGGAAAAATTCTTTCATGTGGGATCCATGAGAGCAGAGAACATGTCTGTGTTATTTGCTGCTATATTCTCAGCATCTTGAGCCATAGAAGGCAATTTTTAAATTGAAATATAGAAGATGCAAAATTTATTAGTTTTAGGTATACAACATAGTGATTCAGCATTTAAATATATTACAAAATGAATGTGTGTCTAGTCCCCATACAAAGTCTTTTGGAATTGAAACAAAAATAAATGGGACCTAATTAAACTTAAAAGCTTTTGTACAGCAAAGGAAACCATAAACATAATGAAAAGACATGGGAAGAATGGGAGAAAACACTGGCAAACGAAGTAACTGACAAGGGATTAATCTCCAAAATATGCAGATAGCTCATGAAGCTCATTATCAAAAAACAAATGACTCAACCAAAAGATGGGCAGAAGATCTGAATAGACATTTCTCTAAAGAAGACATACAGATGGCCAGTAGGCACATGAGAAGATTGTTCAGCATCGCTCATCATTAGAGAATTACAGATAAAAGCTACAATGAGGGTATTACCTCACACTGGGCAGAATGACCATTATCAAAAAGTGACCATCAATAACAGCTGAAGAGGATGTGGAGAAGAGAGAGCCGTCCTACACTTTTAGTGGGAATGTAAATAGGCACAACCACTATGGAGAACAGTATGGGAGGTTCCTCAGCAAACAAAGAGAGCTCCCAGATGATCCAGCAGTCCCCCTCCTGGGCATATATCTGCAGAATCCATAATTTGAAAGGATACATGCACCCCAGCGTTCAGTTGCAACACTATTTACAATATTCAGGATATGGTAGCACCCTAAGTGTCCATCAGTAGATGAATGGATAAAGAAGTTGTGGCACATATATACAGTGGGATATTACTTAGCCATAAAACAGAAGGCAGCAACATGGATGGACCTAGAGATTATCATACCAAGTGAAGTCAGTCAGAGAAAGAATCATATTGCTTATATGTGAAATCTAAAAAATGATACAGATCAACTTATTTACAAAACAGAAATAGTCTCACAGACTTAGAGAATAGACTTGTGGTTACTGAAGGGGAAAGGTAGGTGGGAGGGATAAATTAGGGTGTTGGGATTAACATATATGCACAGTATTATATATAAAACAGATAATCAACAAGGACCTACTGTATAGCACAGAAAACTCTACCCAATACTCTGTAATAACCTTTGGGAAAAGAATTCGAAAAAGCATAGATAGATACACAAAAATCACCTTGCTGTACACCAGAAAGTAATGCAATGTTGTAAATCATCTATACTCCAATTTTTAAAAAAACCAGTAAGGACGGTACTGAGCCAGGAGTAGAGAAACTTTAATTCAGCTACTTAGTGAGGAGTAAGCACAAGGTGAGTAAATGACTACAGCAAGGAGAGATAGTGAGTTACTTGGTGTGATAATGTGGCGTTCATAGCTGTGAGTTTTGGGAAAGGTGGAAGGGAGAATGTTCAGGCCAGAGCAGTAGGAAGACCTCTGTTCTACCTTCGGAGCAGAGGTCTGAAGATTGAGGGAAAGGAAACTCCAGCTGCCTAAGAGACCTACAAGGAAAGTGGTATCCTTTGGGGGTAGGGGGTGGGAGGTTCTGGGTTTTAGTCAGAGGACGCCAATGAAGGAATGTTCATCAGTGAGGTTGAGAATACAGCTTTTGCTGCTTAGGGAAACTGAAGGCAGGCAGAAGGGTTTCAGGAGCTGGGAGAGGGTGGGAGATGGAGACAAAACAGGATGTGAAGAGCAATTAGAGTGCAGGACAGTGGGCATTGTGTCACATAACCCATTTTTTCCTTTTGTGATAGTAGTAATTTTGAAATCATTTATTTATATCTGTGTATACACACACATTGCCTTCTATGTAGCTTCCCTGCAATAGGGAACAGTATTTATTGTTGCTTAATTCACTGTTGCATATGGAGGTTCTTTGACGGACCCTCTTTGACACTTTGCTCCACTGTAATGAGCAAACAGAAGATGGGTCTATCTATATACCTGATATGTTAATAGGTGGGCTCAGCTGGTAAAGACTCCACCTGCAATGCAGGAGACCCCAGTTTGATTCCTGAGTTGGAAGGATCCCCTGGAGAAGGAAATGGCTACCTACTCCAGTATTGTTGCCTGGGAAATCCTGTGGACAGAGGAGACTGGCAGGCTACAGTCCATGGGGTCACAGAGTTGGACATGACTGAGTGACTAAGCATAGCACAGCATGTTCATACGTAGAGTTACATATATGGTGGTGGCAAGTATTTTCATCTATATAAAACAGAGCTCTCTGTGGAGAGAGAGGGAGAAAGAGGTTTAAGAACTTCTGGAAAGTATGGAATAACTGTGGAGAGTAGGAAAGTGAGCCCGCTGGAAAACATAATGTTTCTGCTCAGTGTTATGTATCATTTTAAGTTGACTGTAATTGTCTCCAGAGGAACAAGTGAACTGGAAAGCTCAGACAGGGAAGTGTGGTTTAAAGTTGGATTTTAATTTGTGTTTTTAGAGGCACACAGATTACCAGATTTAGAGTAATCTGGTAATGAAGAGTAGAGATTGAATCAGGTAGAATAGAGGAAGAAGCTAGTAGCAATGAGGAGTTCCTAGAAAGCTGAGAGGCCAGGACAGGGTATTGCATGAATCATCCATATAGATATTGAATTCTGGACAAGGTCAGAGTTGGTGTGAAGAAGATGATTTTGAGCAGTCAAATGCTGAGTTCCAAAGATACTTACAGGGCCTTTATAAACTAAAGTGTCTGTTGGTTGTTTTTTTTTTTTTTAATCTGATTTGAAATATATGTAACAAAATTTACCATCTCAACCAGTTTTAAGTTCAGTGGTGTTAAGTACATTCACAGTGTTGTGTAAGCATTACCACCATCCATCACCAAAACTTTTTCATCTTTCCAAACTGAAATTCCATACCCACTCAACAGCAACTCCCCATTCCCTCCTCTCCAACCCTGGGCAGCCACCTTCCGACTGTGACTTTGATTCCTATAGGTACCTCATGTAAGTGGAATCATACAGTATTTGTCTGTATATGATTGACTTATTTCACTCAGCATAATGTTCTCAAGGTTCATCTATATTGTAATGTGTCAGAGTTTCCTTTTGAAAGATAAACAGTATTCCATTGTGTGTATATATACCATGTTTTGTTTATTCATTCATCCATCGATGGACATGAGTTGCATCCATCTTTTTGACTGTTGTGGTTAATGCTGCTAGGAACATGGCTTACAAATACACATTTGACTCCCTGCTTTTAATTCTTGGGCATATACCCAGAAATGAAATTGTTGGATCATATAGTAATTCTATATTTGATTTTTTGAGGAGCTGTCACACTTTTCCATAGTAGCTCTGCTACTGCTGCTGCTAAGTCACTTCAGTCGCTATGGAAATGTTTTATGCATTCTTATCACGCTTCCCAGGCGGCTCAGTGGTAGAGAATCCACCTGCCATTGCAGAAGACACAGGAGATTTGAGTTCAGTCCTTGGCTCGGGAAGATCCCCTGGAGGAGGAAATGGCAACCCACTCCAGTATTCTTGCTTGGAGAATCCCATGGACAGAGGAGCCTGGTGGGCTGCAGTTCGTAGGGTCGCAAAGAGTTGGACGTGACTAAGCAGCTGAACACCCCCACCCCCAATGGCACTGCACAAGGGTGCTAGTTTCTTCATATCCTCACCAACACTCGTTATTTTCTAATTTTTTTGGTAATAGCCATCTTGATAGATGTAAAGTGTATTTCTTGGTTTTGATTTGCATTTCCCTAATGATTAATGATACTAAGTATCTTTTCATGTGTTTATTGGCCATTTATATATCTTCTTGGAGGAAATCTCTATGCAAGACTTTTGCCTATTTTTTAATTGAATTTTTGGGTTTTGTTTTTTTTTTTGCTGTTGAGTGGTAGGCGCTCTTTATATATTCTGAGTGTTAATTCTTTATCAACTAAATGACTTACAAACGTTTTCTCCCATTCCTTGGTACATTTCCACTTTGTTTATAGTGCATTACTGTTGCTTGTGCTTTAGTGTCATATCCAAGAAATCATTGCCCAGTGCAGTGTTATAAAGCCTCCCTCTTTTTTTCCCTAAAAGTTTTATAGTTTTAGTTCTAATGTTTAGATCTTTGATCCATTTTGAGTTAACGTTTATATATGGTATAAGGTAATAGTCCAACTTTATTCCTTTGCATCTGTTGTTTCTTTCAGTAGAGAAGGAAACCAAAACTTTCTGGCTATAAAAAATAAATTTTCACTTCTTTACCTAGTTATTACACAGGTACACTTGCCTTGTTATGGTTGAAAACTGATTTTGGGGAGGGGAAATTAGCAAGCAATATACTAATTTGGAACCTCTGAACTGAACCACAGAAGACATTTACTTTACTCTTGTCTCCTTAGAGCCAAGATTCTGGGTCTGATAATCGTATAAATACAGTCAGTCTCAAGGAAGCGTTGGAAAGGTTTGATCACAGCCCAACTCCTTCTGCTTCCTCCCGGAGTTCAAGAAAATCATCTCACACAGCGGTCTCGGACCCTTCCTGTGAGTACCCTAGCTTAAAAGCAGACTTCCCTTTAAAGATGCCCTTCTAAATTGTTTGCATTATCGTTACCAGCGTTTTTCATCAGCTGCCACTTTCAAATGATAAGTGTTTACATTTCTGAAATACAGTAACTTTTTCAGTGAGCAAGAGGCACATTGTTCACATTTGGCAAAGAATTAATTTATAAAGTAACCTATAAAACATGTAGGTAGTAATGTTGGTATTGGTATTTTTAATCATCCCTCAGAAAGAAAGCAAAACTATTACAGTAATTGCTTTTTTTATTGATAGCACCTGTAAGTGTTCTTGGTTTGCTTTTTTGAAAGTGTTTAATGTGTATTTTGTCTTTATGAAAACATGCATAATTGTCATTAAATTAATACACTTTTAAATTTTTTAAAAAGAATCTAGCACTTTTATTTCTCAGATACTAAAACTGAATATAATGAAAAAGGGACTTGTTTGAACTACTTGACATCTACATGATGGGTGGAACATCGAAGTGGTTAAACATAGAATATCTGAGATTTTAAGGGAAAAAATGTCCTTATTATAGCTATTTCTTTTTAAAGAAAAAAAATTTATTTTACTGTTGTAAGCAGTGTATGATACATTATTGTTGACTATAGGTATAATATTTTACTGCAGATCTCCAGAGTTTATTCATTGTGCTTATCTGAAACTTTTTGCCCACTAATTAATAACTCCCCATTCCCCGCCCCCCACCCTTGGCAGTTACCATTGTGCTTTGTTTCAATGCGTTTGACTGTTTTAAGTAACCTCATGTCATTATGAGATACTTGTTTTTTCTGTCATTGCCTATTTCATTTAGCATAATGGCCTAAAGTTTCATTCATGTAACATATTGTAGAATGTCCTTCCTTTTTCAGGATGAATAGTAGTATTTCATTGTATGTATATATCACATTTTATTAGTCCTTTCACGTGTCAACAAACATTTAGATTGTCTCCATACCTTGGCTATTGTGAATGGTACTGCAGTGCACACTGGAATGCTATTATTTCTTTAAGATGCTGACTTCAATTTTTCTTCATAAATACTCAGAAGTGGGATTTCTAGTTCATATATGGTAGTTCTGATCTTAATTCTTTTGAAAAATGGCCATACTGTTTCCACAGTATCTATATCATTTCTCATCCCCATCAACAGTGTGCAAAGTTTCCAGACCTTCAGAAAAGTTCTCACCAACACTTGTCTTTAGATTTTTTTTTTGAACAGTTGATAAGGTTTTTTTGTTGTTGTTGATTTACAATGTGATTTTTTGATAGTAACCATTCTTTAGAGGTAGAGGTGATGTCTCATTGTGGTTTTGATTTGCATTTCCCTGATATTTAGTGGAATATTGAGTATTATTTCACATACACTGGCCATCTCTGTGTCTTGTTTGAGTAAATATCTATTCAAGTCCTTAGGCCATTTTTAAATTAAGTTATTGGTTTTTTCTATTATAGAATTGTAGCGGTAGTAACCATTTTATATTTGAAATTTTCCTATTTCAGATGTTTTCTTTATCCTTAAAAAAGAGGTAATTAAAATAAATCATCTTGTTGTCACAGACTTCACTTTTATTGTATCATTTAGAAAAACAACTCTTTTACAGACCACTTTTATTCACTGGAAAGCATTTTGAGACTGATCTTTGAAAATTGTATTTTTCAAGTACTAATGCTATTCTGTTTCTGTTGACCAACCTTAGCTACACCAACAAAGATCCCAACAGATACTAGCACTCCTCCTAGACAACATTTACCAGCTCATGAAAAGATGGCACAAAGGAGGTCATCATTTAGTAGTCAGGTAAACTCTTCATATAGTATGTTTCTGAATAAAGATTTATTAAAAGGGGTGGGGGGGGAATCATCTAAATATTCATAAATTCATTTATTCATTATCCCTTGCTATGAAATTCAAAATAGTTGTTGATATACAACAGTTACTCAAGGTCTTCATTTTTTTGTAAAGTAATAGTCAAACATACAAGTCCTTTTGATTATTTTTCAGATAAAATGTTAGATTTTTTTTAAATTATGGAAAGCTGATAATTTAGAGCCATTTTATATCTAATTTCAAATACCAGTCACTTTCAGTAAAGTCCAGGCAACTCTTATTGAGAGCGTATGCGAGATAATGTGCCAGATGCCTTGAAAGATAGAAAGATAGATAGGGACCAAGCATTTCCAGCTTAGAGGGAGAGACAGGCCTGTGCTCATCTGAAAATGTAGGAGGCTCATCTGAAAGCTGTAATTCAGTTATAAAGATGCCATGGTGGTATTTCTGGTGGGAGTATTCATGTATAGAAATGATTATCACCCAGTTTTATTTTTTATTTTGCTTCTAGTCTATAAATTCCCAGACTGTTGGTCAGTCATTAACACAGCCTGTGATGTCTCAGTCTGCAAATTTACCAGTTCCACCAGGCATGTCCCAGGTATTTTTATTTGCTTCTGTTAAATATTTTTTAATTATAAATAGTCTTTAAGCTACTAGTGGGGCTTCCCTCACAGCTCAGTCGGTAAAGAATCTGCCTGCAATGCAGGAGACCCCAGTTCGATTCCTGGGTCGGGAAGATCTGTTGGAGAAGGGATAGGCTACCCCCTCCAGTATTCTTGGGCTTCCCTTGTGGCTCAGCTGGTAAAGAATCTGCCTGCAGTGTGGGAGACCTGAGTTCGATCCCTGGGTTGGGAAGATCCCCTGGAGAAGGGAAAGGCTACCCAGTATTCTGGCCTGGAGAATTTCATGGACTGTACAGTCCATGGGGTTGCAAAGAGTCAGACACAACTGAGTGACTTTCACTTTCAAGCTACTAGTGATTTTTAAAAATATAGATGGAGTAAATCTCAATTGTGGACGTTTAGAATACCTGGGGATTTTCTGATTGTCAGTGATATTAGGGAGCCTCTGGTACTTTAGTTGTCTTTAGGATTCATGACAGTTTTGGCACAACAAAAAGCTATCCCGATTAATCCCTGTTGAGAAATACTGTGGTGGCTCAGATGGTAAAGAATCTGCCTGCAGTACAGAAGACCTGGGTTTGATCCCTAGGTCAGGAAGATTCCCTGGTGAAAGGAGTGGCTACCGACTCCAGTATTCTTGCCTGGAGAATTCCGTGGACAGAGAGGCCTAGAGGTCTATAGTCCATGAGGTCACAAAGAGTTGGACATGACTGAGTCACTAACACTTTCACTTTTCATAGAAAAATATTAAAGATGAAATGTAGTTGTCCATTTTGTTCTTCCCATGGATATTGGAAGAATTGAGTAATTTTATTCATATATTCATTTGTTTATATATAAGCCATTTATTAAGCTCCTTATCAGATATTGTAGGTGCTGGCAGTGCAAATATATCTATACTAAGAAACTTTATTACATCTAGAGGGAATGATAGATAACTACAAATATCTATGTTCAAGGTTTAAAGCTTGACACGTGAGCACATTAGATGGACTCTTAATTGCTGAGGAAGTGAAAGAATTTTCTGGAAGAATTGTTACTTAGGCTGAGTCCCAGTGGAGGCTTAAATATAAAAGCTAGCAAGACAAAGGAGAGGTATTATAAAAGTGACACTTTTGATTATAACTTCGCAACTTTTAATTTATCACTGCACTCACTCAGTGCCTCAGACAAATGAAAAGTACTAAGTTGTGCTAGAAATGATCCAAAATTTTCTGTTTTGTTTGATGCTGAAGCTATCTCCACATTGTCTTAATTTCAAATAATATTAACACTGCTGCTGCTGCTGCTAAGTCGCTTCAGTCGTGTCCGACTCTGTGCAGCCCCATAGACGGCAGCCCACCAGGCTCCCCCGTCCCTGGGATTCTCCAGGCGAGAACACTGGAATGGGTTGCCATTTCCTTCTCCAATGCATGAAAGTGAAAAGTGAAAGTCAAGTCGCTCAGTCTTGTCCGACTCCTAGCGACCCCATGAACTGCAGCCTACCAGGCTCTTCTGTCCATGGGATTTTCCAGGCAAGAGTACTGGAGTGGGTTGCCATTGCCCTCCCTAATATTAGCACTAGGTATCTAAAAATACCTTTATCTTACATGGTGGTTACTTCAGTTGTGCTTAGTTGCTCAATCATGTCCGACTCTTTGTGACCCCGAGGACTGTAGCCCACCAGACTCCTCTGTCCATGTGGTTCTCCAGGCAAGAATACTGGAGTGGGTTGCCATGCCCTCCTTCAGGGGATCTTCCCAACCCAGGGATTGAACCCAGGTCTCCTGCATTGCCGGCAGATTCTTTACCATCTGAGCCACCAGACATATATAATTATAGCTATTATATATTATGATACTTGTACAAATATATTGACATTGCTGTAAACTGTCATAATCTAAATAACAATCTAATTGTCATAATCGTGACTTTTAGCAACACATAATTGTGTAAGGTATTTATAGCAGCACTATATTATTAAATAGTATCTGGAGTAGTTTTTATCAGCACTGAATCCTCAAATAAGTATTCAAATCTCATTTCATTCAGTGATAAAGCCAAACACTTTTCCTCTTAGTTCTTTGATATTATTTCCCATTATTCTGCTGTGTTTATTTTTATTTTCTTATTTGTATTTAATAGAAATTCTTCAAGTGGTGACAGTATAATGTTTACCTAAGTGTATAAATAACTTTAGGATATAATATATTTATATGATATAAATATAAAATTTCAAATAATAAAAAATTAAGGCATGAGGATATTTGTAATATTTTTTCATACCTAGTGTAATCTGATGTTTGATCTGGTTATTGTCAACTTCAGAAGTCAGAGTTGTATACTTTGAAAAGTAATGTTCAATATTCTCAAAACAAACTTTTGAAGATAGGGTAAAAAAGCTTTTGGGGTGTCATTTGCTTTTACATGCATTGTAGGAGACTCTTAGGGTAAGACAGATTTCCAATGAAGTTAGATTCTTTCTGCTTTTATACTGCATCCTGTGCTGAATATTCCTGGAAATAAGTAAATGAGCCTATTTAAACTTAAGTGGTGAATCACTAAATGTGCTTAGTTTCAAGCAGTAGTAAATAGAAGCTGTCTATAACTCAGGTGAAGCAGATATAAGTGAGATTGAAAACCTTACTCTGTAAGTAGAATAACTGTGCTTTTGTTCACATATGGTGCATTCACTTATAATTGCTTAGTCTTTAAAAGCCTAGGTTTTTGTGTTTGAGAACAATTTGTTGAAAATTTTATGGTTGGTTAGTCTGTCAGATTTGTAATGACCTACACAAAGAGGACATTCTTGGGATGACAGACTTTTATGTGAATAACTCTAGGTGCAGACCACTTTTTCATTTGTTAAAAGATCAGGAATGAAGTTCAGGAACTTGTTCTATCAAGTAGTAGCACCACAGTAGGAACTTAGGTCTTTAAAAGCCAGTGTTATGAAGTCATTTGTAATCAGTCAAGCTCTAGTCAGGAGCTGGATGAGAAATTTGAACAGAGATTATATAAAAAATTATTAAATGGTAACAGAGATTAACTACTGAGAGCAGTTAAGAGAATTCAAAAGGATACAGGGAAGACCAGTGTAGAGAGCAGCCACTAAAGGTAAATGAAAGGGAGAGTTGCCAAGGGGGAACAGCTCAGAAGACTCCTTCGACCCTCCTGAACTGCTCCTCCAGGCCAAGCTGAGACTCAGGTCCCATTGGAGATGCTGTGGCTATAGCCACTGAATGGTACACACATTCACTGAAGTGCCACAGACTTGGGCTGGGGAGCAAGCAGCCACTTGCTGGGATACCAGTAAAATTTGCTGGGAAGCTGCCCACTAGCAAGCCAGTGAGACTTGCTGGAAAGCCAGCTACTGGATGCTGATGACACTCAGTAGGATGCTACCCACTGGCATAAGAGCACGAAGGAAAAGCACTAGAACCAGAGGGGTAACCCATTCTCCCTTTACAGTATCCCTCCACATCATCACTGACATGACTGCTGGTGCCTGCTGATTAAGGAGAAACATTTATGGGGTCCAGCTCTAGCACCACAAAGCTGAGCAAGGATAGGTGAATTAGGCATTGAGAAGCAATAAATTAATAACTGGCATGACAGTCTTAATTCATGATATACTGCTTGCATTTCACATTTTACAATTATGAGAAGTGATTGTAAAATATGTTACGCTTTTTCCATCCACAATACTTAAGTTTCAGTTCTCAGCTCAGTTAGGAGCCATGCAGCATCTCAAAGACCAGTTGGAGCAACGGACTCGAATGATAGAGGCGAATATTCATCGGCAACAAGAAGAACTAAGAAAAATTCAAGAACAGCTTCAAATGGTCCATGGTCAAGGACTGCAGGTAAGTTACTACATTTGATTACAAACAAAGCATGACGTTTGTATTTTGGCTTCTTAGGAAATTGACTCTTCTTAATAAAAAGTGAGATGCAAAAGATATGTTTCATCCATTTAGTTCAGTAAATGCTCATTGGTTATCTACTCATTATGATTGCATTTACAGTCGCTAAAGATAATTGATTCCTAAGAGTGTTTCTCCATCAGCATTTTTGTTTCTCCAGATTAGAGTCATCTGTTTTAGCAGTCTAATTATTAGTAAGCTTAAATTCCCATAATATCAAAATAATACTTTACATAGACTTTTAGGTATATGTAGGTACAGAATTTAAAATTAATCATCAGTAATTTTTTGGATAGCTTACTGGTAGGTATGATTCAAATTATAGTCTTATTTGGTCAACCAACAGGGCCAAAGTTATATCTATCCGATGCAACTAGGACTTTGGTAAAAACTTCAAGTGAAAACCACTTCTCTCTAATGCCATGAATTATAAATGATGAGTGATGCAGAGCTTCCAATCCACAGACCTTTGAGTAGCTGAGTTTGGGTAACATTAGCGTGTATAATAATCCTCAACATGTAAAGTGTCAAGCAAGTAGAGGTTTTGAAATTTATAACACTTTTTCTGACATGATTAAATCATTAGAAACATGATTAGGGGTTAGGATGATTGAAAGAATGAAAATGAGTATCATATTTTATTCAGTAATTATTTGTTGCTCATTGTTCATTCAGAATGCTTAGTCTTCTTGTTACTTGCTTTTAAAACTTAATTTTTAGCTATTTTTGCTAAAAATGCTCTCATTCTTTTTAATTTAAAAAGATCATTTAAACGTAATCTTTATTTTTAAAGATGTTTTTACAACAGTCAACCTCTGGATTGAATTTTGGTTCTGTTCAACTTTCTTCTGGAAATTCATCTAATATCCAGCAGCTTGCACCTATAAATATGCAAAGCCAGGTTGTTCAAACTAACCAGATTCAAAGTGGAATGAATACTGGACACATTGGCACAACTCAGCATATGATACAACAGCAGACTTTACAAAGTACATCAAGTCAGGTAACGTTATTGAGTACAGTGGGCTAGGGAATGTTCAGTGATTGAAATGTGTGGTGTCGCTAAAACAAAAACAAAAGCTTCATTTTGAACAATATCATATGTAAAACTTTAATAGTAATAATTAGAATGTTTCCTGTATTTCAACATTCAGAAATTTTCTGCAGTTTGCTTGAAATGAATATACAAACTACTTCTGTGTGTGGGAAAAAAAAAGAAAGTTGCAGGATTCTGACCAGGATATATGTTACCATATGTGAAGAATGTATTTTGTTAGGGCAGTGATGGCTTAATTAACATTCTAGGAAATTTTGGTAATTGACATGCATCTGTGATTGTAAATCTCAAGACTTCAAATGAAATACATAAAAATGTCAAATGTCAGTTACTTTGGGTGTTTAGTAGTTCTTCATGTATATTTTATGTCATCCTTGTTAAGACCATGCTCCTTTTCAAAAATCATAGCTTACCTTCCAGCAAGATATTGAAGATTAATTCATTCTCAGATATTGCAAGTTATTCCTTGATGGTTCATTTTCTCCCAGAGTAGTATGTTCTGCCACTTCTTTTTCTGTCTTGTCAACTATTGTTAGAATGATTAGTAGTAGAAGCACACTTCCTGAATAAATTTTTTTCTATCTGTAAAATCTTCTGTTTTCTAGCAGAGTCAACAGAATGTACTGAGTGGGCACAGTCAACAAACATCTCTTCCCAGTCAGACACAGAGCACTCTTGCAGCCCCACTGTATAACACTATGGTGATTTCTCAGCCGACGGCTGGAAGCATGGTCCAGATTCCATCTAGTATGCCACAAAACAGTTCCCAGAGTGCTGCAGTAACTACATTCACTCAGGACAGACAGATCAGGTAGTTGTCATGTTTCCAAAGATGTCAGTTGTTTGATTATAAAACAATATTTGGGTTTTTTAAATGAGATTTTAATTTATTGCTCACTCTAGAATTTGAAATAAAAACAATGTATCCTTGTTGAAGTACTTTATAATAAAAGAGTAATAGCAAATTTTATTTCATTTTATTTCATGTTCAAAAATGTGCTAACATATGGTAGAATCCAAATTCTACACAAGTTTTATGATAGGTTTTGTCTGTATCACTGTAAAACTTTTATCTTTTCAATACAGCTGCTGTTGTGTTGTCAATGTAGTAGCAATGGTTAAGGTGTATGCTACCACAGTTTATATGTGTTATGGAGTAAGTTTAGCTCACCTTTCTTGAGTTTTGTTAAGTACTGTACTAAATGCTCAAAGTATATTATCTCATTTAATTCTTATTTTAAAAAATGTGTGAGGGTCTTTATTTCCCAGGAAAGAATAAAAAATTTGGTCAAAGGTCTGAAGCTGTGAAGGGAGTAAAGAAGAGGATCTGAATTCAAAACTGGGTGTCTGATTTCAGAGCTCAAGTACTGAAACATACACTACACTAAAGTTTTATGGGCAATTCTATAAAAAAATCACTATCTGTGGCTAATTTTAGTCTTCCAAGTAGCTGACCTAGAAATAGATACTTTTCTAAAGATAACCTTTTCAAATATTAGGAAGAAAGATATCTTTCAAAACTATAGGATTTCTATAGTCTTAAAAATTACATTTTAAATGCATTTTTTTTATTTTAGTGCAATATAAGTAAACTGCTGCTTTTATAATAAAATCTTGCTGTTGTATTAGACTTTGTAGTAGATTTTATTGAAACTCTATTAATACTTTCCAGAGTGTGAGGAAGCTGCTAGATTGCAGAAGCAATAAGATCAGAGAGAAACTCACTGCTGCTTTTTGGGACTCAGTTCCTTCAAGTTAAAAAGTCCAGCTTTCAAAGGAAGTGTTATGAATATACTCCATAGAAATATTATAAAGGGCTAGATTTAAAGCCCAAGGGAAAATCTATTAACATAGAATGTTGACATGCATTTTAGAGGACACGGTTTAGCAATTATTTGTAGACAGCTGTATTTGAAGGGGGAAAAACAACTTCAGCAAATATTTGAGTGCCTGCTTTATGAGTATGGCACATTCTTTATCCTAGAAAAGATCAGAATAGTCAAAGCTGTAGAAAGGTGAATAAATCAGTATTATTTGATGTGATAAATACGTAGTAGA
Source organism: Ovis aries (assembly GCF_016772045.2). Lineage (NCBI taxonomy): Eukaryota > Metazoa > Chordata > Mammalia > Artiodactyla > Bovidae > Ovis > Ovis aries. The sequence goes on along the minus strand of NC_056059.1, from coordinate 71,589,899 downwards.
TCTTTGAAAAGGAGGAAGTGAGCAGTTTTATGGGTTGAGGCAAGCAGGTGAAGAGAGGAATGTGGTCAGGGAAAATTTCAGGGAGGAGATACTTAGCCTGTGTCTTAAGCACATTGCTTTAGATATGTGTGTAGCAGGGAGTCACAGGAGGGTATTCTAGACAGAGGGAGCAGTGTATACAAAGAAAGAAGTTAAAGCCAAAGTAAATTGCAGAATGTCTTTTGGTGCCAGAGAGGAATGAGATATTCTCATACTTAGCAGTGGGCAGTTGGGCAATTCAGATACTAAATTCTTTTAAGATTACAGAGAAATTAGTGCTTAGCACTTCTGTGATTAAGCCACTCTGTAATGTTATTTGTTTGTAAATTTTTCACTATATGTGTCTTTGTATTAAATAATAACTTTAATCCTAAAGTACATAATATACAATGCTTTATTTTTAAGATTTTGCATGGATTCAAAATAGGATTGTTTTGTCTTGTGGAACATTTAAACTGTTAGCATAGATATGCTAAGTGTAGTTATAATTATCTACCTTAAAACAGGTTGTAATTGCAGTTAGGTCATGTTAAATCTACAGTAGAGTCTTATCTTGATTTCCTCACCTTAGTGACCAGTGTTAGAAACTAACTGTATCTCACAGAAAAGGCAGATAGAAATGATATTTTTCCCTGAAAAGGCATTGTTTTCTGTTGTTCTTTTATTAAAAACTGTGGAAGCATGAAGGTAGTGGGTGGGACGGAATATTAGTGAATTGTAATAGTACATAGTACAGTGGGTACTATGCCTCTTGATAAATTTGTAAATTGAGGGTATTTTTATGTGCTGTTAGAATGTCATTTAGTTTTGAAACATGAATGTCAGTTATGTTTATAAGACACAACTTACAATGTAAACATCTGTAAACTTAGAGGTTTTTTAAAAATAATTCCTTTAGGACAGGTTTAAGTTTGATTAGCAAAATGAACCATGTGTCACATATATCTAACTCCCAAGTACCTAGTAGTTTTATAAAAAGAAAAAAGTTGATATTTTTAACAGATTAAAAATTTTTTGCATGCGTGCATTACATTTTTTTTTTATTGTGGTGAAATACACATAACAAAATACTCACTATGTTAACCATTTTCACATGTGCAGTTCATTGACATACGAGCAGGTTGGCACCATTGTGACAGTCACTACCATCAATCTCCAGAAATTTTTTTCTTCTTCCCAAACTAAAAGTCTATATTAATCAGACAATATCCATTCCTCTTCCACCTAACTCTTAGAAACCACCATTCTACTTTCTAAGCACATAAGTCTGTGAGTTTGGCTACTCTAGATACTGTATGTAAATGGAATCATATAATGTATGTCTTTTCTACCTGGCTTATTTCACTTGCCATAATGTCTTCAAGGTTCAGCCATGTTATAGCATGCATCAGAATTTCCTTCCTCTTTAAGGCTAAGTGTTATTCAGTTGTAATGTATATACCACATTTTGTTGACCCATTTGTCTACTGATGGACACTTGGGTTATATCCATCTTTTGAAAATTGTGAATAGCTGCTGTGAACATTGGTGTGCAACTGTTTGAGTCCCTATTTTCCATTCTTTTGAGTATATGTACAGAAATGGAATTGCTGGATCATATGGTTGTTACATTTTTAGTTTTGATGAAAGACCACCATACTATTTTCCATAATGGATAAACCACTTTATATTCCCACCAACAGTGCACAGAAATTCCAGTTTCTCCACATCCTTGTCAGCACAATTACTTTGTTTGATAGTAGCCATCCTAATGAATGTGATGTATCTCATAGTGGTTTTGATTTGCATTTCCCTAATGATTAGTCATATTGAGCATCTTTTCAGTGCTTATTAACCAGTTGTATATAGTGTGAAGAAATATCACTTAGGACCCTTGGCGGTTTTTTAATCAGATTGTTTGTTGCTATGTTGTAGTATTGTTTTATATTTTCTAGTTATTAATCCCTTACCAGATCTATGATTTGTAAATATTTTCTCCCACTCTAGAGTGCCCTTTTACTGTGTTGGTAGTGTCCCTTGCTACATAAAGATTTTAAATTTGTTTTTCAGTTTACCTGTTTTTTCTTTTGTTGTGTATGCTTTTAATGTTATAATCTAAGAAATTATTGCCCAGTCCAGTGTCATGAAACTTTCTCCCTGTGTTTTATGCTGAGTTTCAGTTTTTGACATTTATGTTTATTAAGTCTTTAATCCATTTTGACTTAATTTTTATATAATTTTTATATGATGTAAAGGTCAAATTTCATTCTTTTGCATGTGGATATCAAAAAAAGTTTGTATTTTTGTTTGTGATCGCTTCATTTTGCTCTGTACATTTGTTTCACTGGTATCCTGAAGGGAAACAAAATTAGAACATATGGCTTTTAAAAAGCTAAATTGGTAATATCATGGGTATTATCTTAGAGAAATATTCAGCCCACTGCCTTTCATAGTGTATACTTGTACTTCTGACTCCCCTTCCCTTTCTTTCCTCTTAACAGATTTTCTCAAGGTCAGCAACTTGTGACCAAATTAGTAACTGCTCCTGTAGCCTGTGGGGCGGTCATGGTACCTAGTGCTATGCTCATGGGTCAGGTAGTGACTGCCTACCCTACCTTTGCTCCACAACAACCGCAGTCACAGACACTGTCAGTCACGCAGCAGCAGCAGAGTTCCCAGGAACAGCCTCTCCCTTCAGTTCAGCAACCATCTCAGGCTCAGCTGACTCAACCACCGCAGCAGTTTTTACAGGTAATTCTCCCTGGGAAGAATGTCCCAAACGTGTTTACCTTTTTATAGTGAAATTAGGGATTAAATGATAAGTTCTGTAAATGAGCTGAAAAATCTGCAAAAACTTATTGTACAACTTAAATTTCTATAAATACAGAAAGCTTATCCCAGTTGGCTACTTTTTCTTCTCTTAGGAAACTTTTAGTACTGCTGTGGAGATACCCAGTTATCTAAATTGGTGGATACAATACGTGGCTGCTTCCTACCCATATCAAGGCAATTTACAGAGAGCTCTGTCTGGCTAGAGTTTCTGGAAATCAAGCAAAGGCACCTTTCTCTCTTCTCTTGTTACCCTAGGGCCCATCAAGCTGTGCTCTCTACAGATCATAAGTATTGAAAGGGTTGTTTTTTTTTTAATTACTTTAGGTATTATGTTAAATTATTGAATTAAATTTTATAACTTTTTTGTTATAAATTAATATTGGAAGAAAAATACTGTGAAGGCACAGGCTGTTCTGAGATTGAGGTACTGCTGCACCACATACTGTGTGAACTTTGGCAGTTTACTTAACTTGCTCAGATCAGTTTCCTCATCTATGATCTGGAGGTGCTAGTCATTCATATCTCATGAGTAAGATGCAAGTGAATCACTGAGGCTGGTATAAGGTATATACTTAAACACCTTTTAAGTATAACTTGCCTTCATAAATGACCACTATCTTGAATAATGTAATAGATACTCAGATTAACCAAAATGCAGACACAGATGTCTTATGGGCACACCAGACAAGACCTGCTTATCTGCAGGATGCAGGACAGAGCCACCTAGATTGGGGTCCTCAGCAAAGCAGCAGGCAGGTTTCTGGGCCTCAGTGCCCTCTTTGGGGCATCACAATAGCAGACTGTGATATCTGAAAATCCAGCTTTTTCCTTACTGGTCCAAGAGGCCAGCAATGTTGAATATAGGCTAAGCCACAATTTGTACTGGATACCATTCCACTTATTCCAGGCAAATATCATCAGTTTTTAAAGTTATACAACATATGGTATAGTTAGAAGATTTCAGTATTATACTATATACTCACGCATAAATACACTGTTAGTTCATCATCATTGGTGTTCTGGTGCAGATATATTTCTTAACTTGATGATGTGCTAAACAAAAAGAGGTTAGTTACTTAATTATCTCTTGAGAGTCATACAGCCCTTTAGACATTAAGCCATTAATGACTGGGTTAGCAATTGTTATAAATGAATTAATGACAAGAATTTATGATAAGTTAGAAACTATTCTCTAGGGGAAATGTATGTAGTGAGAATTAGGCAGAAGCTTAGAAAGGAAGAAGACTTGCCCTAGGAACTCAGTTTTCTGAGTCTCTCAGAGAACAAAGGCTCTTAAAAGAATGAACATTTTCTTCCACTTCTGGGAAAAAAAACACTTCTAAGAAGCAAGATAGGCAGTATCCTTTAGAAATACACTAATATGTAGATAGAAATACACAATTTGTCTTTTCTGATTATGTAACACCTAGTTGCAAAAGATACTTTTGTTGTAACCCTATAAGGCTCATAAATACCCTGAATTCTTTTATCTTACAAAAGCTTTTCCTAATAACAGTGAGAAAAAGAAAATGTCTCCAAGTGCTTAGCAAAGCTCAGTGGCCTTTAAGTTTCAGAGATCTATCCTTCTGTGTGTTTGTATAGGTGTCTTTCATACACATTTGCAGAAATCACTGACTACAGTTCCTTTTAAAAATTATGAACCCTGCATTAAGACATATTGTCCTTAGTGAAGAAATATATTAATTTTAAAATTCCGCTTTCTTTTGACTAGTTTCCTTTGTATCTCTAGAAGGAGAAAATTAGGCAAAAGAAACTGAGGTTCATGGAGCTGACACTTGCCCAAGGCCTACTAAATAGAGAGCAAAGCTCAAAGCCAGGGCTCCTTCTGCTTTCAGATCCTGTGCTCTTGTTCTGTTTTGTTCTTTGTTTATCACACTGTTACATAAAGGACATAAGTCTGTAATTGTGTCCTCAGTTTTATGGTACTTTTAAATAATAATGTTAATATTTAATCTTCGTAAAAACCCAGTGTGGGAGGTACTCTGACTATCCTTATTTTGTAAATGAAGAAAATGAGGTCCAGAGATGTGAATATCTTGACCAAGTTGCACATCTGGTGAACTGTGCAGCCAGAGTTTGAACCCAGGCGGTGTACCTCGGGGCCCATGCTCCTGGCCACTGCTGCTCTAACCAGCCAAAAAGCTGGTGCAGAAGGTGTTTTCTGTTTGCCCACAGATTGTTCATATGTCGTGTGCTCTTAGCAATGCTGAAATTGTGTCATCTGTTTAAAAATGTGGTCTTTAGGACATAAAGTAAAAGAGTATGTGTGGTTTGTCTCAGGACATAAATAGCTTCCTGTATCATATTATCTCTAGCTCAGTTTCCTTCTAAAAAGTGAAATTCTGATATACTTCAGAAAGAGGGAAATGCTCACAAGCATTTTCCAGAATACTATTTTTAAGTAGAAGGAAAACAAAAACAAAAACAAAAACAAGACTTATGTACAGGTTTTGACCCTATGGATAAGTGGAAAACTTGAGTAGTCTTAATGTACACAGTATAATGGGGGTGAAGCAGTGTTGCATAATCCGCTTGTCTTTTTAGACTTCCAGGTTGCTCCATGGGAACCCTTCAACTCAGCTTATCCTCTCTGCTGCATTTCCTCTACAGCAGAGCACTTTCCCTCAGTCACATCACCAGCAACACCAGTCGCAGCAACAGCAGCAACTGAGTCGGCACAGGACTGAAAGCTTGACGGATCCTTCCAAGGTTCAACCACAGTAGCGCACATGCATCCTCTCTGCCCTCAAGGGAGGATGGGGGTGGTCCATAAAGAGTTGCTCGGATGATCTAAGGATATGATGAAAAGTTCCAGCGGTTTCATGGGATGCAATACTGAGTGTTCTAGTTCCTGGAATTAGTTAGCAGGGAAAATGCTGCCTAGCACTGCAGATGTACATTAAATACCAGCCAGCAGGAGGTGATCATAGGGCCACAGCCAATTCTGACAGTGTTTTACTTGCCCAGATATTTTTTAATGGAAAAAGAGTATATTGCCAAATGTTAAGAAGCTCAGCTATGAAAAAGGACCTCCAGTGAATCAGAAAGGCACTAATAACATTAGTAACTTTGAGTGGTTCTGTGCCTGTTTTCAAGTGTTACAGAGGACACACCACTGCCATCCATGTCAGGGGTTTGCTTACGATGATGCCATGAAGACAGTCCAGTAGACTCAGTAGACCCCCTTCCCTTTTCAGATAATGATGGAATAGTAATTAATTTCAGAATGTTGTGTGGGTTCAAATTCTCTATGTACAGATGCTGTAAAAATAATACTATGTATATGTCTGGATAAAAGGAGAGAAAGCAAAACATTTTGTATGCTGCATGAAAGCATTATCTCTTCCTTTAGGTATGAGTACATTTCCTTAGATTCTGACGCCATGTGCAGACTAATACATCCTCTTTTCCCTTTTGTTTACAGTATGGTAGTGTTCTATTCACTCTTCCGGGGCACAAGTCTTTTTTTTTGGTTCATACTTTGACTGTGATGTCACAGTTTGTTCAGTGAGGTATGATGTGCTGCTGGGAATGGAGTTTTTTGTTTTTTTTTTTTTTTTCAGGTTAAATTATTTGAAACAGGATTTTCAAGTTACTCAGAAATATCCTTCATTTCATTATTCTTCAATTATGTTTAAGAATAGGATTTGCACTGCTTTATTTTAAGATGGTTGGGAGTTTTGAGCACATATTTTGATCTAGTTCCTAGTTGGAAATAGTTGTGTAAACGGTTTTTAACAAGCTTGACAGTTATTTCAAGTATGTTTCAGTTATAGGAGTGAATTTGCACACAAAATATTTTAGGCACTTTTTAATGTTCTCACTGGTGGGAATTTTAACTTTTAGGATTTGTTGGAATCTTTTTATTATCCTCCACAGTTTCAGTGCTTATTTTAGTCAAATGATTCAGGGTTATTTAAGGGGGAAAAAAAAAAAAACCAACCCATAGTGCCTTGATTTTCATTCAGGTGATTACTCACCATCTTAAACTCATTGTCTAGTTTCAGTAGCAGTTTTGAAATCTTGGTACATTTTTAATAGCATGTGGGTGTCAGCACCATTAAGTTCCTAATGAAGACTCTCTTGGATTAGAGGTACAAATAATTTCAAAAGAAAAGATAACATCCTAGTGACCCTATCAGAGTTACTATTGTGATCACAAAGTTGTTTTTCTAAATCAGCATTTTCCTTAAATTTATGTATTCATTTAGGAATTACCAGTAAATATTTTCTCAGTGTGATCTTAAAATCCTGCAAAAACAAAAGAAGGGTTAGGGATTGGCTTTACCTTCACTATAGCGCTAGAATCTTATAACTCACGTGCTTTATAAACATGAACTAAGATTTCGTTTGGTGATACCATATTCTAAAGGTAGTAAGTTCCAACCAGAATTGCATACATTAAAAAAAGCATTTTATAGATTCTATGGTACTAATAATTAAATTTATAACTAGAGAACAAAGGAAAATTAATGGGAAAATATCTTATTGGCTATCAAAAATTATTACTGAGGAAAGGGAAGATAGCAAGCTGTAAGAAATCAAAATTAACCTTAAAATGTATAACAGAATTGAGGTGGTTAAACAAAAGATTTTGGCAATGAAAATAATACAGAATTGCTAGATAAAGGTGTCAGGGGAACTCTCAGTTGGTTCTTAAGACTTTTCTATTCTTAGCTTAGCTATCATCCTTAAGGGATATACTTTATCTTTCTGTAGAAAATCGTACCTGGCCACACTTAAACTAGAAAATTCATGTTGAAAGAAAACAACCAAAGAAAGTTGGTACCTACCCTTCTACAAAAGAAGTGCTACTAGATGCCAATCAGTAATTAACATATCAAGGAGCTCATCTTCTAGCTAAATGACCATCCAGAAGAGATTTCTGACTTCGCCATGAATGTCAAGAATAGATCAAGATGTCATAATATGTGTGTACTTAAGCATATGCCCACAGTGGACAACGTTGATGTTGTAGAGTATGGCAACAGTATTTTTTTTTCCCCTTCAAACTTGCCTTTCCTAACCTTATGATGCCATTCCATATATTCTGAGTTGTGCCTCATCTATTTATTGGCAATATATAGTGATACAAATTTAGCAAACAAAAGGTATGAAGAACTGTTATAGTTTATCCTCCAAGTCCCATATGTGAAAAGAAAGATGGTGAACCATGAGTACTGTGTACTTAGTTTAACACAAGCAAAGTGTGAGACAAGCCACAAAGTAAATTTGTAGACAGTTCATTCACATTCTCCTCTCCCTATCCCTTCAAGTATTTTTCCATCCTCAAATATTTAGAAAGCAAATTAGACAAGATTTTGCTTTATAAATCCTATTGTTCTCACAGCTCACTTTTTTCCTGCTTAGAAATGGTTGCTACATTTAAAGAAGCAGCTGGCTGCTTTTCATTTGCTGTCAGAACGAAGTGTTGTGTCCGAAGAGCTAGTAACTGCCTCTCAGCTCCTTCTTTAACTTTGTTTTCCTCCTGCTTCCCTGGAACTTGGACCGCAAAGCGGTTCCCACCCCCTCCTCCATGAATCGAGACTTGAGCATCCTGATGGAAGATTCAGCAGTTGCCTGTAATTCTTTCATTTCTGTAGCCAAAGCTGTTAATTGAAATCCAAATCTCAGTCATGAAAAAATACCAAATAGGAACACTTTTCTGCTACTTAAAAATCTTATCTTCCCTCTTCTTTACTCTCATTGATATTCCATTTTTCTTAAAAAAACACTTTTTCTGGGTGGAAATTGTCAGGTGTTAGCTGCTTTGAACTGCTGTGGCCCTGGGTGAGTCACTATTGTTTTTAAACTACCAGTGAGGATTATAAGGATTAAAAAAGTTGCTACTGAGAGTGGTATCAAAGCAGAATCAAGACACTTAAAAGTACTTTATTATTTGAGTGAAAATATTGGTGGAAAAGCATATTCAGGGGACGGGGATAACATGTAAGTAAATAACTATAGTTCCGTCTCCCAACTCTGTCCCAAGTTGAAGGGGGAATTTGAGCCCTGTGCTCTATCACTTAAATCTGGTGTAAGAATGTACTAGTAATAAAGGGATGCCAGTAACTTTGAATAGTTTGTTACAGAGTACTCAATGCAGATTAGTGAAAATGTTACTGGAATTTTTCAAAAGTGCTTGGGTTGATGGTCATTGCCTTAAAGCATTCTGCTTGCAGTTAGTTAAGGGCACTGTGTGTTGAAGGGAGATGAACCCTTGTTCAAGAAGCCTTAGAAAGGGGCCCCTTAAAATAGAACTCGTTTGCCTGCTCTACACAGACAGGGGAAAATTATTTTAAACTGGATATTACTCAACAAGTTTTAAAATTTTTCCACTACATTGAGGTAAACTATTTTTTAAAGTGGACTGCAAATAACATTTTGCTCTGGTATTGCACATTTTTACTTTTTTTTCTGTATTTCTTTGGTGATTGAAAGTTTGTTGACGAACATTTGTGTAAAACTCATTCACGTCTATAACCTTTCCAATATCTGTGACCCTGTTCTTAGTCCCTCGGGAGTCAGTGTTGGAAGGTATAAACACTGGATATTACTATTGCTGAGTGAGTCTAGCCAGAAATAAGCTGATGGGAATTTTTAAATGGAGGAAAAGAAACAGCACAAAGGCGCTTGCCATTTTTCTAGTGATCAGAGAAAAAGTCTTTTTCGTTTGGGGCGGGTGAGCATTCTTCTAAAAGGAGCTTCTGAAGTAGTTGCAAAGGAAAAGAGTTGACTATTTTTATAGTATATTTAATATATTTGTATATAACTATGAATATAATAGGAAACCTTCACATGCCTCCCACTTTTCTAGTTTACTTCCCCCTTTGCCATAGCACTAGCATAGCCTCATCCGCATGGGTACCGTGCCTATTGTCAGCCTACCAAAAGATAGTGCTGCTGCTTTCTGAGACAGGTGAGAAGACCCAACTCTCATGCCTGGGGATCCTTTATGTAGGAATAGCACACACTTTGCAGATATCACACCACAGTCGAAAAGCATCATTCTGAAAGGTAACAAGCACTTTATTGCAATTATTCATTTTGATAAAGTTTATTATCTTAGATATTACCATTTCTAAAGGATCCCCAACTCATCACTTAGGTGAAATTTTTAAATGACACATTTCTGAGAAATGTTTAGATCCAGTGAACCATAGTAGGTTTAAGGGAGTGATTTCAAGGTAGCCAAATGAACTTTGACTTTTGTTTTGAATGTGGTAGAGTCAAGGGATTGTAAATGCCTAGTTCCATTTAGACACTATTGTAAACCTATCTTGCCTATTGTGTGGACACCAAAAGAGACCAATGAGCCTGTTTGTTTTCAGAGGTCTAGGAGAATTGCATCAGTGTGAAATAGATGTATAGAACTAACCTAAAAGTGATTGGTAGTCATATTTTAGAATACAGTAATTTCAAGAATTATTCTGAGTGTTTTAAATGTGCTCTGAAATGTTGGCATGTCATTTCAGTGTTTCCATTTGAATTGCTCTTGTAATGCTTTTGCACAAAAAGAACTGAGAAATACTACTTTGGTTGAAGAAAAGGAAAAAAAATAATTTGGTCGTATTTTAATGTCTCCTGTGGAAACACTGGGGGTGAATTTTGTTGGTACAGTTATTTTCAGGATATTTGAAACAGTATTGAACAGCTCACAAATTAAGCAACCGTGAATGGATTGAAAAATTAAAACTCTTTCCATGTGACTGTTTTGCATACTTTATCCCCATGTCATAATTTAACACTACATTCCTTGTTTTTCTTAAATAAAATAACTTTGCGGGTTCTGTTTTTGAGTATTTAGCAAGTTATTTTCTAAGCTGCCCGGGTTTTCCTAGGGAAAACGTTCTTAGGTGAAATAGGATATAGTTCATGAGAAGACATTAAGTGAAATCCCATCACCACCACCAGCAAACACTGAGGTGCTGCATTAAGTGACAATCAAAATAGTATTTATAGGAGAATTGAAAAAAGGGTTTTTAAAGAAGCAGTTGCTTTGAAAGTAGTTGTCTGGGTTTCTTAAATAAAAATGGCTACATGTATTTATTTATATTTTTAAATATCTTTGCGTTCTGTTTCCTCATCAGCGTGATTTCAGTGTCGTGTATTTAATTGTGGTTTGTTTTGTTCTGCCTCGTATCTTCTGTGCAGAGGACTGGCTCTGCCTCCTGGGAGTGCGTGTGGTCCTCAGCCCTTGCGACACCTCTTGGTGGCGCTCCAAATCTGTTCCACTTCAGCACAGCGGTGGAGCCCAGCCCAGGTGCCCCGAAGGCTCCCCTCCTGTTCTCAACTTAGTTAAGAAAAAGTAAAAGTAACGCCAACTTTTTTCTAGTTTCACTTGCTGCCTTTTCTATTTTATAGGCACTTTTTATATAACTTCCCCAACACAGCCCAAGGCCAGTATGACAGAACCCATGGCACACGTTGCCCGTTTTGCCCATTTAGAAAATGTTACTAAAACAATCAGCATCTTCTGATGGCCATCACTCATATCCATATTAAAATCCATCTAAAGTCCTTAAATATAGGCAGAACAATGTATAAATACTACAAACTCTTCTGCAAAGAAAAATAACGTGTGCTGTCTTTTATATATAGTGTAATGTTGCGTGGTCCTTTAAAACCAAAGCCAAACCAAACCTTCCTACACAGCACCGTCCAATAAAAGCAGTGTGTGAACATCTAAAGCCTAGAAATTTGAGGATACTTATTGCTGGTCTGCATTGGAACAGAATTGTCCACCTTAGGGCTTTTGAGTCCCACAGGCCACATCCAGAGTGCACTCCAGCTTTGGGAACCCTTAGAGAACGGTAATTAAAACAAGTCAACCACACGCTGGATTTAATGATGTAAAAAGTGTTTCTTGACTCTTTAAGGGAAAATTGGAGAGCTCCTGTTCTTAAATGTACGCTTTTAGGTTTCTGAGGAAACAAACTGTGACATCGCTTTGAAAGTGACATTCAGATGTTTTATGATGTGTGTTTTGAGTTGGCCTGTACTGGTGCAGATTCACCACTGGCAATGGTTGTGCCAATACTAGAGTTAAAATGTAGGAGAAGCTATATTGTGTTCAGGTGGATGTATTATGTAACCAGACAATCATGCAAAAAAAAAAAAAAACTGGCCAGGAAGTGTCATTTTCCTTTATAGATTTCAGCCAGCCAGAACAGCTGTCATTTAGATCATCCTGGAGTCACTTTGAGATCTGTTTTATCATGGTGTAAGTAAGTTGGGGAAGGTCCTCAGTATGGCACTTGCACATTCATTCTATGTAAAGACTGAAGCCCAAAGACGAGTTAAATTCAGTGCTGTATTGAAACCAGTTAGTGCAAAAAAAAAAAATTTATCTCTGTAAATCTTTAATTGTTAACATCAGTTGGTAGTTGTAAAAACACACACCAAATTATTTCTATTATGTTCTGTGTGGTTCTTAGTGTGCTACTCTTGACATTGATATGTCCTTACTGCTTGGTTCTTGGTTTAAAATTGAAATTAGATATAGCCTGTCATTCTTCCTTCTGAAAGGGTGGAGCTGTAAATGGCTAAGAATACCTATTTTTCCTAAAGCAAACATTTCATTAAAATCCAGATTGATATACAAAAAAACAAGGCTGACATTTTCCAAGTAATGTCTTCAGCCCAAATCCTAAAATACACAGCAGCATGATGGGTAATAATGGTTTTAACGGTGCTATAATAGGTTCTCTGCTAATCTTCACGACCTGTTTGGAAATACAGTATTGTATAAAATGTGGATCATTTTGTTACCAATTTAATATTGCCATTCTGATTTGGTGTTTAAATTGGTTACACTTGTTTCTCAGAGCTATCCTTTGAGAAGAGTGTAAAGTGTGTTATTAGCCTACCTCCACTCAGGCCTCTTGCTGTATGGTCATTTTTTCAGGTTATGATGTGCAGTTTTTAAAAACTATATGTTCTCTATTATAATGCTTTTTCCCACAGATTCCTGTAATGTATTCAGAACCTAAATTGACAGTGAAAAGAGCCAAGCAGTAGCATTTTGTTTTTTTTATAAATGTAAAAATTAGATTCACTTTGTTTCCTATTCAGTTTTAAAAATAAAAATACCTCAGTGCTGTGTTTCCCAGTATCACCTACATTTCTCAATTTAACACCTGCTTTATGTGGCACATAACTTGTAAGAATCACATTATTTTGGATTTTAAAGAATATTAAATATTTTAAAATCACTACTAATGACATTTTTCTCTTTTATTCAGCCATGGAGTTAGCGGCATTTAGCAATTTTTGCCTGGTAGCTAAGCAAGCTCTGATCTGCCGAATTCTCTTGAGTAGTTGTGTCCTGTTACGAGCGTGTGGGACCTCAGAAAGCCTCACCGTTACTCACTAGGCTGGTGCTGGGACCAGGCTGCCTTCACTGCCAGGTGTACCAGCTACTTTCTAACAAGGAAGTAATACAGTTCCTCACTTAATTCTGTTTGTAACAATTTAAGGCAGTATTAGGGATATTTTAACTGCAGAGATTTCTGGTATAGTCTGGGGACTTAACCTGAGATTTCGTTGCAGTGTTTTATGGACATTGTGTTTTTCTACCCTGTAATACACACTTTTCATGATAGAAAAGTGTCTAAAAATGACTTTTTCAGAAATACGTGAACTGCTGCTTTTTAACTGACAATCATGTTTAGATCTCCTCACAATAGTGGTCAGCTGTCTCCCACAAAGTTACTACTGCAGAATGACTGCTGTGTTGAGAATGCTGGGTGATTAACTGGGTTATTTCACAGTCTCTTCAAGTTACCAATGACCATACACTGTGCACTTTGTAAGTAGCTCAGTAAACCTGACTTGCTCTGGGTCTCCTATTATATATACTTCACACAAGGAACACGTGGAGGTTTCTATAGAACTGTTCTTCAGGTCTGTAGCAGCTTCTGGTAGCAGTGTTACCGCACGTGGTAATAGAGCACATCAGGCTGGGAGAAGGCAGGTATGCTGCTTGGATGGAACATTTGGTACGCAAGTTACAACTTAAATGACAGTGATTACTGAAATTGCTGTGATGAGGCAGCCTTCACCATAATCAGTGATTGTGGTCTCTAGAACTAAACTGTCCAGTTTGACCCCCTGCTGTACCAAGAGTTAACCTTTTAAAAAAACTTTACATTTAGTACCGACTACCTCACAGAACTTTGTGAAGGCTTATTCAGTCGCTAAGTCATGTCTGACTCTTGGCGACGCCAGGCTTCCCTGTCCTCCTTCATCTCCCGGAGTTTGTTCAAACTCATATCCATTGGGTTGGTGATGCTATCCAACCATCTCATCCTGATGCCCCCTTCTCCTCTGCCCGCAATCTTTGCATCAGGGTCTTTTCCAATGAGTCGGCTCTTTGTATCAGGTGGCCAAACTATTGGAGCTTCAACATCAGTCCTTCCAGTGACTATTCAGGGTTGATTTCCTTTAGGATTGTGAAGGCTCAGATAGTGGTTTAAAACAGTCAACTTCAGAAACTGGTCTATAAATACCAATATGACTGATAAATTAGGAAATTAGGAGCTAGCGTAACACACAAGGAAAAACAAGCACTGGTCATACCACTTTTATTTATGTTGTATGTTACATTGTTTATTCAGTATAGAAAAAATATGAATACACTCACAGTATTCTCTTAATTTGGTAATTCCACATGGTCAAATATTGACTGTTACTGTATTGGGTCTTCTACCCAATTAAAAAAGAGGAAGAAAGGACCTGGCAAACAGTTGTCATGTTAATAACAGCAATACCTTTCTCTTGCTCTTAAAAGACAAATTTTGAAAAGACTTCTGATTAAACTACTGCTTACTGGCTCAGGAAAATGTTTTAAAAGACAGAAATTAATTCATTCTTTCCCCCAGGAAGAATTTTAAGGTAAACATTTTAAAACACCCGGTTATCCAGGAGAAAATTTATATTCTTTACAAAGGGATCAGTCAGTGCTGAAAAAAAATCAAGTGGCAGACCCCCCTGAACAACGGTTCTCTATATAATACTATGCCCACCTCACCCCCAGCCAAAAAGGAAAAGCCAATAAAATAAAAATGGACTTTATAGTAACATAATTACGCTGGAGAAAAGGAAAAACTCACACAAGTATCAGGTTTCTTTTAAAACTCCATTTTGCAAATAGAATCAGTGATTATTTCTTTTGGACATAATACTTCCATTAAGTGGGTCAAACTCACAAACCAATGCTACAAAATACAGTATTTTCCATCACTTTTAGTTATAATATACACTATGTACATAAAGTTACCTATCTTAAACTAAATACAAATGAACAATAGCACATTAAAAACCAGAATCGGGACTTATAAATAGTGCAGAAAATGCAAACGCCAAAAATACAATGCCTCCTATGATTGTCACTGTAAGAGAACAGAAGAAAGTTAAAGGCAAATTCCTCTAAGTCATGATGTTGCCTATTCTAATAAACTCAAAAAAAAAAATTAGAAACACTTCAACCTCATTTCCACAGTAAAATACTTAACGTGCCCAACTCTAAACAGGTAAGAATTTATTTTCCAGCACTGTTTTAAAAACAATTATATTAAATTCAGACAATGCTGATAGGCAACAATAGAACTATAACTCATCTTAAAAGCCAGTTATGGGGGTTGAAGGAGTAGAAAGGCTCAAAAGGGAGGGGATATATATACATATAGCTGATTCACTTTTGTACAGCAGAAACAATATTGCAAAGCAATTTTACTCCAACTAAAAAAAATTATAAAAATTTTCAACAACTTCTGAACAAGCAAAGAGACTATTTCTATTTCATTTTTAAGATCAGGTACATAGGAAATTTTCAGCTGAATCAGTAAATATAATCTCCACCTATGATTTCCAATTCCGTATATGTTTCAAAGCTTAAAATTTCTCAAGTGTCCACATAACTTGACAAAAAGCTACTATGAATCCAGTAATGCTTTGACGTGACTTTGTATTTTACTAACATCTACACATGTGAAAAACAGCCCATGTTTGCAATAGCAGAACCAATACGCTGGACTTCTGATTATCGTAACAAAGACATAGTTTACTTTTGAAGACACACATTCTTTTTCTAACCTCAGTGATGCTAAAAGTTAAATGGTATTTTCTAATTAAAAATAAAAGACTTACCAGTTCTGACGGAGATTTTCTGTGCTATCATTCTTCCTCCAATGACGGCCAGTCCAGTGCAGAGGCAGTGTCCCACTGTTCCCCCCACTGCTACACCATAGGGATCCTGGAAACAAGGGCACCGTTAATCTAAAACCAAGGTGGAAACTGCCACCTGAGAAAGATGACTACTTTCCAGCCATGAAAAGAGGTCAGCAAAAACACCAAAGCAGGAAAAAGTTCTACAAATTCAGGTGTGTAATTTATAAAATGGGTAATGGCTGCTTGAAGGAATATGTTCCAATTATACCTAGGACTAGAGATAAAAGGAAAATAAACTCAATGTGCAAGATCAAAAAAACCTAATCCAGTCTTTCAGCAGTTGCTAACCCTATCTCACAGGCAATATTTCACTCAAGTGAGTGCTAAGGAGACAGCCTGGACACCTCTTCCCTCAGGCAGTATTTGATACTCTCTAAGAAACTATGCCAGCCTTTACAGTGTTGTCTGATGATGCTTCCCAAGAAGAGACCGTGCCTCTCAGCCTCTGCTGAGCTAAAGCACCAGGACACAGCATCATTCAGTAGACAACTGCCACCAAGGCAGACTGGAGGCACTCAGACTGGGAGACCAGTGAAAGTTTTCCAGAAAAGACAGCACTGAAAGACAAGCTGGATCACCTGACTTGGCAGCAGGCCAGCAGCAGGAGACAGCCATGAAACACCTGTGTGTTTCTAGAGAGAACCAGTGAGTCACAAGCAAGGAGTCCATCATGGTAGGACGGGGTGTGTCATGAAGCCTCAAGTTTAGACTTTTTAAGACACTGACTGGTTGCTAACTGGGGAGTGACATGACAGGTTGTGCTTTAAAAGTTAAGTCTACAGTGAATGGAGGGAAAGAAGACAAAACCAAGTGATCAACTGAGAAATTCCTCCAGTAGCCCTGGGAAGAGAATGCTGGCCTGGACTGGCATGGAGCCCAGGCAGAAAAAAGCAGATAGATTCTGAGAGAAACTGAAACATGACTGATACATCTTAATGACAAATGACAGGTATGAAAAAAATCAGACTTGACACTCAAGTTCCTCACCCATAATTCTCTAGATGAATTGTAGTGATACCAAGGTGAGTAAAACAGGTAGAGGAATAAAGGAAAATGGAGAAGGGGGTGTGGATGCCAACAGAAGTTAAACGTAGAGAAGTTCAAGAGTCAGCTGGGGTCGCTGGGGAAGCAGCGATGGGACTGAAAGTAATAATCCCAGGAGAGCAGGGCGGAAGGTGTTGACGATACGGTCATGAGGAAGGCAACATTGAAGGATGACAGCAGAGAGGAGCCCAAGGGAGACTGAGCAGGTGACCAAGCAAGTAGCCTCCCAAGAAGACCACAGCAGGACCCATCCGTGGCCGCAGTGAGCTTAAAGCACCGCTGAGTCAGAAACTGAGTCCAGTGTGTTTAGCAAGCAAGGAAGTAGAGCCAACTCCTGTTCCCATCACAGCCAAGCTCTCCGAGGCTCAGGGAAGTAGGGCACGAAGAAGCTTTATATTTGGAAGAGAAGCAGAATTAAGGAAGGGGTAGAACTTTTTTAGATGAGAAACACTCGTGCATGCTAAACTGCTAACAAGACTGGGCTGGAAGGAAGGCAGAGATTCTAGGCTCTAAGTGGAGCATAGAGGGCTGAGACCCAAACAGGCGGGAGAGGACTGTCACTGTGACGGGTGGCAATGAAGAAACGACTTCTGCTTTCCTCCGTGAAGTAGGAAGCAGGCCCATTTGCTGGGGTGGGCAGTGTGTGTGCCAACTGGGGAAATGGAGACAACTGGAAATGTGTTCATGCGGAACGGAAAAGTGGGACCGCATTCCACAAATTCTGTGCATCACACCCTGTAAAACTAACAGAAGATGGTTTCATTCTATTTAAAAATGACACCTGAAAAATCACTGGATTAAATAAAATTAAATGGTTCCTTTAATACAGGATTTTTCAGTCTTTGTTATTTTGTATATTCCATCTTCAAAATGAAAAACCACGTTATAGTATTTGCCAAATTTACTGGACCTTGGAACCTTTTTCCTCAACCTTTTTCTTTGTTGTTGTTGAGTACCTATCAACATCTCAAAGGGCACTAGAGGATTCTGTGAAATTCAAAGTGGGAATGCTGAATTTTACTGGAAACAGAAATGAAGTTTAGACCAAAATGGAGTGAATCAGACTACAGCATGGATTATACAAAAAAGTTGCCCCCCCTAATTAAGAATATTAAAGTAACAAAAACAGACGAGTACATCTGTGCCCCTGAAGAGCTCATTACCTGTCCCTGTGGTGCTGAGTGTAGAAGGCAGCTAACACCCAGTGCCCCCTGTGTCTGGGACCCCACATGCATTGTCTAGTTTCAGCCCCAAACCACCCAGGAAGCAGATGCTGCAGTCATGTGCTCACGTGGCAAGAGACTCGACCCCAGGAAGCATTCACTGCACTGCTGGCAGGCAAGCAGTGGGCCACAGGAACCCAGGGAATGTTGAGCCTGTCCCAAGTTACTCTGGGCCATTTAGGTGACAGTATTAGGAAAAAAGCAACGATTCCGCCATCATGACATCTCACATGGCAGAACCACCACCACCACCATGAAATGATCACTTACTTTCAAGTCCCAGTTCTGGCAATCTGAATGCCAGTAAAAAAGGCTATAAATCAAGACAAACATAGGGCAAAGCCATTAAAATGACATTTAAAAAGAAAGTTTATTTTTAAACATAGGACTCAAAAAATTGAGTTCCCTTTTTCCCCCAAAAAAATACAACATTTTTGAGGCTTCTTTGACAAAACTGTCCAGCTTTAACTATTTTAGCCCTGGCCTTCAATTCTTGTTTTATATTCTTAACTGCAGCCTAAGCTGAGCAACTCATTCTTTTATGGTAGATACCTCCTAGGAGTTAAAAACAAATTCAAATCAAGCTTGCTATCT
The DNA here is from genome assembly GCF_016772045.2 of Ovis aries. Classification (NCBI taxonomy): domain Eukaryota; kingdom Metazoa; phylum Chordata; class Mammalia; order Artiodactyla; family Bovidae; genus Ovis; species Ovis aries. Next base: position 71,570,937 of record NC_056059.1, on the reverse strand, counting down.
AAAATCTTATCATCTGACTAAAAACAATGTGATTTAATAGATATAAAATAAGAAATAGCATTAGTTAAGATCAACAAGAGCTGAAAAGTAGCAGCATTTCTGTCCCACAACTGTTTCCTCAGCAGATCTTAATCCGTGTGAACAACAGACCCTCGTGTAAACTTTACTATTCCCTTCAAAATATATAAGGATTTAACATTTTCTTTAAAAAGTTATCTTTTACAGAGTGGCACCTGACAACTCTGAACAAGATACAGGAGAAACGCCTAGAAGGCAGACAGTCTTGGCTCTAGTCCTTGACCTTGCTACCAACAACTAGCTTCTGTCCTAGTGACAAGCCACCCAGTCTCTCTGGGCCTCAGGAATTGATCTATAAAGAAAAGGCTAGGACAAGATGATCTGAGATCTCCTCTGCCTTAATATCTTAGGACTGAGTAGCCTAGGGCTAAGACTTAAATTTTCTAAGTAACCTTTGCAACACTCAAATAATTTTTTTAGCACGAGGAATAGAAGAAACCAGAGATACCTACTTTTAATGCTTTAGGTATTTGCCAAACTGGCCTTTAATAATTATATACCAGTTTATGTTTTCAACAAATATATAAAGGAAGGTTCTGAGAAAAGAAAAAGGAAAAAAAAAAAAAACAAAACTAAGCCAAAACAACAGCCACACTGTCATTTTGGCAAAACTCAAAGAGGAGTCAAAAGAGAGTAATCTGACTGATTGTAGAAACTGGGGAAAGGTCAGTTTTAAAGGTTAGCATTGTTATTAGACCTAAAACATATTGTCAAGCATATGAAGTCATCCCTTGACCCACCTTGACTCTGTCCAGTGACCTCTGGAGCAAAGTAATGATAGTTTTAATACAGAAGCAGTTGTCTCCAAGTACCACTTACCTCTCTAGCTGCCAAAACAATTGTAGTCAGTTGAGAGCGATCACCCCATTCTGCTAAGAATGTTAATGTAAGAGCCTGAACAAAGATGGGTGAAATAAAATGCAGCCACTTTTTCTGAGGTATTGTTGTGCTTGTACCAGTTTCAACATCTCCTGGTCCATTTAAGAGTTTGGTTCGTTGAAACTAAATTAAAAAAAAAAAAAAAAAAAAAAGACAGTAACCCCAGAAACCAAGCCAGTATGGCCCAAAATGCTTAATCTTTCTTTTAAAGAGTGTTTAAAGTCTATGGGAATATGCTCTCAGAAGCTAAAGTTATGTTGATCCCAACTTATTTTTTGAACCACTGGTCTCATATGGCAACAAATGCAATATTCTCAATTTTTCCAATTCTTCCCAACAAAATAAATAAAACATTTATTGATCACTTGTTACCCTAGATGCTGTGGAAAGAAACAGGGAAAATTATAAACAAGTTCCTATTTTTCAGGAGCTTATAATCAATCTAATTAAGAAACCTGATTACAGGTGTTCAATATTTATCCCTGAGGCCCTTCTCTACCAGATTTCCACTAACCCAGTCCTATCACAGCCAGATGTAAGAATGGAAACCAAACAAAATAAGCTATTTCTTTGTAGCCCACACATCTCACAGATATGGATGACCACTGAAAAACTTCTATATCGTGTTTACTCTTAATAGTTGAGTGCCTTTTTAACCGCACTCTGACTTACTTCTTCATCTTTTTTCTTTAATTCTGCTTGAACTTCTTCTAGTTCCTCTTGACCTTCATCTGGACTCATCTTTAAGCCTTCCCGAAGCATTCTAATGCCAAAAATGGCAAATAATGCAGTTGAAACATAGTATGTATACACCCTGGGGATGACAGTGGTGGCATAACCAAACAAAACTGCAAGAAAATGCAATGATGTGTCTGATTAATTAGCAGATTATACACCAACCGAAGAAACAGCTAACTTCAGAAGTCATCATTTACCCCTGTTTTAAAGGGAAAATGGTCCACATTAGAAGCTAACAGGTAAGAATCTTAAATTCTACTTCTTTCTCTCCACTAATATTGAGCCCTTACGTCTAACCAATGACCTATCTATCACAGTTTAGCAAGAAATCAGTGGTGCAGCTGAAGGTGGCAGAGGTTCCACACAGACTCTCGGGAGATCTAAAGATAATCATCTCTTCAGACACCTTCCGCCAGAGGCTGGCTTGCCACAGGTCATGCAGGGCACAGTTCTTTAGTTAGGAGAGTAACTTTGATGTACTCTACACATCTCATGATCTTATAACCTGGAAGCTGTATACAACTGTCCTACATGATATTTCTTCATCACAGATCTAAGTTACAAACCTCTATCGTGAAGAATCATGACAAGATTCTTATGTGGCATGTTCAAACTATGCTTCTTTGCAACTATTTAAAATAAAAATACTTTGTGAAGGAAAATAATTCCATACATATATATATACACACATATATACATAACAGACTCAAACTTCCTCAGTATTATTCTTTCCTCTCATTAAAGTATAGAGGGATTAACTGTATAAGTTACACAAAAAACTACACCTGGAACTATATCAAGAATCCAAACCCTAACTGTGAAACACATTCACATTGATAATATAAAGTTAGTAATTAAAAACTATGGCAGGGCCAGAGGGCATTTCCATATATATAATAAATACAATTACTCTTCACTTTACCAGCTCTTTTTCTAAAATGGGCACAACACTTATAAAACTGCCTAATCGGATATATAACTGCATAGGTGAACCATTCCCTGATTCATTATATTACAAAATGAAAAAGACTTTAAAATCATGTTTAGAAATGTAAGTCTATGCTTCTGTGCATATCAATATATAAGTTATACACATATGTGTATATATGTGGCCCCCTCCCACACACACACACACAATACAGACATATTTTCTAGTTCTGTCCACTGAGAAGGCCCAAATGTCTCAGTAACAAGGAACATTGGAACTTTGCACTCAGCTCTTGGTTTCTAATGTGTTTCCCACTAAAAGGCTCTTCAGAGAAATTGCTAATTCCAGGACCGGGCAAAGCAGGTGTAAGATGAACCTGCACTATCTTGTTATATTAGAAAAAAAGGAAGAACAAAAACAAAAAATAGCATGTCACAAGGACACCGGAGTCATCGGCCTGGAGGGGTGCCCAGCTGCCCTATCTTGGGTAATTTAAGGAACAATAGAGTTAAGTAATTAATTACAAACCACTGAAAAAAAGGAGTTCATCAGTTTACATTAATAATAAACAGACAAACCAATGTGAGTGGGGAGAGTTCTTTCTTGGAATAGCATATCAGGGCTCACTGGTAAATGTGGGTGGGATTTTGGAATTAGCCATTATTTTGCAAGCATCGAGGCAGAGTTCAGATCATGTAAGAGCCATCAACTGATGCTAAACAATGGGGAGTAGGGTTATCTGTACTGTCTTAAAATGTCTCCCAAAAGATTACAAATTAACTGTGAGGGAGGATAAAGACAGTGTAGCCTTTACTAGGAGACCATCAGTGAGGGACAAGTGGGTGCCTCATGCTTCCAGGTGTGACTTTCTTCAGAGGGGCACCCGTCAGCTCTGCGGGGTTCTAGTCAAGAATACATAACCCCAACCCAGTCACGAGGCAAAAACCACACAAACACAAAATGAGGAGCTGCCCATTAAAGGGGGAGGGGGATGTAGCTTCGAAAAAGTATTATACATAAGAAAGGCCTATAGAAACATTTCAGATTAAAAGCTAAAGAGAACTAAATGCATTATCTGACCTAGACTCGATCCTCTACAGGAGGACAGAGACTATTATCAGATCAACTGACAAAATTAAAATATGGATGATAAGATTAACGTATCAACCTGTGTCTATAAAGATGTATACTGTGCATATATACTTTCTCTACAGATATATAAAATGTGCATATTGTACACCTAGAGATACACAGAGATATAAAGAGAGAGGTCACAAATGCTAAAGAAAATGTGGTAAAAATGTTAACAGGTGAATCTGGATAAAAGGTATATAGGTATCCAACGATCTTATTTTTGCAACTTTGTAAATTTAAAATATTTTCCATAAATGGTTTTTAAAATTTTAGAAAGAAATGCAGCAGATCTTTTAAATCTCCTCAATTTAGTTTTCCTTTTATCTTCAGATAATCTAAAAGAACTACTTACTGACACAGTCCCATGATTTCTGCCTTGACATCTCCATAGAGAGCAAAAAACTATCTGGCACTCTAACACTGTTCTTCTTCCCCTGGTTACTGTCCCTCTATTTCCTCTTTCTTTGGAAGCCTTTCCTCAGACACTTGAGTACTTTGGTTCTGTGAACAATGAGAGGTTATTTCTCTTTAAGCAAGTGATTTGCATCAAGTCAAAAATCACTGACTTACAAGTAATTAAACTGAAAACATGTGGCACAAGAATATTAGTTGCGGGGGAATAAACGGGCCGAGGGTTAAAAACTAGGCGGAATGTCAATATTTACGGTACCTTCTTTTTCAGAGATAAGAATGTAACTAGAAGCAGGGGATGTCTTAGAAACCAAGAGAATAAAAAGATGCCCATGAATGTGGTAAGAGGGGCTCATTAAAATGAAAACTGAACTCTGTAATTAGGAAAGCTGATTACTGAAGGCTCTGAAACACAGAGTTTCCAGTTTGTGGAAGATGAAGTTTATGAGATCTATTTCCCTAAGTTCAACTTCCACAGGCACATTCGCACATGCGGGTCCTCCATGCCCACATCCCGGTCCTCCATGCCCACATCCCTTCACAGCTGCCCTCTGCCCCTCTACCAAGATGCCTTTCACGCAGCTTCCTACAGTGCCTTTCTCACAGCATAAAAAGGTATCATAGGGCACCAAAGAGAGGGTCTGAAATACTGATACACCTAGTCAAGGCATCATAAACCAGAGATGGGGCTTCAGTCCTCCCTGTCTTACACAAGTTTCTGATGCCATGGCATTGAAATAAGAGCGTGACAGGCACTGCAAACAATGGCCGTGGATGAGAAAGAGAATCTTTTGGCTTCAATAAGTTTTACTTAGAAATTGTGCTTCTTTCATCCCCAAACCAGGGGCATGCTCTTCCCTAAGGCAGAGTCTTGCTATAACAAAGAGAGCATCACAAAGATACTAAATCTCAGTGGCTTACTTTCCCATGCAGCTCAAGCCTAGCTGGGCTTCTAGGCCCAGTCTCGCCAGCCAGCCATTTTAGAATCAGAATTCTAAACAGACAGTTGCCATGGACATATATCATGTTTATTAAGTTAAAAAACCAAGTAAATGTTTTCTGATACAAAATAAACCTGACTTAGATGGTTTACTATGGACCAATTGTCATAGCAGTGTGACAGACATTTTTCATAAATTGAATGAGCTAAATCTGTAGCTCCAAGGCCCCATTAAACATGTAATATGACACAACTTTAAAATCCCTTATTGATAAAAGTACACTGAAATTAAAAATATTTCAATTTTCTCAATTACTTCCTTCTAAATATATCCAGTTAAACAAAGGACCTCTAAATAAAAGACTAATATGAATAAGTACAGTCATTTGATTAATTTTAGAAAAAATTTTTTGCTATACTTGATGGTATCCAACTGCTTTTAACAAAATTGACAGAAGGCCTTATTAAGTTGTCAGTTGGTAAGTCACTTGAAATCACTTGGTGATAGACTAATATGTGATTTTTAGCATATAACCCAGGAGTTCAATGAACTGAGTGACAAGGCTATAACAAAATTCCTTCCTGTCTGCTTTGGTGAATAAAATATCTCAGCCCTTATATCTATGTTTCTTTTTAAAGATCAGAATTGACTTTAAACCTAGCTTCATTCTAGCAATAAGTATAAAAAATGGACAATTTTAAAAGTACAGTTCTATCATCTCATTATGAGATGCATTTCCAACTTTTAAAAAGTGTTTACTTAAATTTGTGATATATTTTATTATGATCAACTCTGTCCTAGTAACTATAATTCAACTGATAAAAAAATTTAACATTTATAGACTTAATAAAGGAAATTTTCACTATGTTCTACAATTCAATTTAAAGGTGTTTTTGCTACAGATAAATATGACAATGTGATCCACAGAAGACTTTCAAGCAAAAAATTTATCATAGGGATAAAATTCTGTGAGGAAAGTAAATGAAAATAAGAATTAAAGGAGAGAAAAGAACAATGTAAATTTCCAAATGTTTATTTAATATTAAAGGAATGATGGTGTTGGTAAAGCTAAGGATCAAACTCCCAATGGTATTTAGATTCCACTGGGTGAATCTTATTTTTGGCCACATCTCAGCATATGGAACTTCACTCACCAGGGATCGAACCCACATTCCCTGCAATGGCAGCACAGAGTCTTTACCACTGAATCACCAGCAGAGTCCACCATTGGGTGTATTTTAAAAGAACAGGGCAAGTAGACCCAAGACCTGGGACAACTGGCACAGGCCCACTCTGGCCAAGTCAGGAAGAAAATCAATGGTAACCTTACAGCTGCCTCTTGTTTAGTTGCTCAGCTGTGCCCGACTCTTGCGACCCCATGGACTGTGGCCTGCCAGGCTCCGCTGTCCATGGGATTCTCCAGGCAAGAATACTGGAGTGGGTTGCCATCTCCTTCTCCAGGGGATCTTCCCGACCCAGGGATCAAACCCAGATCTTCCGCATTGGCAGGCGGGTTCTTTACCACTAGTGCCACCAGCAAGCCCACAGCTGCTCTTATCTCCCAGCTCATCCCTTTGAGGCCCTCATCCAGATCTGCCTTGAGTTTTCTATGGTCGCTCCTCCCAAGGAACAAACTCACAAAAACTGAGAAACTGCCTCTCTTGATGGGTCTGAATTTTAGTGAGAAATTTTGAAAAAAGCTAAAGACAGGAATGCCAGATGGAGGCTGTTCAGACATCAAGCTCTCTTCACGGTGGGATGTAGGAGGAGACACTCTCAGAACCGCTGTATTACCCAGCAGCCCATCCCACTTCCACCAGGCATCCCTGGTCACAGACCCAACACATTTTTAGGCAAGCAGTTGGTTCTAAACAAGTATCTATTGAATTAATTGTAATTAAGGGCTTCCCTGAATGGCTCAGCGGGTAAAGAATCGGCCTCCAATGCAGGAGATACAGGAGACTTGGGTTCGAACCCTGGCTGGAGAGGATCCCCTGGAGAACGGAAATGGCAACCCACTCCAGTATTCTTGCCTGGAGAATCCCATGGACAGAGGAGACTGGTGGGCAACAGTCCAAATCCAAAGGGTCACGGAGTTGGACACGACTGAGCAACTAAGCATGCATTGCAAATAATGTGAAAATATCCAAATAAATGGTTCAACAGTTGTGTCCTGGGCACAGCTGGGCCATACCTAGATGCAAAGCCTTTTTATGATAAGGAGGAAGAGAGCTAACTGGTGTAGAACTAACAAGATGGCTTGCTTGTTTTATTTCATCTAATCTTACTATTCTTTAAGGATGGTGCTAATATTATCCTGCGTTTACAGCAAAGATTCTCCAGGGGCTTAAATAACTTAGAAAGTCATAATGGAGTAAAAATATAATTATTTTCCAATCACTTTTTAGCTTCAAACCTTTTCCCAATAAAGTCTTAATTATCAAACAGATGACAGTAAAATTTTTCTCAAAGGAAAGACTGGGGGCCCATAGCTCCCCCGACTGTGTAGCCTCCAGGCTTCATCCCCCTCTCCCTGCAGAACCTCTTATCCTGAAGAAAGCCATTGGAAACCCTTGGATTCAGAGTCAGACACAGCTGCCTCTGAATCCCAGCTCCACTGCCTGTGAGCCATGGGACGGATGATATGTCCCTCTCTCTGTCCATCTGCACCAGGAGAGGACTTGCCCTAAAGACGCCCTGAAGTGTCATGCACACAGATGGCGCTCAGCAGACAGCAGCCACGTGACCTGCTCCTGTTTGCATAATGAGCAGGCAGTAGAGGCTGGATTCAGCCCCAGGTTCAAGCTGTCAGATTCCATGCCTTTCCTGCCACTTGCACCCTCCAAAAGCAGCTCCAGGCCCCTAAATAGAACGCAGAGAAAGGGCTCAGGATGCAAAGGCAAGCCAGTTTAGGAGCAAATCTGGAATGCTAACAAGAAAAAAAACACTGTCAAACTGGAAATTTCACAAAGGAAAGCAATATCCCCACACTTACAGACTGCTGAAATTCGCCAGCACTGAACTCAACCGTCTAGGGTGCATCAGTTCAGTATGGACAAGGCTGATGAGGAAACAGAGTGGCAAACAGATCTGAGCAGCGCAGCAGGGTTTAACCTGCCCTGAAAGACTGCTAAACATGCATGACATAAGGGACTTCTTTCGTTTTGGAATTTCTTTTTTCATCAGTTTGCAAATGCAATATGTATTTAAATACTGTATAATAAATGTTAAAATACTGGTAAGATTAAAAAAAACACCAACTATAACAATTTAACGTCCAACATACCCAAAATTACATCTTTGAAACTTCTTGAATTTAAGATGAAAAGTGAGAGGGGGCACATAGTCTTTTAATGATTTTAGAGATATACAGGGAAGAGGCTTAAAGACCACTGATACAGCCTGTTCCTTCAAATAGTCCACGTGAGGAGCTGTCAGTGCCAGCAGTCAGAGGGAGACAGGCCAAGAGTCAGGACAGAAGAGATCAGCCCTGCTCAGAGCTAAGGGACAGGAGCTAAACCCAAGCTAAACCCAAGCAGAGTGGGGAAAATGTATGGAGCCAGATTCCGAGCAGGGAATGGGCAGAGAGAGGACAGTCTTCCAGTGGTCCTTAAAGATGGAAGTTTCAAAAATAAAATTCTCTGGTATTACTCAAACTCATTCCAAACAAGTGACTTCACCATTTACAACCTGTCCCACTTATCCTATTTCCTAGAATCAGAATTTGCTTTTGAAGAGAAAGTTGTTTTTATTGTGAAATATGAATAATGCTAATACCCAAATGTGAAAAGTAGTAAATTTTTAAATTCAATAAAATACTCATTATGTTTAAAAAGACAGACTTTAACAAGCATCTAAGCAGCCAGTAATAGCACCTGTCCCATACTGTGTTTCAGGAGAAATCTGCTGCATGCTGAAAGAGAAGGGTGAATGAGTACTTGAAATATAAGAGCTTGTTTTAATACAAACCACGACCCCATGAGGCAGTTATATACTATCTCCAGTTAACAGAGGGGGAATTGAAGCCCCAAGAGGTTAGGTAACTTGTCATTAGGTTAAAACACGGCAGAATTAAACTTTAATCCAAGTTTGATGCTAAGGGGGAAACTCGTTCTTTTCCACCCAACTACATGGCTCAAGGTAGCTTCTGAATCAGAGACTAAAATATGTTCAGTTATTTAGTGTAAGGTTTACATTCTCTTGGTCTTAATTTTTTTTTTTTTAAACTGAAGCCTATATAATAGTAACTCAAATAGTAATACAAACTGGGACTCTAAGAATGTTTCATTCCTTTACTGATAATGGGTAAGAATAGCTTAATAGTACACAATACACTGAACATGATTCCTCATTATTTGACTTCCAAATATCCACCAACAGGAAACACGCATTTCTCCGTGGTGGCTTGAGTCCTATTTCTTAGATATCAGATATAAATAAACTTATCTGGACTTAACAAGAAAAAAAGAAAGCAAAAATATCCATAGTGAAAGCAAGGATCAAGGTACTGACAGCTCCTTTCACCTGGACTATCTAAAGGAACAAGCTGTATCGGTGGTCTTCAAACCTCTTCCTGGCACATCTCTAAAATCATTTTGAAAAACTACTTAAGCCCTCTCACTTTTCATCTTAAGTTCAAGGAGTTTCAAAGATCTAATTTTTGGTATAGTGGGTAAAACTGTTAGTTATTTTTTTTAAATGTTTGTCTTTTAAGTGTTTTAACATTTATTACACAATATTTAAATTCATATTACATGTGCTTGCTAAAATCTGTCTTTTTAAATATATTATAATGAGTACTTTGAATCAAATATATAATTTTACTATTTTTTCCATTTGGATATTAGCATTAGTGAATAAATGAGGAGTATGTATCTTCAGTAAGTGGTGCTGGGAACACTGGACAGCTACATGTAAAAGAATGAAATCAGAATACTCCCCAAACACTAGACACAAAAATGAACTCAAAGTGGATTAAAAGACATAAATATAAGACCAGGTACTATAAAACTCTTAGAGGAAAACGTAGGCAGAAGATTCTTTGACATAAATCTCAGCAAGATCTTTTTTGATTCACTTCCTATAGTAATTAAAATAAAAACAAAAATAAACAAATGGTATCTAATTAAACTTAAAAGCTTTAGCACAGCAAAAGGAAACCATAAACAAAAGAAAAAGATAATCCTCGGAATGGGAGAAAATATTTGTAAACAAAACAACGGACAAGGGATTAATCTCCAAAATATACAAACAGCTCCAGCAGCTCATTATTAAAAAACTAAATAACCGAATCAAAAAATGGAAGACCTAAATACACATTTCTCTAAAGATATACAAATGGCCAAAAAGCACATGAAAAGATGCTCATCATCACTAATTATTAGCAAAATGCAAATCAAAAGTACAGTGAGGCATTACCTCACACCGGTCAGAACAGCCATCATCAAAAAGTCTATAAATTATGGAGAAGATGTAAAGAAAAGGGAACCCTCCCACACTGTTGGTGGGAATATCAACTGGTACAGCCACTATGGAGAATTATATGGAGTTTCCTTGAAAAACTAAAAACAGAACTACTGTATGACCCAGGCGGGCATATACCCAGAGAAAACCATAACTCAAAAAGATACATGCACCCAAATGGCAACTGCAGCCCACGACAGCCAGGATGTGGAAGCAATCTAAATGTCTACCAACAGAGAAGCAGATCAAGAAGATGTGCACATATATACAACAGAATGTTACTCAGCAGTAAAAAAGAAAAAAAAGAACAAAATAATGCTATTTGCAGCAATATGGATAGAACCAGAGCTTGTCATACTGCGTAAAGCCAGTAAGACACAGAAAGACAAATACTATATGACATTGCTTATAGTGAGTGAGTGAAAGTCAGCCAGCCATGTCTGACTCTTTGCAACCCCATGGTCTATCCATGGGAGTTCTCTAGGTTTCTTGCCTAGAGTGGGTTGCGACTCCCTTCTCCATGGGATCTTCCTGACCCAGGGATCGAACTCAGGTCTCCTGCATTGCAGGCAGATTCTGTGCCGTCTGTGCTACCAGGGAAGCCCACAGATTACACGTGGAATCTAAAAAAATAAAAAAAGGGTAGGGATACAAATGAACTTATTTACAAAACAGAAGTAGAGTCATGGCCACGGAAAACAAGCTTATGGTTACCAGGGAATAAGGGCAGGGGGAGGCTGGGTGGCAAGAGATAAACTGGGAAAATCGGACTGACATATACACACTACTATATATAAAATAGGTAACTAACAATAACCTGCTGCATAGCGCAGGAAACTCTACATAATGCTCTGTAATGGACTAAATGGGAAAAGAATCTTAAAAAAAAATAAGGGGCATGTATCTTGATTGTGAATAGCTAAAAATTTAATTTTAAAAGTGCAATATGGTTTTTAGGAATTTTTGTACTGAAAACATTTTCTGTTTCCTAAGTTCTGGAGCACAAACCAAATTCCAACATAACTGTGTGAACGATCCAGTGATTCAACGCTGTCGTGCGCATGTGCGTTCAGCCACTAAGGGGGGCCCTCAGGGCGATCATGCTTTCTCTTAAATGCAGTAAACTCATCAAGAGGAAAAAGCACTCACCTGATAAACACGTCATTAGGCCCAAGGCAAGCATAGCACCAGCCAATACTGTCAAACGGTTATAGCGCATTGCCATGATGGCTGCTATAAAAAACGTCTTATCACCCAGTTCAGATACAATGATAACTGATATGGCAGCCACAAATGCATGGATAAATCCCAAATTAGTTTGGGTAGCTGGATCTTCTTTATTGGAATGAACTGCAGCAGCTGGTGTAAATCCTTTCTGAAATTAGAAAATACATATTAGCTGTTTTTTAAAAATAATAAAATAAAATAATAATAGCAGTATTTTAAATTATTTAACTTGTAGGTGAATTGAAATTGTTTTTCTATTGTAGTCATTAGACTTATTTACTGTCTAACCACTGCCTCAGTGATGACAGCAACCTCTGATTGATGGTTGTTAAAATGGAAATCCAAGCACAAGTCTACAAAACAATTTAGAAAAAGAGCAGAGACCAGCTCTAGCCACACATTAAAATTACCCTATTTTCTAAATGCATGTGAATTGAGTTCTTAGCTATGCCTCATTCAAATCTTTGTTCATAATTTAGGTGTAAGACCTAAGGTATCCTTATCAAACTTTCAAGTAACAGGAAGCTGAGAGAAATTTCATGAACACTTAAGAGAACAAAGCAGGATCTGAAAGCTCAGTAGGCTAGCGGATGAGCTGGCTCTAGCTAAGCTGAGATCTAGTATCACTGGATATATGGATGGTCCTACACCAATACCCTAGTCTGTAACACGGCCTAATAAAGAAGATAAGCTGAGTTTTTGTTGCTGTTAAGGCCATTTTGAGTTGCATATATGACAAAGTTCCAAAAAAGCACCAAGCACTTTAAAGAGTTAATGACAAGTTCATCTTCTGTGCCTCACAGTCCTTCCCCAAAGTTCTGCACTGGCTCTGAGGCACCACATGCTAAGGCACCACCGCCCTCTGAAGGTAACCTCAGACAGAAGAGACTCTAAAACCAGGGGCTGGCAAGCTACTGGTAAGAGTAGATCCAGCTGAAAATGACTTTTCCGTTTTTTATGGGATTGCAAAAAAAAAGACAAAGGGAAGGAGGGAGGGAGAGGGTTGGAGAGAAGTAGGAAAGGAACATTAGGCAACAGAGACCTTAAGGGAGCCTACCAATATGTGGCCAAACCTAAAATATTTATTACCTGGCCCATGACCAAAAAAAAGGTTTGCTAACTCAGGCTCTAAAACAATCACATAAGGAATGGGCACCTAATGTTCCAATAACTGAAAAAGTCTATATGAAAGTCTCTGCGGGCCCAAGGGGTAGAAGTAAAAAGTTACAGGTGGCAGGTTATATATAGCTGAACACAGAGAAAAGAGTTCTACCTCATGAGGGTTTCCAGAGGTTGAAATGCACTGCTAGCCTGTGTGCATTCTCAGTCGTGTCCAACTCTCTGCGACCCCATAGATTGTAGCCTGCCACGCTCCTCAGTCCGTGGAATTTTTCAGGCAAGAATATTGGGAGTGGGTTGCCATTTCCTTCTCCAGGGGGCCTTCCCGACCCAGGGATGACACTAGCGTCTCCTACATTGACAGACTGATTCTTTACCCCTGAGCTACCTGGGAAGCCCATATGACATAAACTTGACTCCCAAAGTCCACGATAAGGATCAGAAAACTTTACTAAAGCATTACTCAGACTAGACCTCTAAGGTAAAGATTTGGGAAATTTAACAATTCAGAAAATATTTGGCATTAGGGCTAAATTGAAAGGGCAGCCTTGGAAGGCCAGCTCATGATTAACCAAGTACCATTTATTCTAGCTTTCTCTCCATCATCATTTTAATTCCAACTATGCTGGTTTTCTTTTGAAAATGAGTTTTCTTTCTATTTAAATACCCTAAGAGCATTAAACATGATAAAAAAAATATATGCATTTTCATTCAGTTTTCACTAATGCAACATTTTCCTCTTGGAAATACTTTTTGTATGAAACAATCTTGTTGCAAAATATTTAGGGCCTGAAATCCAAGAAAATATTTTAGGAATATATATATACCATTTACAACCAATTTCAAACAGAAAATGTTTACTTTTAAAAACAAACACAATAGTGATCAAAACACATATTCTCGGTTTCTTATTTCCCAGCTATAAAACAGAGGCCACATAGCCTCTCCATTCCTTTATGAAATTATGAGGATAAAATAAAACTTGCCTTATAAGCACAAAGCAAAACAAAAGCTGATGCTTGTGAACTGTGGTGTTGGAGAAGACTCTCAAGAGTCCCTTGGAAAGCAAGGAGATCAAACCGGTCAATCCTAAAAGAAATTAACCCTGAATATTCATTAGAAGCTTAAGTTGAAGCTACCAATACTTTGGCCACCTAATGTGAAGAGCCAACTCACTGGAAAAGACCCTGATGCTGGGAAAGATTGAAAGCAGGAGGAGAAGGGGACAACAGAGGATAAGATGGTTGGATGGCATCATCAATTCAATGGACATGAGCAAACTCGTGTGTGAGCAAACTCAGGGAGATAGTAAAGGACAAGGAAGCTTGGCATGCTGCAGTGAATGGGCTCACACAGAATCAGAAACAACTCAGTGACTCAACAACAGCAAAACCAAAACTATATATTCTTAAAATCTTTCTATTTACAGAGCATTAAAAAAAAAATCAACTTATAGTTTTTGTTATATATTGAGCTGATCCTGGATAGCCCAAATTAGTGTTAAACAGCCACCAACCATGGTGTGATTAAGAATTTTAAAAAAAAGTATCAGGGTATTATGACGATGTGTGTGTGTGTATGTGCACACTCAATTGTGTCCATTTGTGACCCCATGGACTGTAACCCACCAGGCTCCCCTATCCGTGGAATCTTCCAAACAAGAATACGGAGTGGCTGTCATTTCCTCCTCCAGGGGATCTTCCCGACCCAGAAATGGAATCTGCATCGTAGGCAGCTCCTGCAGTGGCAGGCGAATTCTTACCACTGGGCCACCTGGGAAGCCCACTATGAAGACAGAGGATTTAAAAACTTAAAAGGTTAATAAATGCAGAAAATGATCAATTACTATTCATTCATTTGTTGTCATTACCCAAGTAATTACTATGTGCAGGGACCAGCTTCTTTTCCTAGTTCATCTCCAGAGGGGCAGAATGTAATGGTTAATACATGGGTTCTGGAGTCAGACTGTCAGCGTTCGTAGCCAAGACATTACTGGTTACTGTATGACATTGGGCCAGTAAGTTTACCTCCCTGTGACTCAAGTTACATCTCTATGATGAGGGGTATCTATCATAGATTGATAAGGTTGGTGTTAGGATTAAATGAATTACTACACGTAAAGCCCTGAGAATGGTGCCTAATACACAGTAAACAGTTATAGTTAGTTATTCCAGCACATCACAAACGACCAGTTAAATCATCCCAAAACTAATTTCCCAAAACTAATGACCTTAAGCCTAGAACATAAAATACAAATACTTAATTCTGGTAACTATACAATATGTCCCATGTAATCACATACTAATTCCCAAAATGAATCTTACATTTCCTAGTGAAGGATGAGCCAGAGCAACACTGTCCAACAGTAAATAATGCAAGCCACATAATGTAATTTTTTAATTTCTAGAGAATTTCTTGGCAGTCCAGTGGTTAGCCAGATATTAAACAATAAAAACAGATAAAATTATTTTTAATATTATTTTATTTAACCCAATAGACCCAAAATACTACTCTAGGAGTATTTTTCAATTAATGAGATATTTAACCCTCTTTTTTTCCGTAACAAATCTTCCAATTCTAGTGTGTATCTACTCACTGCACACATCTCATGCACCTCTCAATTCGGACCTGCCACATCTTTTCAGGTGGTTAAGAACAGTCACACGGCTCATAGCTGTAGTACTGAACAGTGCAGTTCAAGAGTATGAGCTTTTGGTAACCACAAACTTGCTATCATGCAGTCCTACTTCCTTCCTACCATCCTATTATCCTCCTATTTATCTAGATTCCTCAAGACCCAACTTCTGTGGAACCTGCTGAGCAATGCCTACCCCAACAACTCCAGCCCCTAAGGATCCCACTCTCCTCAAACTGAAGGCATGCTGTGGGCAGTGAGTCATGGCAAGTACATAACGGAATTAGTTTGAGACAGGAACACTCAGGGAGTTAAACTTTTTGTATTAGAAACAAGTATAAACATACTGTTATCATTTGAAATAGTTAAAAGAGACAAAATAACTAAATGCCCATACACAGGGAACTGATTAATAAATGGTAGCTGCATTTACTGGAATATTATGGGCTGAAAGTAAGAATGTTTTATATACACTAGTAAGAAAAAAATCACTAAGACATTTTTAAGTTGAAAAAAGTATGTCCTACGTATGTGGTCACTGTATTATGTTATGGGGTGGAGAGTCAGGCAGGTTTATAAAGTATACACATAGTTGCTAATGCTCAAGAAATCTCAGGAAACAGTAACAGTGGCCAGGGAAGGAACCAGGATGACTAGAACAGGTGTGGGCAAACTTTCTCTTAAAGGGCCAAACATTTAACCTCTTGGGCCATAAAGTTTCTCTGGTAATTACCCAATTGGTGCTATGGTCTGAGATCAGCCATAGGTAATACTTAAATGAATGGCCGGCTGCTACTGCTGCTGCTAAGTCACTTCAGTCGTGTCCAACTCTGTGCGACCCTATAGATGGCCTCCCACCAGGCTCCCCCATCCCTGGGCTTCTCCAGGCAAGAACACTGGAGTGGGTTGCCATTTCCTTCTCCAGTGAATGGCCTAGCTCTAGTCTAATAAAACTTTACTTACAATAAGACGCAATCAGTGGTAAACTAGTTTGCTGACCCCTGAGCTAGAATACAAGAGGAGACACACTTTTACCTTTTGGATTTTTCACCATGCTCATGATTAAAGACACCTATTATGCCCCACTTCAAAAATCACTTGACCCAATCTCTTACCCCAGCCATGGATGATCAATTCTGCAAGCTGTAACTGGCTTCAGGCAGATCCAACCAGAAAATAACTGTTCTGCACACCCTTATTCACTTATACACTACCCAGAAGTGTGGAGGAATCAAACTCTACGGGCCAACCTTTTACCAACACCGAGGAATCAATTCTGAGGTTCATTTCATAGAGCTCCTGGAAAGTCTCAACAAGATGTGTGCTAGTCACTCATGGAGCAGATAACTTGAAAATTCATGAGGTACATCGACCTCCTTCCCTGGACTGACAATTTGAAAGAAAACAGGCTTTATTCTGAGAACAGGGAGTAAACCATCAGATGAATGACTGGAGTAAGATAAGAAAGATAAACTGGGCCCACACTGAAACGCCTGTATGTTTATGGACCAGCTAAGAGGCAAGGGAGAAGCCTTTTAAAGTTTTTGAGTAGAAGACACAAACGTAATTAAGGCACCGTGACTAATAGATCAGGACAGAAAGTAAAGAATACCAACCACTGAACCAATTAATTAGGAGGTCTACTGCACAAGACTCATGTTGAAGACACAATAAAGGAAAAAATTCTGTACATGATGAGAAAGAAAAATTATAAAATTTTTAAAAGGCAAAGAATCAAAGATACTATTCATATTCCTCTAAGGTATATGGGAAAGAGGAATAAAAATAAGGGGCCTGGTTTCACACATGTTCGACTTGAGGATAAAAAGCATTTCAAATAAAGATTTCCAAGAGGTTTGGAAATCCAAGAGATTTCAGAAATGAAACACCTGAGTTTAGGCCAGCATAGTCTCAAAGTATGTATTTGGTTGCTGGCAACCTGAATTTATCAGCTAGAGCTTTGCAAGACTAGATTTCTAAGGGAAAAGGCAGAAATTACACTGAAAAAAAACGAGCTTCAGACAATGTCTATATTTAGGGAAGGGAGTGGAGGAGGGAAACAAAGAGAAAATTGTCTTGGATATTTAGAGAGGCAGGCAGAAGAACACCACAGATGGTCAAGTTAGGGGCAATCATCATTTCACTGAGCTACTAACTAAATGCCATGGATTTTCATACACAGTTTTATTTGACACTCAAAACCTTAAAGCTGTTATCCCAATTTAACATAAAAGAAGAAACTGAGAACCAACAGGGTTAAATAACTCCCTCAAGTTCACGCAAACTGAGGTAAGAGTAGGACTCTTAAAAACATAGAGAGTTAACAGTGTTAAAGAAGAACTGAAAAAGAGCCCTGGATTTAGCAATTAATTAGGTTACAGGTATCCTTCAAAAATGAACTTTCAGTATAAAGACATGGGATGACGCCAGATAACAGAAGACTAAAGCAAGGTGAAAAAGCCGCTAATTCTCTAGTTAGAAATTTCATTTATAAAGCTGAAGAAAAGAAACTAATACAAGCAAGCAGTTAAAACAACTGCCTTTCCCCTCCCCCCTTCCAAACAGGAGAAACCTGTGGGAATGTGTAAGCAGATAAAAAGGACCCAAAGAAAAGGAGAGAATAAAGATACTGAGGAAGTAAAGTACTAGAGGTCAGGAGTATGGGCACAGGGAGAGAGGGGGTATGGAAAGGGCGATAGTTTTGCCCATTACAGAAGGAAGGCAGAAAGTACTAGCATAGAAGCAAATATTTAGATTAGTACAGGAAGGTCAGAGGCAGTGACTATAACTCCAGTTTTGGCATTCCACTGGTCAGTTACACAGCGTTAAAGTAATGAAATACACTCTTCTCCTCAGTACAAATACCATTCTTGCAGATTTGGATCTAAAATCCAAATTATTTACATCCTAAGAGTAGGGTCAATAACTTATCATTAAAAACTAAAGACAAAAAACTTAATAAAACTCTTCCTTACTTAAAGTTAAAATTAGTTTGAAATTGAGAGACTGTGAAAAAGCACCTTCATTTAGAGAATAACCTTTTATTCTCTAGAATAAAAATATTCTAAATATCTAAAGAGTCTTCCCTTTATCTTCAAGAAAAGGAAGAAAATAACAGTTAACAATGAAAAAAATAATTTCTAGTTCCAGAGTTCAAATGAACACATATGTATTAAAACTCATACAGATAGCTGCATCAGAATCTCCATCTACACATAATGAAACCAGAGAAGATGAAGATGCTTTCTTTTAAACAAAATCTACAGCCTGCTACCAAGAAAAAGATTGATGTCCCTGCAAAAATAAAAACAAAAGTCCCCAACAAGTTACCACACAAGAAGTGAGATTATTTGAAGATAAAGGAGTTAGAGGAAAGTGCTTAAAACTGGCTTATAACTGTCTCCTTGCCATTGCTTTATTGTATCAAGTCAGAAAAACCTTTCCAAAGTTGAAAAAAATGTGTGTAAAAAGACATGTATAACTTAAACTGCGACACCACTGATAAACTTGGTTTTAAAAGATGACATTAAAATAAATAAAATTACATTTTATTATAAATATTCATGATCGTCTTTTTGTGGATGGCTTAGCTTTTTAAATATTTTTTATGAATTTACTGTTAATTCATATCAGAATAATATATTTAACAATTACATTTTTATCTTAATGAATGTTTATGTTTGCTTATATAAATGTTATGGTTTTGCAATGTGTTTATAAATTTTGACATTTGAAACGTATTATTTCATTGATTTTTTTAAAATTAACTGCTCTGATAGTAGAACACCAACAAATAAATGCAGTAACATCAGATCACTTCATTCTGAAGCAACAATGAGTAAGACAAGCGTCTTCATGCCTGATAGCTTCAGTCTTAGCTGTAAAGAGGTTAGAACTGGGAGTTTGGACTGGATGGAGCAGGACTGAAACTTAATGAAAACAGACAAAAGTTTAAAATATTGTGTGAAAGGCCTTTGTGTTAAAAGACACTACATAAAAGAAATGCCAAGAAATAGTAAAGTAGAAATACAGTATAGAGAATTTGTTCTGGGTCAAGTGGTAGGCTTCCGTGGATTTATCAACAGTGCTTTGCAACCAGAGCAGTCCTTCTTTAGTCTTCCAGAATACACAGCAAATTACAAATTACCTCTATTAAATCTATCTGAACTCCCTGACCTAAAGGGACTTAATGCTTCTTGGAGTTCATACTCGCAACAGGAAAGAAATTAAGAAAAAATTGAGTATGTCACTAGAGGTGAACTGCATAAATGAAAGGATCCCAGTGATCAACAGGGCTTTTTTCATGGGTTTGTGAAATGCGGTTTATTTATAACTATAAGTTCAGAGTAAACTCCCTCAACTTTTTTTCACCTGATTATGGAGAGAGAAAAAAAAATCCAATGTAGAAAATCCTATTAGAAGTTCAGTAATCTTGCTTCAAAGCACCCTATAAAATACAACTACATTTTTACAATACATCTTACATTTGAAAGCTCCCTAATAAAGGAGATTTTTTTTTTTCCTCTCCATTTTCAAAAGAGGAAACTAACACAGTGGCATGAAAACATATATTGATGTATCCTACACTTTTAAAAGATCTGTTGCATGTAGCTGCAAAGCAAAACAGTTGAAACTTTTTGATATTTGGTGATGCTGAATCCTTGCCTACATGGCTATTAAACTTAACTCTGATGATATCTTACTTCTACCAAGTGGACAAAAAAAAGCAAATGATATTGACATTACATAGTTTAGAAACTATGTGGGGGGGAAAAAACCTCTTCCAACATACTGTGATACAAGAGGAAAAAAAAACCAACACTTGAGCCAAAACAAAAAGTTACATGAAAATACAATTAAAAACAAAATAATTAGATTCTACTAAAATACAGAAAAAGTTCCTAGTGTCTAAGAAGAACCACCACGAATGTATCAAAATAGAAAAACAAAAATTATATTGTGCCTGTCCCTTCCCTCCACACCCCCAGTTTTAAAGACAGGATTCTTCGGACACTTAAATATGGTCACTGGACACTCTTGCCTTTTTTTTTTTTTTTTTTTACACAGCTATACTTCTCCCAGCTGTCTAAAAGGGTATCAACCAGCACACCTCCCACTATTTGTATCTCAAAAATCACTATATGACCAAAACTTTAATGTAAGACCTGGAAAATTACATAACCCAAAATACTTATTGCTTTAAAATAAACTTCTGATAAAGAGTGAAATGACAGAAGGCTAAAAGATGAACATTAAGAATGAATTTCATGAATCAGCATTTCAGTTCAATTTTGGAAGTGGACATGGCAAGCTGGGTCAGCTGGATCCAGGAGTCACAGGCAGGAGAGAGAAATCACTCTAAGTCAGGAAATTTCAGGAAAGTCTTCAGAGAGGAGATAACTGGCTGCTTCTTGAAAAGTGGGAAAGGTTCTGATCAGTGGGCTTCAAGCTCATTAATCCACTTTTACTTATAGGTCTTTGTTGGAAAGCAACAGAGCACATGGCAGGCCTTGGATGTGAGTACAGTGGTATGACTGGGAGTGGGGCTAAAAAGCCTGGAGGGGTTGACTGCAGTCAGATTACCAAGAAACCTGAATATCCTGCTGAAAAGGCTGGACTGAAATCAGTAAGCCAGGCAACTCACTGACGATTTCTGAGAAGGAAAATGCAATTCAATGGTAGGAAGATTAGTTAGGTGAGGACAGGCTGGAGGTAGCCTGGGGTGGAAATGTGATGGTTGAGTGCCCATGTCCTCTACTAGAAAAGACTACAGAGGATCTGAGTTCAGAAATCCAAACTGGAAACGAGGAGAAAGCTCAGGACCCAGGGTGGGATTAAATATAAAAACGCTGCTGAGATTTTGAACACTGATCACTAAGTGATTCTATTAACATAAATTAAGATGTTAACGTCTACTTAGTGAGGGCCAAAATGCAAGATTCTGGTACACTTAAAAATTTAGTCTTTGGCATCCCACACTGCTTGCATACAAAGACAGACTATTCCTCTGCATTCCTCAGGGTTACTTACTACAAGCCAGAGCACGTTTTTAATAGTCACCCTTCCTTATCCACATATATTTGGCAAAAATCACAAGTTGTGCGAAACTGAATCTGGTAAACAGTTCGGGATAAGCTGCTTCAACAATGAAATGGCAGATGTTATTATTCTCAGAGAACAAGAAAAGCCTCCCAGCTGCCCTCCGTTAAAACTTTTCTACTTGGGATGAGTATTTCCAGTTCTCTAGGATCCATCTGATCAACAAGACGCCCCCTTCCTCAGCAGCATCTGCATCCTCCCGAACTAAAGGTTTACAGTGGCCTCCCAGCTCTGCTCTCCCCTCCCCCATAAGGAGCCGGGCGAGGCCAGGGCCCACCCGGGAAGGGCACACTCCCCGGTCTTCCACCCCGGGAAGCCGGGGCCGAGGTCCCCTCCTCGCGCCGGCAGCCTGAGTCGAGGGCGGCGCTCCGGGAGCGGCGAGCCTGGTACCCGGCGCCGCCAGCTCCGCAGCCTCGCCCTCCCGGGCCCGTCCCGCTCACCTCGACCCGGGCCGGCTCGGGGCCCTGCACAGCCGCGGGCTGCGGCTGCAGCTGCTGGGCAGGCGCCGGCGGTTCCTTGTTCCGGTGGCTGAGGGCTTCGTCGGGTACGGCCCGGACCCCGGCCGGGGCCCACAGCAGAGGAACCAGCAGGAGCAGAAACAGCCCGGGCGCAGATGCGCGGCCGCTACCCCGGGCCGCCGCCGCCATCCCGCCCGCCGAGACGGCCGCGGACCGGCGTCTCAGGAGGAAGTGCGGGCGACTGGAAGCTTCGACCCCAAGCCGTTCCTGGGCGCGCCCCCCACGCCTCGCCGCCGGCTCAGGGAGGAGCCTGCAGCATGCGGGAAGTAACCAACGGAGGACGTGAGACAGGGCGGGCCGGCGTCTACCGCCGGCGACTGGTCCTCCCGGGGCCCTGACCACACGACTCTGCCAACTGTCTCAGTGCGGCCCGGCCCAATTCCTCCGGGCCCCGCCCCTGCCTGTGACGGCCTCCCATTGGCCCGGCGTCCGCCTCGGCGTCGTGACGTCCTCGGGCAGGTTGAGATGCGGCTCGCGCTCTCCTTCCTTTGGACCCGGCGCTCCCGAGGTGCTGGGAGCCCCGTGACCTTCCTCGTCTCGCATCCTTCCCGCGGCCCACTCTGGAGCCTCTTCATCTCGCTGTGCCCACCGTCCCAGAACCGTGCGGCTCTTTATTGTTTCCTCCTGAGTCTTCTGCCCTAATATCCAGACCGTCCCCCCCACCCCCATCTCTTCTCTTAGCCTTTCCTAAATGTCAAGTTAGTTCGGGCGTCCTGGTTACGTGGCACTTACGGGAATCGCCACGCCTTAGACAGGTTCCTCACTTCACCGATTCTCGGTGCCGTCTCCGACCTGGTGATCTACTGAGGACAGTATTCTTGAGCTTCAAGATGCGATTATGTGAACAAACCTTTGAAATGAGACTTAGGAAATAACAGAAGAAAATTTTCAAGCTTTGTTTTAGATATTGTTTGCCTATAATCACCCCCAGATCAAAAACATCTAACATTACCCTTTTCCTGCAACGCCTTTTTGTTTTACATGTTTTGGGCCATATCGATTTTAGACTGGCCTCTTAAAATGTTTGTTTGGCTTTTGAAATGGAGTGTTTAGGATTTTTGAAGGGTGAGGATAGGGTAGGTAAAAATAGAAAACAGAAAAGAACGATTGGCTGAGAATATTTTTCCATCCTATTAAAAAAAGTTGAGCTATTAAGTGTGACTAAGGTTGTGCTAACATGTGCCAGGCACCATTATTCTTTATATATATTACATATATTAAACCTGGGCATCGTGAAAAAACTAAGGAAGGTTATCAGTAAATAGTGGAACAAGAAACGAATCCGCCAAAACAATCTGTGGCAGAATGGACAAACCTTTTAATTCATTGAAGATACCATGTTATGTCATGGGTTAGTAAAGCTTTTGTCCATGCCACTCTTCCTGTCTGTAATTAACTTCCTCCATTCTGTCACTGTAAACTCCTACTCATACTTTGAAATCCCTTTCCGGCTGACCACTCAGAAGTCTTCCCTAAACACCTCCTGTTACAGAATTCATCACTACTTGCTTCATGCTGCTGTAGCTAATGCATGATGTATTACTGTGTTAGTAACAAGGATGCCTTACAGTTTGGCATACAACTATTTTGCCTCCCAATGTATCCCTAGGGTGCAAATGTTTGAGCCTCACAAACTAGTAATAGAGAACCCAGAGGTGTGAACTGTCCTCCCCCAACAACTCCCTCTCCTCCATGCCTACAGCCGAGCAGTGCTTGAGAGCTACCTGAAGGGAAGTCTGGCGGCTCAGTCTAATGGCTGAGGCAGAGGATAAATGCAACAAAACAGGCCATGTGTCCCCGGTTCCTGGAAGATGCTTGGCTTATTTTCTGGGGGTGGGCTCACATACTCCAGAGCTAACAGGAAGTACTCATGGCTGAATTCCCAGTCACCTCAGCAAGTGTGGCAGTGAGGACTTATGGGTTAAGCTACAGGATGTCTGTGGGTGAGGGGTGGCTCAGGGGCAAGGCAGCAAAGCTATTTAGCAGATGTGAACAGCCTTGCCCTCAGGGGGCACTTGCCAGGAGGTCAGTGCAGTGTCAGAATTTGGCCAGAGTGGGTCCCTATTGGCCTGTTCCAATGTCACTCTGAGTCAGGGTCCCTCAGTTCAGTTCAGTTCAGTCGCTCAGTCATGTCTGACTCTTTGCGACCCCATGAATCGCAGCATGCCAGGCCTCCCTGTCCATCACCAACTCCTGGAGTACACTCAGACTCACGTCCATCGAGTCACTGATGCCATCCAGCCATCTCATCCGCTGCCGTCCCCTTCTCCTCCTGCCCCCAATCCTTCCCAGCATCAGAGTCTTTGCCAATGAGTCAACTCTTCGCATGAGGTGGCCAAAGTACTGGAGTTTCAGCTTTAGCACCATTCCTTCCAAAGAAATCCCAGGGCTGATCTCCTTCAGAATGGACTGGTTGGATATCCTTGCAGTCCAAGAGACCCTCAAGAGTCTTCTGCAACACCACAGTTCAAAAGCATCAATTCTTTGGCGCTCAGCCTTCTTCACAGTCCAACTCTCACATCCATACATGACCACTAGAAAAACCATAGCCTTGACTGCTACTGCTGCTGCTGCTGCTGCTGCTAAGTCGCTTCAGTCGTGTCTGACTCTGTGCGACCCCACAGACGGCAACCTACTAGGCTCCTCTGTCTCTGGGATTCTCCAGGCAAGAATACCTGAGTGGGTTGCCATTTCCTTCTCCAATGCATGAAAGTGAAAAGTGAAAGTGAAGTCGCTCAGTTGAGTCTGACGCTCAGCGACCCCATGGACTGTAGCCTACCAGGCTCCTCCGTCCACGGGATTTTCCAGGCAAAAGTGCTGGAGTGGGGTGCCATTGCCTTCTCCATAGCCTTGACTAGACAGACCTTAATCGGCAAAGTAATGTCTCTGCTTTTGAATATGCTATCTAGGTTGCTCATAACTTTTCTTCCAAGGAGTAAGCGTCTTTTAATTTCATGGCTGAAGTCACCATCTGCAGTGATTTTGGAGCCCCCCCAAAAAACGTCTGACACTGTTTCCACTGTTTCCCCATCTCTTTCCCATGAAGTGATGGGACCAGATGCCATGATCTTCGTTTTCTGAATGTTGAGCTTTAAGCCAACTTTTTCACTCTCCTCTTTCACCTTCATCAAGAGGCTTTTTAGTTCCTCTTCACTTTCTGCCATAAGGGTGGTGTCATCTGCATATCTGAGGTGATTGATATTTCTCCTGGCAATCTTGATTCCAGCTTGTGTTTCTTCCAGTCCAGCATTTCTCATGATGTACTCTGCATAGAAGTTAAATAAGCAGGGTGACAATATACAGCCTTGACGTACTCCTTTTCCTATTTGAAACCGGTCTGTTTTTCCATGTCCAGTTCTAACTGTTGCTTCCTGACCTGCATACAGATTTCTCAAGGCAGGTCAGGTGGTCTGGCATGCTCACGTCTTTCAGAATTTTCCACAGTTTGTTGTGATCCACACAGTCAAAGGCTTTGGCATAGTCAATAAAGCAGAAATAGATGTTTTTCTAGAACTCTCTTGCTTTTTCCATGATCCAGCGACCATGTTGGCAATTTGATCTCTGGTTCCTCTGCCTTTTCTAAAACCAGCTTGAACATCTGGAAATTCACAGTTCACGTATTGCTGAAGCCTGGCTTGGAAAAATTTGAGCATTACTTTACTAGCATGTGAGATGAGTGCAATTGTGCGGTAGTTTGAGCATTCTTTGGCATTGCCTTTCTTTGGGATTAGAATGAAAACTGACCTTTTCCAGTCCTGTGGCCACTGCTGAGTTTTCCAAATTTGCTGGCATATTGAGTGCAGCACTTTCACAGCATCATCTTTCAGGATTTGAAATAGCTCCACTGGAATTCCATCACCTCCACTAGCTCTGTTCATAGTGATGCTTTCTAAGGCCCACTTGACTTCACATTCCAGGATGTCTGGCTCTAGATGAGCGATCACACCATCATGATTATCTGGGTCGTGAAGATCTTTTTTGTAGTGTTCTGTGTATTCTTGCCACCTCTTCTTGATATCGTCTGCTTCTGTTAGGTCCATACCATTTCTGTCCTTTATTGAGCCCATCTTTACATGAAATGTTCCCTTGGTATCTCTGCTTTTCTTGAAGAGATCTCTAGTCTTTCCCATTCTGTTGTTTTCTTCTATTTCTTTGCACTGATCGCTGAAGAAGGCTTTCTTATCTCTTCTTGCTATTCTTTGAAACTCTCAGTCTGAGAGTCAGGGGCCCTCAGACTCTGCCAATTTAGGCTACAAGTGTCAGACTCCAAAGTGATCAGCTCTTTCCATGCCCTTGTGTGCTAAATCAAAGCTGGTTCTAGCTTTCACTGCCTTGAAGATTTAGAGCCATCATTGTTTTAGTCATCACTGATAACTAACTCCTTTCGAAAAAAAGAAAAAAAAAACCACCTAAAAACACAGGCAGTTTCCTGATAATCTCTTGCAGACAGAGCTACTTACATGACCCCCACCCAATAAAGATGTTGGATGCTCAACAATTCCAAGATGATTTTTTTTGGTCCTGGCCTGCATAGATGTAATCTCACTAAAATGGAATCGCTAGTTGGCACCCCTCTGGCAAGAAACTCTACTACATGTGCATACCACTGTATTTTAAAGTTGTTGTTTTCAAAATTCCTGTCTCCTTAGCTTTAAATGGGCTTCCCTGGTGGCTCAGACTGTAAAAAATCTGCCTGCAAGGCAGAGACCTGGGTTGGGAAGATCCCCTGGAGGAAGGCATGGCAACCCACTCCAGTGTTCTTGCCTGGAGAATCCTCATGGACAGAGGAACCTGGTAGGCTATGTTTTATCTTTTATATCTTTTATATATAAAAGCTATCTTTTATCTTTTTTATCCCTGACACCTAACAGATTTTCTAACTTGGTGATAGTGATAGTCATCCTCACCTTAGTAATAGTAGTGGCAAATCTTTATCGAATGCTTCTTTTGATCCATGCAGTGCATTTTGTGTGTTACATGAATGATCTCACGAGGTAGATACTCTTATCCTTATTTTTACAAATGAGAAACCTGAAACAGCTCAAGTAACTTTCCCCAAATTGCATAGTTTGTGTCAGACTTGTGCTTATATCTGCTTGTTGAACTTAACTGTGTCTTACTTACTGAAAAGCCAAACATACAAAACCAGCCAATTAATGAACATTTCTATTATCATTAGAGGAGAATGTCCTTTCTCCACTCCAAGTTTCCATGAGGAGGACTGTTTCCTGGCTTCTCTCCAAGGCTTAAGCATTTCACCTCTGATGATGGAAAGTAAATTTGGGCAGAGTAATTGAGTATACCAGGCTCATTTCTGCCCCTTTCTTCCTCTTGGGAGATACAACCCACAGGGAAAAACTAATTTCTGCTGCTCTTCCCAGGGCCTGCATGCTCCCAGCCTAGAGCTGCTTGGAACTGGGTGGAGACAGCCCTTCATTCTGGAATTCAGTATTAGCTCAGCACACCTGGCTACTAGACCTAAAATCACTTCTGGGGGCTGCTCTCTCTCTTTTGTTTTCTTTCTCAACTTTTCAGAAGTAGGGAAGAGGCCAGCTATTTCCTGAGCTGTATCTTCTCTTAGAGACCTCTCCCTGCACCCCAGAATCATAGAGGGTGAATTTAAGCTTTTCAGCTTGAAACAGTCCACAGAGTAAAGGCTGGTTAGAAAAGCCAGGGCACCAGAGTGATGAGGATGAAGAAGGGGAAGCAGAAACTAGAAACTTCCCGCTAAGTGTCAACTGAAAGCGAAGTGAAGTCGCTCAGTCATGTCCGACTCTTTGCAACCCCGTGGACTGTGGCCCACCAGGCTCAACTGAAGATCATTCAAAACTAAGGAGAAGGTACTTGGCAAGTTGAAATGTAAATGAAGGGCAAATAGCAATTTGCAATTTGCTTTGCGCGCACAATTCTTTAAAGCACTTCTGCTATGTGAAATGAAGCATCCCATTGCCCTAGGTGTGCTTAAACCCTTAAGGTGATGGTGATCTGGACCTTGTAGGACAACTCCTCTGCTCCTGAGTAAAGGGGAACTGCCCTTTCAGGTCCATTCTTGAACATTTCTAGGTTTCCATAGGCAGGATGAAAATTCCCAAAAGAATGCTAAACACGTGCTCCATGAATTCTTATTTATCCACCTATATGCCTGCCATCTCCATCTAGGTGTTTCACAGGCATTTCAAATAGAGCCTGGGAAATCCTGCTCCTTCAGTCTCCCATCTCCGTGGAGGGAAGCAGCATACCCCTGCAGAGTCCTCTCATTTGCTCCTGCCTTGAATCCAGTCCCCCTGCCAAGTTCTGTTGTCTCTGTCTCTAAAACAGATCCTGAATCTGCCTCTGTCTCCTCTATTACCACCTTGTCTAGACTAGGTGTCATTTCTTACCTGGATTGTTACAATGGCTCCTACTTGGCCTCCCCTCTTGCACAACTGCCAATCTATAATCTAACCAGTGTCCAGAAGAATCTTTCAAAATTAATATAAATCAGTGCATCCCCCTGTTTAACATTATGTTCAAGCTGGTTTTAGAAAAGACAGAGGAACCAGAGATCAAATTGCCAACATCCGCTGGATCATGGAAAAAGCAAGAGAGTTCCAGAAAAACATCTATTTCTGCTTTATTGACTATGCCAAAGCCTTTGACTGTGTGGATCACAATAAACTGGAAAATTCTGAAAGAGATGGGCATACCAGACCACCTAACCTGCCTCTTGAGAAATCTGTATGCAGGTCAGGAAGTAACAGTTAGAACTGGACATGGAACAGCAGACTGGTTCCAAATAGGAAAAGGAGTACGTCAAGGCTGTATATTGTCACCCTGCTTATTTAACTTCTATGCAGAGTACATCATGAGAAACACTGGACTGGAAGAAACACAAGCTGGAATCAAGATTGCTAGGAGAAATATCAATAACCTCATATATGCAGATGACACTACCCTTATGGCAGAAAGTGAAGAGGAACTCAAGAGCCTCTTGATGAAAGTAAAAGAGGAGAGTGAAAAAGTTGGCTTAAAGCTCAACATTCAGAAAACGAAGATCATGGCATCTGGTCCCATCACTTCATGGGAAAGAGATGGGGAAACAGTGGAAACAGTGTCAGACGTTTTTTGGGGGGGCTCCAAAATCACTGCAGATGGTGACTTCAGCCATGAAATTAAAAGACGCTTACTCCTTGGAAGAAAAGTTATGACCAACCTAGATAGCATATTCAAAAGCAGGGATGTTACTTTGCCAACAAAGGTCCATCTAGTCAAAGCTATGATTTTTCCAGTAGTCATGTATGGATGTGACAGTTGGACTATAAAGAAAGCTGAGCACAGAAGAGTTGATGCTTTTGAACTGTGGTGTTGGAGAAGACTCTTGAGAGTCCCTTGGACTGCAAAGAGCTCAAACCAGTCAATCCCAAGGAAATCAGTCCTTAATATTCATTGGAAGGACTGACGGCTGAAACTCCAATATTTTGGCCACCTGATGTGAAGAATTGACCCATTGGAAAACACCCTGATGCTGGGAAAGATTGAAGGCAGGAGGGGAAGGGGACAACAGAGAATGAGATGGTAGGATGGCATCACTGACTCAATGGACATGAGTTTAAGCAAGCTCAGGGAGCTGGTGATGGATAGTGAAACCTGGTGTGCTGCAGTCCATGGGGTTGCAAAGAGTCATACACGATTGAACGACTGAACTGAATTGTGAGTCCAGTTTGGGTTTCAGGCTGCCAGTCTGCAATCCTTTGCCTACACTAGAGCAAAGAGCTTGGTTCTTTAACCCTATACACGTATAACAACCCCATACACCCCCCACACAGCTGGAATCACACCTATGTGATAATAAGAGGCCTGAGGTCCCACCCTTTTCTGGAGACTCTATCTAGATAAATAGCTAGTCTCAGGTTTTTTGTGTGTATGTGTGTTTCTGTTTTTATTTGTTTCACTGCTGTGTTGATGGTATCTGATAAACAACATCCTTTTCTCTTTGTCCTTGTTCTAGCTCATCAAATTATTTTCACTGTAAATTCCAAGCTTTCTGATGCCAGTGGTTTAGAGCGGCACAGGAAGGAGGATTGAGGTGGTAGGTGGGATGGCATTTTGGCTGCTAAAGCCCTGTGACTTTTCCATCTGTCATCAGTCACCAGTCACTCTGTTCTCTGAAGACCACAAAGACAGAGGAAGGCCACTCTTTTCCACACTCTCCTCGGACAGTTCTTTTAAACTTGCTTTTGTCCTTCAAAGCTAACTCTGATACAGTCAGCCTAGAAAACAGAAGCCTGCGGCCAAGTCATTTTGTCCCTAATTTGTAAGAGGGCTTTACACATTATGAAATTTATTTTCTTATTCTTATATGTATTGCTATTGTTTTTCCTAATTTTAGAAACATTGTTTATCATGCCTTTCTCTGTAATTCTGTACCTGCTTATAGCTTTTCTCAGTCTATTTTAACATTATAGATACTAGAAATGGGACCATTTAAAAGCATTGATTGGAGAAGGAAATGGGAACTCACTCCAGTATTCTTGCCTGGAGAATCTTGTGGACAGAGAAGCCTGGTAGGCTACAGTCCAAGGGGTCGAAAAGAGTCAGACATGACGGAGTGACTTCACTTACTTGCTAAAAGCATTGATAAACAAATTATATCACTTAGAAAGCCATAACTTCTTTCAAAGTCAGAAGATAGAACTAAATCTGTTTTGGGTAAATATGCATCTTCTTTTAAAGTTGTTTTATATTACAATCATAAAATAAAATAAAATAATTATAATTAATGGATCTTTTTTTAGCTCTATGGAAAGCAAATTTGATTTATCTGATTTAGGTGATTTTCCCTGATATTTCATTTTCAAATATAAGTCATGTCTATGGTGATTTTGTAGCTTCCCTTGTGGCTTAGCTGGTAAAGAATCTGCCTGTAATACGGGAGACCTGGGTTCAATCCCTGGGTTGGAAAGATCCCCTGGAGAAGGGAAAGGCTACCCACTCCAGTATTCTGGCCTGGAGAACTCCATGAACTATATATCCACGGGGTCGCAAAGAGTCGGACATGACTAGCAACTTTCACTAAAGCTTATTGGAAGTTGTCAATTCTGAAGAAGCCTAGGAGGGAAGGGCCCATATTGTGATGCCATTTCTTTGATTTGGGGAAAAAATAGCTCTTCCTACTTGAAAATCTCAGCATACTGACAGGACAATCTGACTGACTTACTGCTTATAAAGTACGAGTTTGACCCTCATGTGAATGGGTGTTTATCCCTGCTAAACTTATGCTTTGGACCGCAAACGCTGTAATTTTAATCAGGATGCCAACCCACTGGAGGGATTGTCCCAAACTGTTTTTTTGTGACATCCATTTTGGATCAAATGCAGATTTCTCCTTATGCCAAATTCTGTACTCTGACTCATAGTATTACACAGTTTTCCTCTTAACATAGATAAAATGCCTACCAGCTGATAGATTTTGTATGGAACACATTAAGAACAGGCATCTTTTTTGTTTTTTGTATTTCTTGCTCTTTTCTATATTCTTAAGCATTCACAACACAAACTATTTTGAGTAATGATGGCTTATGATGAAAAATCTGTCATACTCTTACCTGACCAAGGTTGGCTACAAAATTTGCTTGGCCAGGTGCAGAATGAAAATGTGGGACCCCTGTTCAAAAGCAGGGGGAAAAAGGGCAGCTAAAGGTACTAGTTTAATAGGAGTAATGGTGGTAAATGGGAAACTCAGTGAATCTGAAAACTGCAAAAGTAATATGGGGAGGGTCGTCAGTATTCTATATAATACAATAAATTACAATAGTATATTCATATGATATCTTGATTTATTATGAACATTGTTTTGGCTCACTTGTCTGCAAATTAAGATTTACACTTGTCATTTTAACAGGTAAGAAATTCATTCCCATTTAGTTTCTTTTTCAAGAGCTATGCCTGAAAGCATTATCAGTCACTCAGCAAATGTAAGATCACAACTTATGATCATTTTCATTTTGAAAGGATCTTTCTGCTGATGCAATTGCTGAGAATATTTTATAGGCTGTGACAACACTAAGATACATTTCTAATGACTTATTTTGAAATAGATATTTTAGTAGTTCTAGTCTATTCTATGGAGAAGGAAATGGCAACCCACTCCAGTGTTCTTGCCTGAAGAATCCCAGGGACGGCAGAGCCTGGTGGGCTGCTGTCTATGGAATCGCACAGAGTCGGACACGACTGAAGCGACTTAGCAGCAGCAGTCTATTCTAGTGTTGGTTCTTGTGGGACTGTTTTTCTAAACAGATTTAATTTTTCACATGGATTTGTTTTATGTAAGTCTGAGTTTAAAGTATGAGTGTGCATAATGTCATTTTAACGTTTCCTCAGTTATAAAGCAGTGTTTCTTGAAACTTGTGGAGGTTGTATAAGTAACTGAAAGTGACTTTGTGATTTGACTATAATTTGAAAATCTTGTTTAAGCTTTCTGTCATTTTAGCTTCAATTACAAGGAAAGAAAATTAATTCCCTATGGCTTTCCTCATTAAAAACTGGTTCATTCACAGGAGAAGAAGGAGAGGGTAGGACAAACTGGGAAAGTAGTAATGACTATACACTCAGTTCAGTTCAGTTCAGTCGCTCAGTCGTGTCTGACTCTTTGCGACCCCATGAATCACCACGTGTAAAATACATAGCTAGAGCAAAGTGCCTGTACAACATGGAGCTCAATTCAGAGCTCCGTGATGATGTAGAGCAGTTTGATAGGGGGTGGGAGGCAGGCTCCAGAGAGAAGGGATATATGTATACATACAGCTATTGTAAAGTAGTTATACCCAAAACCCCAAACAACAACAAATGACTCATTCAAACCTTCAAATGAAAATAGTGTTTTTAAACACTGAAGGATAGTTGCTTTCAATAACATAGTTTACCACATAGTGATTCAGTATTGTTATAGCTTTAGTCTATATATAATAACTTTATAAATACATATAAAAATAACAGGCTATATTCCCTGCGCTGTACATTACATTCTTGTATCTTATTTATTTTATACCTAGTAATTACCTCTTAATCCCCTACCAGTATATTGCCTCTCCTCCTACCTCTCTTCCCACTGATAATGACTAGTTTTTTCTCTGTATCTACGAGTCTTTTTGTTGTATTCATTTATTTTAAATTCCACATATAAGTGATAACCAAAGTATTTGTCTTTCTCTGACTTATTCCACTAAGTATAAAACCCTCTAAGTTCACCCATGTTGTTGCATGTGGAAAATTTTCATTTTTTTTTTTCCTTTGTGGCAGTTCTGCATGGCAAACGGAAGTTTCCCAACCAGGGATTGAACCCACGTCCCCTGCAGTGGAAGCACAGAGTCAACCACTGGGCCACCAGGGAGGTAAAAAATTACTTTCTTTTTAAGTATAAGGCTGAGTATATATACCACATCTTCTTTATAGTGTTTTATTCTGTAGAATGTGGGTAATCCTTTTATTTCTGTTTCTACATGTGTGGTTATTTGCTTCACAATGCGGCAGCAGTTTTCAAAACCAGAGATTCTAAACTCTTTGGGAATTCTAATAATTCCCTGCTATGTTTCATTGCAATGTTCATGTGTTTGGCACTAACTTACCGATATGGTCTGCTGCCTGAGTGCCAGCAGTTGCTGTCCCAGTGTCAGGCTGGAGAGGTGATGTTTGTGTGCTGACCGGGAGCAGCCGGCTGGCTTCCCACTGCAGGTCCTGGTGCTGTCCCCATGCAGGGGCCCTTCGTGTCTGTGGAGCCAGCGCTGCCACAGCTGTTGCCTCTGCTTCTGCTATTGCCTCCACCATCCTCCCAGCCTGGCTGCACCGAGCTGCTCAGACGCATGTGTGTGCATGCTGGGTTGCCTGCGTGGCCTGAGCCCTCTGCACTCAGGTAGGCATAACCTCTGGTCACGTTCCTGCTGCTCACGTGCATGTTCCATTGTCTCAACAGACTTCATCTATCAACACAAGTTCAAAAATAAAATCATTACAAATAGCAACCGCAATCATTCCAGATAGCAACAGCAGAGGATTAAACCAAGCATGGGGCCCTTCTATGCCTGTGCGATGGCCTAGCTCTTTTGCTTATGAAGCCACATACGGTTTCACAGCCTATCAAGTGTCCGGATCTGAACTGTAAGGAGGAGATCATGAGGTGCTAGGGAAATGATGACACTGATGGACTTCCTCCATGACTTTAATGTAAGGCAATAGGTTGTTGATAAACCTATGTCATCTTCATACTGAAATGTGGGCTTCTTGAGATCAAGAATCATGTCTATATAACCTTGTGTGTACCACAGAGCCTACCTCCATGCTTTGCATATAGCAGGTGCTAAATAAATTTGGTTGAATAAACAGCTCTTCTTTTGTTTTCAGAGAGGTAACATGTAAAGACCTGGCCACAGATAGGTGATCTTTTTAAATAAGGCACTAAGCTGATAAAAGTCGGTGTCAAAAATTCTGGCAACTGCCTGATCCAGGAGGAGGAACATCCTTAGTAAGCATTGTGTTTCCTGTATGGAGTCTCTAAATGTGCCTGGCTGTAAACTTCTGAGTTTGACAGGAGCCTTTCTGTCTTTCCCTGGACTTAAAGAGATTATTTCATAATAAATTGTGGAAAATCCTGAAAGAGATGGGAATACCAGACCACCTAACCTGCCTCTTGAGAAATCTGTATACAGGCCAGGAAGCAACAGTTAGAACTGGATACGGAACAACAGACTGGTTCCAAATAGGAAAAGGAGTACGTCAAGGCTATATATTGTCACCCTGCTTGTTTAACTTCTATGCAGAGTACATCATGAGAAACACTGGACTGGAAGAAACACAAGCTGGAATCAAGATTGCTAGGAGAAATATCAATCACCTCAGATATGCAGATGACACCACCCTTATGGCAGAAAGTGAAGAGGAACTAAAAAGCCTCTTGATGAAAGTAAAAGAGGAGAGTGAAAAATTTGGCTTAAAGCTCAACATTCACAAAACTAAGGTCATGGCATCCGGTCCCATCACTACATGGGAAATAGATGGGGAAACAGTGGAAACAATGTCAGACTTTATTTTTGGGGGCTCCAAAATCACTGCAGATGGTGACTTCAGCCATGAAATTAAAAGACGCTTACTCCTTGGAAGAAAAGTTATGAGCAACCCAGATAGCATATTCAAAATCAGAGACATTACTTTACCGACTAAGGTCTGTCTCTTCAAGGCTATGGTTTTTCCTGTGGTCATGTATGGATGTGAGAGTTGGACTGTGAAGAAGACTGAGCGCTGAAGAATTGATGCATTTGAACCGTGGTGTTGGAGAAGACTCTTGAGAGTCCCTTGGACTGCAAGGATATCCAACCAGTCCATTCTGAAGGAGATCAGCCCTGGGATTTCTTCGGAAGGAATGATGCTAAAGCTGAAACTTCAGTACTTTGACCACCTCATGCGAAGAGTTGACTCATTGGAGAAGACTTTGATGCTGGGAGGGACTGGGGGCAGGAGGAGAAGGGGACGACCGAGGATGAGATGGCTGGATAGCATCACTGACTTAATGGACGCAACTCTGAGTGAACTCTGGGAGTTGGTGATGGACAGGGAGGCCTGGCGTGCTGCGATGCATGGGGTCGCAAAGAGTCGGACACGACTGAGCAACTGAACTGAACTGAAAAGATATTAAGCTAATTGATTTTCACTTTTTCTCCGTTGTTTCCTGAGGGGATTTAATTTCTTTCCTTCCCAAGGTTGAAAAGAAAAAGTGAAAGTTGCTCATCATGTCCTACTCTTTGTGACCCCATGGACTGTACAATCCATGGAATTTTCTCCAGGCCAGAATACTGGAGTGCGTAGCTGTTCCCTCCTCCAGGGGAATCCTCGCAACCCAGGGACTGAACCCAGGTCTCCCACATTGCAGGTGGATTCTTTACCAGCTGAGCCACCCGGGAAGCCCAAGAATACTGGAGTGGGTGGCTTATCCCTTCTCCAGCAGATCTTCCCAATCCAGGAATTGAACTGGGGTCTCCTGCATTGCAGGCAGACTCTTTACCAGCTGAGCTATCAGCGAAGCCCTAGGTTAAGATGGTGTTATTCTTCACCCAGAGTTTCCAAAGATGATTTTATAAATATTGTCTTAGACCTAATGATGAAAGACTGCTGACTAGGGAAATCTAACCTGCAAGTGGGAAATGCTGAAGGGAAAGAGCAAAGTCTATAATTCTGCTTGTGACTTAAAAAAAAACAACAAAACTGTCTTCTGCGGTAGACAAATCAGGATGCAACTGCTCCATCAAGTAGCACAAGCATTTGCCTTGTTTCGCTTACTATATAAAAGTTTGAAATTTAGGGTAATGAAAACGGACATTGTGAGTCATGAAATGGAAGGCAGGTCTGGATTCTGCAGGGCAGATGCGCAGTCTGCAGAGAGCCAGCCCTCTTTGCCAACTTCTACTAACCAGGTTAAGGTCTAGCCACACCCTGAATTCCTGTTGATACCTTTATGTTCTATGAGTAAGTAAAATGTATTAGCATGCATACCAAAAATGGCATACTCAGAGGTTACTTATTCATCCCAACACGCCCTCTTACTATCAGGTGCTTCTGATTCTAAATTACTACACATTCCAGAAGATATGATCTGGGGAATGCAAATAAAATTCATCTGAGTTAAAAGCCTAAGTCTCTCTTATATTAAAAAATAACAAGAGCAACAACACTTTACAACTTCACAGCCTGGAAAACTGTACCGAGAAGGGAAAAAATATTAAAGTATATAAACTGTGATTTTGGACAGGGTAAATTCCAACTTGTTCTACACATTCTAGACAGAGCTGGGTGTCAGTGGTGTGATTCCAGAGGAGCTGTGCAGGCCCCTGTCAGCACACACATGGGGTGGCAAGTGAGCAATGGCTAAGCTGTGAATCTCAGGAAGACTGGCCCTGGGAGAGGACCCCTCTAGCTATGTAGAGACCCTAGAGGGGTGTGGCACGTGTCCTGAGGAGGACAGGGACGGCTATCATCAGCATGTCCAGTAGTGGTTCCTCTCCCAGCTGGGGTGCCTGGGCCCCAACCACTCCACACTGCAACTCAGCATAGCTACAGGGCAGGCAGATCCTGGGAGAGGGCTGCAACAGAGGCAGGCAGATCTCTGGTGACAGTGCCGCCATCTCAATCCCTGCAGCCACAACACCCAGATCCCCAGCTTACCCCACACCACTGCCTGGCACTAGATCTGGGACGAAATGTGAAAGGGATGTAAGCTTGGGCAGAACTGCGGACGTCTATACGGGTTTGCACTGGTCCTCTGTGATTGCATGCGCTTCGCTTCCTTCAGCAATCCCTTCCTTTGGGCCATGGCATGCACTTGAGGGCAATGGAGCCTGACCGAACCCAGCACTCAGGGCTGCTACTCCAGCAACTGTGGAGCAGACCCTGCCCTTGCCAGGGTGGTGACCACCAGGGAGCCAAGAGGAAGCCCTGCCTCACATCCAGTACAGGCTCTAGACACCACAATACCAACCACATTCCCAGAAGGGAAGTAACCGCTAGCATACCCTGAGTAAAGGTCCATTTGGTCCATTCCAAAACCAGCCCTTCCACCAAAGATATTGGACACACACAGTCTACACAGGGACATTCCCACCTAAAAACACCCCAACAAGACCACAGTAGACAATTGTTCCTCCTAAATTCATAGAGACAGAGGAAGTTAAATAAAAAAGGAGATAAATTACTCCTAACTGAAAGAGCAAAGGAAATTCCCTGAAAGAACAAATAAAGCAAAGCTCACAGGCCTACCAGACCCAGAATTTTAAAAATGGTAATAAAAATACTAACTGAATTAAGAGAGATTACTGATAGAAATGCTGACCACTGTAACAAGAAGATAGAAACTATAAAGATAAAACAATAGAAAAGAGACAATTCAACTGCTGAGGTAAAAACCAACCTAGAACCAATGAATAGCAGATAAAATGACACAAAGAAACAAATATGTGATCTTGGAGACAGAATAATGGAAATCACCCAATCGAAACAGCAGGCAGAAAGACAAATGAACAAAAATGAAAGCAGTGTATGAGATCTATGAAGTGATATAATATGTGCCAACCTATGCATGATAAGGGTTCCAGAAAGAGAAGAGAAAGAGGGGAAATGTACTGGAAGAAATTATAGCAGAAAACTTCTGAAATCTAAAGAAAGAAACTGATATACAGGTACAGGAAGCCCAGAAGGTTACAAAAAGGTGAACCCAAACAGACTCACAACAAGACACATCATAATTTAAATGGCAAAATTAAGAGAATATTCTAAAGGCAGTGAGAGAAAAACAAAGAGCCAGTTACAAGGGAACTCCCATAAGGCTTATAACTGATTTTTTTGCAGAAACTTTGCAGGCTAAAAGGGAATGGCAAGATATATTAAAAATCCTAAAAGGGAAAAACTTAATGCAGGATTCTCTAGCCACCTAGATTATCATTTAGAATAGAAGGAAAGATAGACCTGACCCCACACCAGTCGGAATGGCCATCATCAAAGTCTACAAGTAATAAATGCCGGAGAGAGTGATGAGAAAAGTGAGCCCTCCTCCAATGTTGGTGGGAATAAACTGGTACAGCCACTATGGAGAACAGTACAGAGATTCCTTAAAAAACTAAAAATAGAACTATCAATTCCACTCCTGGCATATATTCAGAGAAAACCATAATTCAGAACAGTAAGGATTTTGGCAAAGGGAGCAAAGAGAGCGAAGGGAGATGAAAACATGAAGGTTAGACTGCAACCCTTAAATAAGGACCCAGGTGGCGCAGTGGCAAAGAATCTGCCTGTCAATGCAGGAGACACAAGAGACACGGGTTTAATCCCTGGGTTGGGAAGATCCCCTGGAGTAGAAAATGGCAACCTACCCTCGTATTCTTGCCTGTAAAATTCCACGGACAGAGGAGCCTGCGGGCTACAGTCCATAGGGTTGCAGTCGGACACAGCTGACCACGCCACACCATGACACCTTACTGACAAGGTGGTTGTGGTAGGCAGCCTCTTAGATGGTCCCCACCCCCAATGGCCCACACCCTCCTAACAACCCTGTCCTGTGTAATGAGTATGAACTGATCTAGTGACTCCCTTCTAACAAACAGACATGGAGAAAGTGATGGGACGTCACTTTCAAGAGTAAGTGATAAAGAGGTTGCTTCCGTGTTGCATTCTCCTGCTTGCCTGCTCTGATGGGAGGTGGGTCCCATGTTATGAGCTGCCCCACTGAGAGACCCATGTGGCAGGGAACTAGAGGAGGTTCCTAGCCCACAGTTCAGTAGCTAACAAGGAACTGAATCCTGCTAATATTCACATGAATGAGTTTGGAGGAGGGTTCTCCTTAGGGAGCTTGCTGATGGGGCTTCAGCCCTGGGGACATCTTGACTGAGTGAATCTTTGAGGCAGAGGCACCCAGCTAAGCTGCACCTGAAATCCTGACCCACAGAAACTGTGAGAGACATTTGCTGTTTTATGTTGCTAAGATCTGGAGTACGTCATTACGCAGCAGTAGAGAGCACAGTGATGGTGAAGGAGTTAGCCATGTGGCCCTCTGGGGAAGGAGCACTCTACGCAGAGGGAACAGCCTGTGCAAAGGCCCTAACATGGGAGCATGGCTGATGTATATGGGCCAGCAAGGAGGCCAGTGTGCACGGAGACGGAATGAAGGTAAGAATAGGAGATGAAGTAAGAGAGGTGACTGCGGGTCAGATCATATGGGAAACTAGTAGGTTACTGGAGTTAACTTTGGCCTTAATCTGAGAGGAACTGGTAGTTGTTGCAGGGCTTTGAGACAGTAGTGACATGAGCTACGTTTTTGAAAGATCACGCTGGCTTATGTTGAGAATCAGCTGTAGAGAATGAGGGAGAAAGCCAGGAGACTGATTAGGAGTCTGTTGCAACAGATTAGGTGGTTCAACGATGGTGGCTCAAATCAGGAGGGGAGCTCAAAGAGTTAATATACCAGGGATAACTTCTGGATGCAGAGCCACTGATGGTCTGCACACCAAGAGAGAAAGAGAAGAGTCAAGGAAGACCTTGTTATTTTCAGTTTGAGGAAGTAAAGAAACAGGAGGGCTGTAGGAGAGGTGGCGGATGAGGAAAATCAGAAATTCCCATGTAATCACATCAATCGAGATCTATATTACACACCAAGTAGAGACACTGAGTATGCGATTGGACATATGAGTTGAGAGTTAAGCAATGATGTTTAGACATTGTCATATATTTAGAAGTTATCAGTATATAAATAGTATTTCAAGTCATGAGACTGTTATGAGATCACCATCTAAAGATAGAGAAAGGGACCAAGAACTCAGAACGGGCGCATTTCTACATTCAGAAGTCAGGATAAAGAGAAGGAATCGTAGAAAAACCTGGGAAGGAATAGCCAGGGAAGTGAGGAAAGCTCAAGAGTGTGCAGAGTCTTAGAATCAGTTAGAGGAAGCGTATCAAGGTGAAGTGACTGACTGCTGCCTTGGTGCGGATACTGAGAAGCAACCACTAGATTTCTCATGGTTGCTGGAGGTTCTTTCAGGAGCAGTGTCAGTTGAGTTGTGTGGTCTGGAGAGTGACTGGAATGGGTTGAGCAGTGAGAGGAAAAGAACTGGAGCTAGTAAGGACAAAATAAAACTTTGTAGTTTGGCTGCAAAGCCACCAGAAAAATCAGGTGCTATCCAGTGAAGGAAATGGGGTTAGGTTTTAAAAAGGTATTTTGTTTGCTGCTGGAAAAATTGAGAAAGGGCAAAACTTTGCTGACTTAATAGGAAGAATAGCTAACCAGTGTCCTTATGTAGACTCTAGTGCCCAAGCAGAGGGCCTAGCTTCAACTAGAAACCCAAACTGACTGTTTTTAGTTTCAGGAAAAAGTTGTAAATGATTTTGAAATGAGAAAAAGAAAATATTACTGGTGCCTAGTCTATCATACTCTTCAGGTTATCTGCACCTTGTCTTTGAACTATTTTATAACTTTCTAAGTCATAGACACTTGGTGAAGTCGCTTAGTCGTGTCCGACTCTGCGACCCATGGACTGTAGCCCACCAAGCTCCTCCATCCATGGGATTCTCCAGGCAAGAATACTGGAGTGGCTTGCCATTTCCTTCTCCAGGGGATCTTCCCAACCCAGGAATCGAACCCAGGTCTCCCACATCGCAGGCAGATGCTTTAACCTCTGCACCACCAGGGAATCCCATAGACACTTCGTAGGAATGCAAAATCTTTTCTATAGACATACAAATGAGTTTTGTCCAATGAGGGCACAACTGATTTTCCTCTCTTACTACAGAAGACAGTTTTGCATATATTAAGCAAATTTATTTTTAGCATGCCTTACTATCCATATGGGTTTCCCAGGTGGCACAAGTGGTAAAGAACCCACCGGCCAATGTGGAGACATGAGAGGTGGGTTCAGTCCCTGGGTTGGGAAGATCCTCTGAGGGAAGGCATGGCAACCCACTCAAGTATCCTTGCCTAGAAAATCCCAAGGGCAGAGGATCCTGGTGGGCTATAGTCCATAGGGTCACAAGAGTTGGACACGAGTGAAGCAACTTAAGACACACGCATGCACATTATCCATTTATCTGTCCGCTCTTTGAAATTCTTTGAGCTGGTTCTAATGTCTTACTGGTTCCTTCACCATGATTTCAATAGAATCTTTGGCACATGTTCATTTTATATTTGTATGAGAATGATTATATATTTTTAAAAAAAGTATCCTTCAACAATAGTAATAAGGGCAGACAACATACAAGGGCAGATGCTTACGTGGGGGCAGTGATGGTAACCTGTGGAAGTTGTCTTCCAGCAGCTTCACTCTCTTGAGTCAGAGATGCGACTCAGTCAGCAGAGTGGGAGAGTGAATGGAACAGGGATGCTCACTATGACTGCAGCAGTGAACACTGCTTGAGGTGAGTGGCCATAATCTGAAGGGGGATGTTTGGGGACTGTATTTCGCCGCCATAGTTCAGGTGCCTAGGTGCACACACAGGGAAGGGAGGGTTGAATTTAACCAGGTCTGGGCTGCTGTCTGTGGGGTTGCCCAGAGTCAGACACGACTGAAGCAACGTAGCAGCAGTAGCAGTACCTTAGTTAAATCAGCAGGAAGCAGCAATGCAGGGAGGCAAGAGAGCTGGGGATATTACAAATGGATGATAAGAATGATTCTCTTAAGTACATCAAGGAGCTAAAACTTAGAGAGGTGAAGGACGATAATAATGTCATGGTATCAATAGACTGGAGGTCCCAATGGGGTGGAAGGGCTGTTGGAGTTGCTGTACTAGAACAATGAACTGGAAAGACAGGAGATGTCAATCAGAGAAGCAAAATATTCTACTTGGGACTAGCATCCTAGCATCTGAACATTCGACCGTTTGAGAGTCACTTACCTGCTAACTACCAAACTGCTCTTTTGGTGGGCAGCAGCAGAGATGTTTTACATGGAGTGCTTACTTCCCCTTCTCCTAGATTTATGCATATGGTCTCAGTGAGAAGATTCCATGAAATCAAGTCTTTTTACTTTAGAGTGAACAGAATCTGCAGAATCAGGCAGCACGATGAGCAGGGGCTCCATGGACCACTGTGCAGTTCGTGCACTGCACAGACACCAGGCTGAAGGATGACTGGGCTGAGATCCAGCTCAAGATCTGCTTGTTAAGCTGCACACCCATCCCCAGCTGCCTTTTATGCCACAAAGGCTCATGCCCTGCTCTCATAGGGATGCTCCTAGAGTAACGACTTTTTAATTCACAGAAAGATGCTATGTAGGCCAGGGACCCCTGATAAAAACTGCATATATGCTATGAGGTTTTTACCCAGAGGGCGAGACTCAGGAGGTAGATTGGTCTTTCTGCAGAGAAATCCCTTGTGTTCTTTTGTCCACTAAGCACTTCAAGTGTTCAGTCTTTTTGAAGGAAGAGACCTGATATTATGTGCATAGGGTAGCTCTTTATAATACAATGTTTATTCAAATAATTAAATTGTTTCCCTTAAACCAATAAATGGCATTCTAGATTGTCAGTATTTGAGAAAAATGAAGAAATACGCATAATGTGATTTAGGGACCACTGCCAGCTCTACTGTTTCTTTTCCATTTATCAGAAAAATCTTAGAAGGTTAAGATACTGATAAAAATCAGTCGAATATTTTTTTCTGATAAGCAGATACTGCTTAGATATGTAAAAAATTCCTACTTGCTCATTTATTAAGACCTCTTTAATGTTATCAGTTCGAGACAGATTCCTTATCAATGGTCCTTGAATTTTCAGGTAACTTTAGTTATGTAAATGTTTACAGTCTCCTTAGACTATCTATTAAGCTTCATATAAAAATATCAGCAAAGGCTTTTCCTTTTTTTTTTGGATAGGAATTCTAGTAATAAACCACTCACTGAATTAAAAAGGTAACACAGAACAAAGCTTTGTGGACACAAAATCATCCATGCTCACTGAAAGCTCACTGAACGCAAATGTTAGTATACAGGCCAAGCTACAACTTGGGAGACTTAAAAACAAAGGCTATTTTTAGCATACTTTTATAGTCAGTTGTTAACCCAGGAAATGCTGTTATGAGGTGGTTCAGTATTATTCCCTTGAACTTACTAGTAAAAGAATGAAAGAGGAAAGCTGTTCAACTAAGCTAGCCGGTTAAGAGAGGAACCCTGCCCCCAGGCTATTCCAGGACTACCCATGAGAAGAAGCTACAGACTGTCTCTGGCGCTCTCCCTTCAGGCATACAGAATATTTTCACCAATGCAAAGAGCATTGCTGATAGCGATCTTGCAACGCAGCATGATTTTCAATTATTCTCCATGGTTGAGCTTTCATCAAAGACCACCTGACTTTGTTCTGAACCCCTTTGAGGACAGCACTACTTCCGTTTTTGTTTTCACCTAGAAGTGCAATGTCTGAGCCAGGAAGGTGAAGGGAGAGCAGAAGTGTGATGAGGGTGGTGTGGGCACGGGGTGTACAGGGTGGACAGGGAACCCTCT
This sequence comes from Ovis aries, assembly GCF_016772045.2. Taxonomy (NCBI): domain Eukaryota; kingdom Metazoa; phylum Chordata; class Mammalia; order Artiodactyla; family Bovidae; genus Ovis; species Ovis aries. The sequence continues at coordinate 71,526,772 of NC_056059.1, read as the reverse complement.
CTCACAGCCCCATGGGCCTCCTCGCAGAGGTGATGATGATTTCACTTAAAAGTACAATGAAATTCCAGAGTAGTAGCCAAATTCCTAGTCTAGCCTAGTATGAAATTGCAAGCTAAAGCAAAATACATTTTTCTCCCCCAATAGTATGCTACTAAAAGTTATGCCATTTGTGTGGAAATTAAGACCAAAATGCAATGGGCTTCACATTTCTGAAGTAGGAAATATTGTTCCTGAATCCTGGTCTTGAGGATGGCAAATCTAAATGATAAATGAAATGAACATGTCATTTCAGTTGAACAGACTGAGCAGCTGATGGAAGTGGCATTTGATTGCTGGGGAGAAAACGCTACTTCAGAAGTCTAAGAACTTTAGAATATGTGCTGATATACATACACTGAAAGTCAGATTGGAAAGAATCTAATAGCTTTGGTTTATCATTGCAGAGATGCAGGTGGGGAGGACATCCTTAGACTGCATTCCATCTGTGTTGGGTTAACAATGAGGTGCTTTCCCTCACAGCATGGTATCAGTTCAGTTCAGTACAGTCACTCAGTCACGTCTGACTCTTTGCGACCCCGTGAATCGCAGCACGCCAGGCCTCCCTGTCCATCACTATCTGAGCACAAAACTTTTAGACTATAATAAAACATCTGTATAAAAGGAACAGTTAATACCTTGGCCAATAAGCCAGTAAATCTTATGTTGCACAAATGTGCAGTTTTTACTACACCGCTCAGACTATGGTATTATTTTCTACTTTCACACTATGCTTTTATATCTACTTGATTGAATGACGGGTATTTTCTTTAAATAAGCTATTGTCAGTATAAACTTTAAATATCTTTGGATTCGTTCTATTAAGTTAAAATAAACTCAGGCAGTTATTAATCCAATCTAAGTAACTACGTACGAATGAGGCTACAGCGCTATCCGATCTGGAGTGTCAGTGCCATTCATGAAGGCTTTTATGCATAAATACAAAAATACTTTATTTTTGATACTTTTACTTTTAAGGTACTCCCTAGAAAGGGATATCAAAAAAGTATTAAATAAAAGAGGTTTCAAACTTTCTGTTAAGCTGTGATTTGAGGGGGAGATGACTACTGATGGTTACATTACTGGTAATCTTTGTGTAATAAGCATAAAATAACTTCAATAAACTCACTTTCCCCTGAATCCATCAGTGTGAAATTATACATTGCTGTTATTTTCAAGGGCTGTTCTGCTTTAACTGAAATGCAAGACGCATTTACTGAGCACCTACTATATTGCTTATCCTGCTATCTAGTTAGTTTGTCCAGAGCAAAAACAAAGCCAAACGTGAGCTTATCTCTTCCTTTGTATATGTATGTATTTGTTAGATGCTGTTCATATATTCTTGGCTGGTTTTGTTTTTGAAGCAGCTTGAAATCTCATCTGCTCTTTATTTTTTAGCAGCTGGTTGGTTTTATAGGGCATCTCAGAAAGCACACACAGCGTTCCCAGGTCTGCTGGGAGGAAGGATTTCTTCTCTGAAGACTCATTTTCTGGAGGGGTATGTCTTTGCTCATGCAGTGAAGGCTTTTGGAAACAGAAATGGAACAGAGAGTTTCAAGCCATTCCATAGAAACTGTACTTTGGTCTCTAGACTTGCTTGTCCTTAGGAACTGAACCCGTCACTTGGTTTGCATTCTTTATAACTGGAGGTTAACTTAAAACAGAAATGGCAGGAAAGCTTTCCTGTGCTTCGGGTAGGAGATGAATTTGCTTTTGTAGAATTTGTGGCTGAGGAAAGCAGACAGGGCCTGGCTGAAGAAGACATATGTCACCACGAGCCACCAAGTTAAGTTGTAGAAACCGAAGGTGACAGCCATGGAAATGTAGATCATCAGCTCTGCCAAGTAGTTAGGGGAAGAGACGTATTCAAACCAGTCTCCAAAAGGGATTCGGTGGTTACAGTGAATGACCACTCCTGAAACGGGAAAAGAAGATACCCTTAACATCTGAAGCTGCTAGAAGAGAGTTTTACCACTCTGCTCCCAAAGTCATTTATAAAAACTCAACCAGAAAAGGATGTCACAGACCTGTACAAACCACCATGCTGTCACCACCTCCACTGTCAACCTACTGCATGTCAGAAAGTCACAGACTGAAGTTATACTAACTGTAAATAGGCACAAAAGAAAGCCTCTTTCTCCAACAATCCTCCAAGCTAGTGATGAAGAGCTCAGATTCCAGAGTCAGACTGCATGAGTTAGAATCCTAGCTCTGCCACTTACAAGCTGTGCAATTTTAGGTAAGTTGCTTAACCTCTCTGTGCCTCTGTTTCCTCACCTGTAAAATCAGGGTAAGACTATATTTGCCTCAAGCGAGTACTGTGACATTACACATAAAGCAACTCAGAACAGTGCTGGCACAAAACAAGTGCCTGATAAATGTTGAGTAGCACTGCTCAATTTTATTATTTCAAAAGCCTAATAAAAACTGTATTTGTGGTAAGTCAATACAAGCTAACTAAAAAAGTTAAGTTTTTTTGCTTTGGCTGGAACGATACTAACTTGGCATAGTAATGGTAGTGCTGACATGCTGGTTAGACACATATACGCACATGGGCACAGAATAGTCACAGAATGTCAGGGCTAGATGGTGGCAGGGAGGGCTGTCAGTAAAATGCTCTCATTTTACAGGTGGGAAGATCAAGACCCAGACAGTCTTGTCAAAATGAGTATTTGATAGATTGATTAGTTGACTAATTAGGGCAGGAAAGAAAAGAGAGAAAGAATAAGTACATTTAACTCCTGAGGGCTAAAACCCCAGTCAGTGGTTCTAAAAGATATCTTACCTGCTTTGTTTTTCCTGAGATTGCTGAGAATGACATGACATTTATACTGATGGGCAGATGACCAGATGAACATCATCATTCCGAGGATATGGAACCACCGAGCCTGCATCAAGAGATTCTTCCCTATCACATAGACTACAGAAATAAGAATGACCTTATTAACCAACTCTGCAAAACTTCAGAGGCTCAGCGCATTAAAAAAATCATACAGTCTGCAGAACACAATTATCCACTTATTCGGTTCCTCATGACTAGAAAACCACCCTGATATCACTTCCCAAGCACAGAAGGGAGAACACCGTCCCTGTGGATGAAGGAGGTGTGCTCCTCAGCTAGGGGCAGCTTCAGGGCTCACTGGCGGAGAACTCCAGGTCGGCACATCCTCCTGCTCCTTCTTCAAGTGCCTCAGGCACGGGGATCAGCTCTGTGGGTCAGCTCCCACTCTTGTGATGTACTCTCGTGTGGTGAGACCACTCTGCATTTTTATTGCTAAGCCTGGTTTGATGTCTTCTTTCTTGCAGTCTGCTGTCAGAAAAACACCTTCTGAAGGATCTCACCTGAGCCATTTCTAGGGAAACTTTGAATACTGACTTGACTGGCTCCAGCCAATGAAGAAAATCACTGGAAGTAAAGGTGAGGGGTGGAGCTTCTCAAAAAGGGAATGTAAACTGCAAGGTAAAGACCAAAGCGATATCCTGTTCTGATTAGAGAGAACCCAGTCAAGAGATTTTGTTTCAGGAGTAGAAACATTCAAAGTTCCATCTTTCTTTTTCTTCTCCAGGTACTAAGAAGACATCGGAAGAATGAAGGTTTTCTAAGGACTGGCATCAGAAAAGCAAACTAAGGACTTGCCTGTGTTCAGCAGGAAGCAGTGAGGTGAGTCAGGGACTTGAATGAAGGAAACAAAGCTGTCCACTGACAGTGGGGAGGAGCCTAGGCTCTGGAGCCGAGAGGGAGCCCCTAAAAATTGATTTAGGTACGAGAACCAAGGATCAAGCTATTCCATATGGGTACCTGGAAGTAGGACTCAGCTGGTGACAGCTAATAACTAATGACAGTCCATCAAAGTCTAATTGAGTTAATTTCTTTTAAAAACGATAAGTCTCTTACTGTTTACTAGGTTTAGCCATTTAACTAAGTGGTTATATTTTTATAAGTTAAAAACAAAAAAAATATGAAAACCAGTTTTAAATCACAGGGGCCTTTAAGAGCAAGTCACCATAGGGTTAGAAGGTGGGGAGTTCACCTCACTGCCAAGTCACCTACTCCAAAGGCAGAGAAATTACCTATGGAGGAAAAAAGATTTTTCAGAGTAAGTTGGAGTTATAATACAGGAAAGAGGAGGTAGGCAGAAGGCTATTTACTGAGGGTCTAATCTGTGTAGTAATTATTTGTTTATTTATTCATTCCTTATGGATTGTCTACTGAGTGTTCCATCTCTCATAAGGGATAAAGCAGTGGGAGTCAGGTCAGATCCTAGTCCTCATGAACTCACATTCTAGTAGCAGGAGATGAAACAAGTTTAAAAAAATCAGTAATCAAGATAATATAAGGGAGAGATGGGGCTCTGAAGAAAAAACCCCACAGAACAATATAATGGAGAGTGACTAGGGGCAGACCCTCTAGACTCTGAAGACAAGGAGATGTGAAAATCTGGGTAGTTTATAGATACATTTTCTTCCCATTTTCGTAAGAACCCTCTGAAATCAGTGTATGTCCCCAATTCCAGATAAAGGTCCTGGAGCTCTGATTAATTAAATAAGCCAGAATTCAGACTCAGGCCCATCTGACTCCCAAGCGCCCGTCTATCAGACCATGAAGCTGGCAAATGCCCCAGTGTGCTTTCTTCCAATGAATTCCTGAAACCAGTCTTCCCCAGCCTGCCCCAAATGACTGCAGATGACCTCTTGAAGGACAGGTAGGTGAAACTCAAGTCTCAGAGAGCTTCAGAAAGGAGTATCTACAAGCTATTTTGTGGGTGTCTCAGCAGCCTTTCCTTGACTGTTTCTATAGGTGGAAGAGCAAGAGCTGGGGTCCAGGCTAGCAGAGGAAACTCCAGGAGAGACACGTCATGCTGACAGTTTACAAGTCAGTAGGTTACCAAAGTGCTCTGGAAAGTTCCTTAGGGTGAAAACCTAGGACTGTTCTTCAGGAATGACAGCTCAAATAGTGACATGGGCCGAAAAGAATGCCACAGCCAAAAGCTGAGGGAGGAAAAACTGACTTAAGTTCAGAGAAGTCAGATGGAGAGATGCCAGCTGAGTGTGGCTAGAGCCAATAAATAGTTCAGGAATTGAGAAAGATTATCGGTAAGTCGTACTTTAAAATCATTCCTCGAGCCATGGAAGCCTTGGGTGGTCGTACAGCAACAGAGAGAGGCTGATCAAAGGGCACTCAGCGTGGAAATCAAACCTGTGGAGAAAGCTCACTCACTGAGTACTGGAAATATCCAGACCATGGGTTCAACTGACGAGGAGGGATAGAGCAGCTTTAGGAAACAGACAGACTTGGGCTTAGAGAAAACAGCTGTGAATGAGCTACCCTAGCATGTGTGGGCTGATGGATACTAACGGTGCAAGATGAAGTTAACCTCAGCACTAAAAACTCACTTCAATCACCCAAAATGACTTGATTCTTTATGATAAACACCGTTTTTGTAAAAAAAAAAAAAAAAAAAAAGGTGGTCAAATATGTTAGCTATCCCATCCTCCCTCCCCTCCAGCACCCCAGCCCCCAAAATCACATTTCATTTCCTCCTCACAAACCAAGGTTGTGATTTTGCTTCCCTCTTCCTAGCAAGTGAGAGCTTCGGAAGTGTTAAGACACAACTGATTTACCACAGTACTCTTGCCCTCCCCTCTCAGGCTGCCTCACTTGAGAAAAGCTTTTCGTAAGGGGAACCACCACAAGAACTAAATGGCAATAGAATGGCTCCCTGCCTCCTCTCAAATCCCAACTTGTCACCAGGAGCTGGGGCCACCCCTTCCTCCTCTGGTGTTCCATGATTTCACCCTGCACAACAGCTTCACCTTCCTCACCCTCCACCCCAGGATGACGAGGCTTTGGTGAGACAACTGGGCTGGCTCGCCTTTCTCCTGCTCCAGTGAGTTCCCCTGCTTCCTGTTCTACTCCTGACCACACTGCCTCTTTCTTTCCAGACTAACCCACAGAAGTTCACTGATTTCAGTGCCACTGAGGGAAACCTCATGGCCCATTTCTTCATCCCTAAACTGAGCCTCCAGAGGACTCTGCACTTCACTCTCTTTACTGAAGGCACTGCGGCTCATGTTGGCGTCTCTCGGGTTTCAGCAGTTATGGTTAACGTGATGTGTACCTGCTGGGTGCCCTTGGGCATGCTGACTGGTTTAATTTTTAAAAGTTTTATTGGAGTACAGCTGCTTCACAATGTTGTGTTAGTTTCTACCGTACAGCAAAGTGAATCAGCCATAGATACACATGTATCCTCTTCTTTCTTTGGATTTCCTTCCCATTTAGGGCACCACGGAGCACTGAGGAGGGTCCCCTGAGCTATACACAGTAGGTTCTCATTGGTTATCTATTTTATACATAGTATCAACAGTGTCAAACCCAGTCTCCCAATTCATCCCACTCCATCCCTCTCTCCCTTGGTGTCCACACATTTGTTCTCTACATCTGTGTCTCTACTAGGTTGCAAATAAGATCGTCTATACCATTTTTCTAGAGCCCACATATATGCGTTAATATATGATGTTTATTTTTCTCTTCCTGACTTATTTCACTCTTTATGACAGCCTCCAGGTATGTAGAGTTTTTAAAGCTACAGGCAGAGCCCAGACTCCTCACATGCCAAGCGGATTGGGCAGGTCTCTTCCTTTCCAACTTCCGTATTGCTTGGTGGGGAGAGTCTCTCACATACTCAGTGACTCAGCTGACGGACCCCAATGACCACTCACCATTCCTGCCGTCCATGGGCACTTGGCTCAGCACAGTCAGGCCAACAAGGATATAGTACACAAGTCCAAAACAGTACTGCACGACGTGGATCACGGCATTGGAGAAGACACTGACGTAGAAGCACTCAAAGAGTCTTCGCAGGCTGTGCAGCCATAAAAACACCAGAACTAAGAACGCAGACAGCGCGAGCTCACCCCCTACGATTCAGAATGGAACATGCTCAGCATCTCTCTCCAGGGATAATCCAAAGTTATGTCCGCCCTTACTGTTAGGCAGTATTAAACAAGATCAGAGCCAGGAAAGGGTACCAGATATCATCCAGTCTAACACTTCCATTTTTAGTGGCAATGAGGAAGTGAGCCAAGTGAGTCAAGGAATTTGGCTAGTGACAGAGTGGAGACGAACTCAGGTCTCCTGTCTCTACTTTGTGATGTGAAAGCCGTCTGGGTTATGGGGCTGGGAAGGGTCTGTGCTCTCAGAACCCAACTCCAGTTTCTGGGTCCCTGACATTTGAAGATGGGTTTTCTGGGTCCCATTTGAAGACGGTCAGGAAGAGTTCCTGGATGACTTCTGAGCCAGGCCCCCTGGTGGGATGCCTGAGGTCAGGGGGACACGTGACACAGGAATGTACAGAAGCAGAAAGGGGCATGAAAATGGAGTGGGAAGAATTGTGCATTTCTTTTCATACTAAGGGGGAGAAAATGATACTTTTGGGGGACTGTGAGCCTTGAGATCTATCTATCTGCCTTTTGCCCCTCTGCCCCAAAACAAGTCAGAAAAAATGCTGGTTTTTAAAATGACATAAAATCTAGATTTTTCAAAACCTGTTATCATACAACATAAATATACAATAAGAACACAGCCTAATAGATTTTTACAAACTAAACCCGTATGACCAGATCCAGAAATGGAAGACAACCAGCAGGCGCTTGGGTTCCCTTCCTGGCACTGCCCCTACCCTGACTCTCCGAAGGGTACGTTCTATGCAGACTTCTGCCATATTGGCTTGGCCTGCTTTTCTCTCTTAAACGTAGTAAAAATCTGGTTCTAACTCTTCAGCAACAGGTTAAAACAAACAATCAAATAAAACTCCTCGAAATCACCGTCCAAATACTAGAACCCCATGAACCCTCCAGTACACAAATGAAGGCGTAAAGTGTTAAGTGGTCAAGTGGGATTCGCTCTGGTATCTTCCCCTCCCAAGTGGGCTCCGCATACGTTTCCCGTCTGACTGTCATCTTTTGCAAAAAGTTCCTCTGTTGATACAGAAAAAGGATTGTTCCTAGGGAGCTGGTGGTTTGGCTGCTGGAACAAAGGACAGAGACAGCCCCAGAACAATGTATTTCTAACTCTTCACCTCTCCCGCTGCCTGACATTAAGTGAGGTCACGTTGTTTTCGCCTTCAATTCCTTACTTTTTAAATCGTTCAGTGTATCCTTTATTCAAGGCACAGTGAGGCCAATTAAGGGCTACTTTGTAATCATCTGGTCAACAACTACTTCCAGTCAATTTTATTATATAACCAAAGCCCCACAGCATAACAAACATTTTTAATCCGTGATCAAAAAGTAATTTTCTCTCAAATTTCTGGAGTCTGGAGGCATGATTTTGGTTGGAACTACATATATGATAAATGTTTCAAGGCAAACCTGAGGAATCTTAAAAGTTTTCCCCTTAATTGTAAAGACTTCTGCATAAAACAGTACTAAAAATATCAGAGGGAGAATGGTCAGTGCTGTTTAGCACAGCACTTGCTGGGAAGTCAGGGATGAAGAGTCGACTTGCAGCTCTGCCGTGATCTCAATGAAGGACCTGAGGCCTCCTCCTTGGACATCTGGCTATGATCCACGCAGAAGCCTTTCTGCCCCCACCCTTCACCCGCTGAGGAAGAGCTTGAGAGAAGCTACGAAGTACCCAGAACAGCTTGCTGCAGGCAGGAAAGTCAGGAACAGGACGCAAGGGTTGGAATTAGCCAGGGAGTTGTTACCTCGGAACTGTGCAGTCCCAAGAATTCTGAGCAGACCATGAAGCCAGTTTGGAAAAGGTGCTCCCATGAACAGAGAGTGAGTAAGGCTCCAAAGCAGGAACCCATTCCACAGCACTGAGATGATGTAGAAATGTGAAAAATACCTGCAAAGAGAAAACAGGTTAGATAATGATCAAAGCAGACCCACTGGAAGCCATTATGCTAGAGACTATTTCTTGCTTCCTCATCCTCTTTTCCCTCACGCTGCAAGCATAGTTTTGCTTTTTTAATAGAACCTGAATCCTACAGATGTTCAGATTTTTGAAATTTCCTTTCAGATGATAAGACTGGTAACTAATAGGAAAAAGAGGTTTCCTGAGGTTAATAAGAACATGAATGGCCTTGTTAAATTTAGATTAAAGTTAACTGTCTTATCTTCAGGTAACAAAATTGGGCTCAAACTCAAAAATAGAAGGCCCCAGGGCCTGGCAGGGAGAGCCTAGACTGTGCTACCACAAGCCAAACCTGTGGGAGATTTCTAAATCTCAAGTAATATTGCTGCAATAGCCATACAACAGTTACACAAGATTTGCACAATCACTGGCTCATAGGGCTGCAAGAAACCTTAAATAGGTCCTCTGATTTAGTGTCTTCCTAAATTGTGTTGACCTAAATTACTTCTATGATAACATGACAAATAAGAACTCATAAAACTAGCTATCAACTCCTGATGGGTACAGTCTAGTACAAGTACAGTGTGTGTGTTGCCATCAACAGAGTAACAAATGAAATAAAACTACAAAAGCAACAAAAATTGCAATTAACAGAGTTGATTTTATGTGGTTTGCTGCAATGACACCACCTGGTATGGTATGAGGGCCTGCCACGGCTTTTTCTGAGGTCTCTTTATCTATTTGTCTACTAGTTTTCTCTATTTGAATCAACTTAAAATCTTTCTGACTCTGCAAGTTGCCTGGACATCACCTGGCCTTCCCTGGTCTTCAAAGCATCACAGTTATACTAAGCCTTCCTTCTTGTCTCATTAATCTGTGATGCAGTAAGACAGCCTGGAGTCAAGAAGACTACACACGGACTCAAGAGACTCCCCTTCTAGGTGATCCAGAATATGTTTCTAAGTCCCAGAACTCACAGTCCCCTAGGCCATGCCCACAACCTAGTCTAACGCTGATCTAAGCTGATCATTCCATAGCAACCCACTTAATTCTCCCACCACTGTTACAAATTCTGTCACTAGATCTGTCCTGAGATGTCCTATTAATCCTGATTCAGGTCTTCACGCTCAAGAGCTTAGTTCAAGCATGAGTGTCGATTCTGCCCCCTCTGCCCCATGCCTAGACCCTGGCCTTTGGTTGCCTACCAGAGTCTTCCTTAAGATACACCTGCTAGAACTGAGCCCAGGTCTGGTCTGAGCCAATAGCTCAGAATGGCAGCATTGCTCTGCAGGTTCCCATGGAAAGAGGAGGGGACAGCTTCTGAGGGGCAACTTTAGAGCCACTTTACCTACTTCATTTTTTCAAAAAAAAATTACTGAGCACTTCGAACCTGCTGGGTGATGTTCTTGGAGCTGGAGATGCAGCAGGGAGCAAACTGACCAGGTGCCTGGCTTGCTGAAGTTTATCTTTCTGTACAGAGTCAGCAAATCAATCTGTAGACATCCTGCCTGATGCTGGGTGATAGGACAGAGGTGGTGCAGAGGAGACGTCATTCTGGATGGGTAGACAAGGATGGCCCTTCTAGAAGTGATGCTTGGCTACCAAGAGTAACCGTTGTGAATTTCTAAGAAGTTTTCTAGGCAGAGGAAACAGCAACCGCAAGGGCCCTGAGGTACAATAAAGGACACCTACATAGATAGTGGGGCTTCCTGGTGGATCAGTGGTAAAGAACTCTCCTGCCAATGCTGGAGATATGGGGTTGATCTCTGGGTCAGGAAGGTCCCCTGGAGAAGGAAACAGCAACCCACTCCAGTATTCTTGCCTGGAAAGTCCCAGGGACAAAGGAGATTGGTGGGTTACAGTCCAAGGGGTCCCAAGAGTCAGACATGACTTAGTGACTAAACAACAATGTATGGACAGTGCTAGAGCATGAAAAAGGAGGGGAAGATGCTATGGGGTCCTGTAAGGGCACTGGCTTTTTAAGTGTGATGGGCAAGCGTTTGAACCCAGTGACTTGAAGGAATAATTTGTTTTAAAAATCTCTCTGGCTAACAGAAAAGTTCTGGAGATGGACAGTGGTGATGACTGCACAACAATGTGAATGGACTTAAAGATGCTGAATTGTATACTCAGGGTTAAAGTGGAAAAGGTTATGTCATGTATATTTCATCACAATCCAAAAAAAGGGAGTATGTGAGAGAATGTGTGTGTGTGAGAGAGAGTGTGAGAGAGAGCGAGCGAGCATAGCTCATTCATTTTGGTCACTGTTTAAAAATCCCTCTGGTACTTAGGTAAGAGGATCATCTAGTTGTGGGAAGACCAGTTAAGAGTATTCATTCCATCTTCCCAACAATCCTGGCAAGTTTATGTGGTTATCTTCACGTGGCAGATGAGAAAACTAAGGCTCAGAAGGTTCAGTTACTTGTCCAATGCCTACCAGTAAGTGGCACTGTTTGGCTCCAGACTCAGCCCTGAAGACCCTGAAGTTAAAAGTTATATGGCTGTGCTCCTGGTCATGTGATCGAGACTTGTTTGAACCTGCTTTTCCACCTCTACCATTACACATACCAATTTATACCAAATCATGAGTCATTCAAATCACTCACGTTTGATATAAGCTGCTAAGCCACATTTTGCTCTGCCCTACTTGTGCCATAGGGTTTTGACAGGCTGACTTTTCTTATTCCTACGTTTTGCACACTCTCTCTCATTTTGTTTGCCTGATTCCTGCTTCGTGAAATGTGTTCCACTCTTTATTTGAGGTTGTATCTCTATTTATTTCTGTATTTGGTTGTGCTGGGTCTTCGCTATGGCACTCGATCTCTTAGTTGCACATGCAGGGTCTAGTTCCCTGAGCAGGGATTGAACCCGGGTCCCCTGCATTGGGAGCATGAAGTCTTAGCCACTGGATCACCAGGGAAGTCCCATATTTCTTTTTGAAAAGACCCAGCTCTAGCCTCAAAAGCAGACTGGAAAACTCCACTTCCTTCTGTTCTAAATACGCTTCCCTGTTTTCCTTCCATTCGCACTATGCTTAATTGAAATGAGCCCTTGGGAGCAAGGATACGGTGACCCTTACGGTAACACAGGACTGGGCACCAAGCAAGCACTCCTCTGACTTAACCAACAGTTTGATGTCCATTATAAGCCAGGGACTGCTCTAGCTCGGGAGATACAGCAGTGAACACAAAGGACAACAATTCCTGCCCTCATGGAGCTTATACTCACAGTAACACACAGAAGTAAAATTTATAGCACGTCAGTAGGTGATAACTGCTAATGAGAAAACTAAAGCTGGGAAGAGGAATGCTGGAGATGCAGCATTATATTTTTAAACAGGGTGGACAGGGCAGGTCTCACTGACAAGCTAGTATCTGAGCAGAATTATACGGAAGCGAGAGCATACACCATCTGGCTATTTGGGGGAACAGCTTTCCAGGTAGAGGAAACAGGCAGTGCAGGTGGGAGAAAGAACAAGTAGAGAGAGACCCAGAAAACTGGACTGGAGCCACAGGAGGGGCAAACTATAAGACCTCAGTGAGGTGGTGAGAACAAGATTGTACAAGGTTTTAGACTCTTCTGTGAGTTGGAAGCCACTGGATAGTTCTGAGCCAGGAGATATGATCTGATTTAATACATATTTACTGATTGCCAGAACTGATCCCAGGACCAGATAGGGGAGTTACAGGGTTAACTAAGGAAGGAACTAGGCTTCCTGGCGGCTCAGTGGTAAAGAATCCGCCTGCCAAGCAAGAGATGTGGGTTCAATCCCTTGGTTGGGAAGATCCTCTGGAGGAGGAAATGGCAACCTACTCCAGTACTCTTGCCTGGGAAATCCCACGGACAGAGGAGCCTGGCAGGCTATACAGTCCAGGCGGTCACAAAGTTGGACATGACTGACTGGACACAAGCGTGCACGCACATACACACACACAAAGGAAGGAAACTAATGGTTACTGAGTTTTGTCTGGGTGCCTGGCCCTATGCTACGTGCTTTAATATCATCACCACCTATATGACAAATAGGTTCTATTACATTAACACTCTAATCCATACTACCACTTCTTGCCTGGACCACTGTTAACAGCCTCTCATCCAGTCTTTCCCACACAATGGCGAGTCATTCTTTCAAACATAAATTACATAATGCCACACCCCCATTTCCCCATCCTAAAGCTGCTTTCCATACACTCAGAATAAAATCTAATCTCCACCATGGTCCATAAAGCCCAGTGTCTGTTCTGGCCTCCTGAAATGAACTCATCTCCTGCCCTACCCCTTTCTGATCATCCTTTCCAGGGCAGTCACTGCCACCCACATCTTGCTCATGATCAAGTAACCAGCTGGATTTCCTCTGAAGCACTTATTACCATATGAAATTATCTTGCTTGTTTTAAAAGATTTGTTTACATATTTACTGCTCCAAGGAACCTAGAACAGCTCTTGGCAATAGTACATACTCTATCTCACTGGTTAAATAAATAAATGAATGAAAGAGAAGGTACCTCATCCACAGTTACTTTCAGAGAAACTAGTCAAGTTAATAAATCAAACCTAAAATCTGTTTTCTTTGATTCATTCAAAACATCGACTGAGGACTTTATTATCTGTCAGGCATTGAGCCTAGGATATAGCAACAAACAAGACAAATGTAAACACATGGAGTTTACAGTCCAGAGTAGGGATTCTTGACATTTTTCTTCCATGGACTCCTCTGGCAGTCTGGTGAAGACAGCACACCCCTTCCCAAGCCTAAAACACATGGGGATACAGAGGAAACCCAATTATACTGAAATATAGGTAACACAACCACTAAGAAACATTTGTGATATATGTGGTTAATTAATGTATTAAATAATAGACTGATGATAATACAGTATTTTTATATAGTGATGAAAATGTTCTTAGTCTCTTCAAAATTTTTAATATAGTATTAAATTGTAGGTATTGCCAATTCTACTGCAGATATTGGTAATTCTACTGTGGTTTGTTGATTCCATTCATCACTAAGAAAATGGTGAATTACAGCTAGAGATTAGTGAAATAAAGATGTAATTTTTTCCAATCCAATTTGCACTGAGTTCTATCCATAGATCCCCTAGATTTCTGGTTAGAATCCCTGAACCCCAGTAGGGAAAGACTGGATGACTCTCTTTGTCTCTAGAGCTGAATTTAATTAAAATGTTTCTATAATATTTTGCAATATTAGAAACAGAAGTTCTTCCATGTGCACTATGAAAGTCAAGAGCATTGTGACTCATGTTTGAGGTCAGGTATTTATTCAGACTTTCTGGAAAGTCAAAACTTCAGGAACCAAAAGAAAACAAGAAAGGCAGTATCACCTTAATTAAAAAAAAAAAAAATCTACCAGACAGGGATTATGGAATCAAACATTCCACGAACTCAATTAAGGTTTAATTCTTTACCATTTATGAAAAAATAATTCCTCCCAAATTAACTTGAGCTCTTAGGTACAGAAACATGATTCACAGCTGCCTGTTTGTAAGTGTAAAAGTTATAGGCTTATTTTCATTTTTAAGAGTACTATTGAATTTTGAACAAGGAAAAGTACTTCAATATAGCATCTAGACATTTTTGACTTTCATTATTGGCCTGGAATAATTGTACCTGCTCTAGAATGAAAAGAAATTTCAGCTTCAATTTAGGGGAAAAAAAGTCACACAAAACACCATAGGATGGTCCATTCCAGAATTCTGGAAGAAGAAAAAGGTATAAATTATTTTATAATATAGTAGAAATTACAAGCAGCCCAAAGAGTACCCATTTTGCAATAATGAATAAGGAAAAGGTACAAAATCTTTCTTGGCTACCATATGACCACAGACTGGAGTATTAAGAGGTGGGGTATGGGAGCCAAATAAACAGGTAAATGCAGGAGATGATTTGAAATCTGCCCTTTAATCAGTGACACTAGTATCTTTTTTAAAATTCAGAAAGTAAATTGTTAGAATTCACTCTCAAAACAAGTAATTGTTTTCTTCACTTTGTAACATTAAAAAAATGACAATCTAGGAATGTCCCTGCTCTGAAGTAGAAAAGTACTTACTATATTCAAATCCTGATTAAAAATAGGGTTGACAGGACATTTTAGCTTAAAAAGAGCCTCTAAGAAACAGGTTTAATCAGAGTGTTTGAAGCATCTACTTCTTCCCAGATGGCGCTAGTGGTCAAGAACTCGCCTGTCAGTGCTGGAGACAGAGACGTGGGTTTGATCCCTGTGTCGGGAAGATCCCCTGGAGAAGGGACTGGCAACCCACTTCCGTATTCTTGCCTGGAGAATCCCCATGGACAGAGCCTGGCGGGCTACAGTCCAAGAGGTCGCAAAAAGTCATACACGACTGAAGTGACTTAACAGGCACATGCTCTTCTTCCCAGGGCCTCATTCCCCAAAATGACCTAGCGGTCGCTTCTCAATGTTATATCTGGCGAGTATTTCTCCAACAGTCAGAAGTGGGAAGCCAAGTTTACTTACACCTGTTCCCATCTGCAGACCTGGGGAACAGCCTATTTGTCGTTTAAGCGATAATCGAGGTATTTTAGTACATCAGAAACCCTATCACATTTCTCCATACTCCTTTCTGAACGCCAACTTAGGCTGTATCTCCAAAAAAACGCCACTGTTATATACCTACCATCAAGAAATGTTTGGCCCACTCTTCTCAGTTATGTTCCAAATTTAAAGTGAAAACACATGAAAAAAAAATCCCCGGACTATAATAAGCCTTACAATTTCTTCAACAATTATATTGAAGGCATAACGATTTAATCTCTCATTTAACTTAGTTATGAAATCTGTTGAGCGATGCGCTTAGGGACCACGCTTGCCTAAACGTGCCACCTTGGGCAACTTTCTTCAGGGGCACCTGCCTTGGTGCGGCTGATGGAGGTGGCGTCTGTTAGTGACCAGCGTCTCACCCTTCGTCCTGACTGCTGACTGTGAGGGAGACAAACAGGGTACACGAGAGAAGGGAGGGCCTGCCTTCATTTCTAGTGAGTCTCGGCGACCTCAAGTTAGGTTATGAGTCCCTAGAGTGCAGGACGGCGGAAAGCGAAATTAGGGACAAAGGAGACTTTACCACCTGGGGACCAAGCCTAAATTTGGAAGCGCAGCCATTTCCCCCGAAGGAAAGGCTAAGTTGAGGCCACAAGTTTACGTTCCTGCGCCCCTGGAGGTGCGCGTGGCTCAGCTTCCTCGGTGTCTCGGGACACTCCGCCCCTAGGGCCGCAGAGCAGACTCGTGCAGCTGCGGGCGGGCGGGCCGGGGTAACGCCGCCTCGGGGAATCGGCCTGGGCTTCCCAGATCCTGTCCGCGCCGGCCCCGTGCCCGCCTCTGCTGCCCCCTGCCGGCAGCTCGAACAAGGCGCCCCCGGCTCTCCTTGACTTGGCAACCAGGACTCGCGCCCGGGCACGGTTACCTCTTGGGAACATCAAAGGCCCGGCAGGCGGCCGGGCGCGGCGGCGCCCCTTCCTTGGTTTTTCCGTAGCGGATCAGGTCCTGGAAGAATGCGCAGCCCGGAAGCAGGCCGGGCGGCACGAGCTGCAGCAACAGGGTTAGTAGGAAGGTGGCAGCCAGCGTGAGCCAAAGGGCGCGCAGCGGGTTCAGCGCCGAGACCTCGGTCCCCGCCCACGTAGCCATAGCTGGCGAGCCCAGCAATCTAGCTCTCCCGGCCCCCGGAAGACCGTCTACTCGCGTGCGGCGCGCGGGCTCAGTCAGGCGGGACGTCGGGGCGCAGCGCGGGGCGGGGACGCGCTCGGCCCCGCCCTGGACACGCCCCCTAGGACGGAGGCCCCGCCCCGCCCCCGGGATCTCTGGTTAGGGTCAATTTGGTGCTCGCTGGTAGCAGTAGGTATACTATGTGAATCAGGGTTGCTTCGGTGGGACCCCGGAGATATGATTCAACAGTATGATTAAAAGCAGCGGAACGAACAAGGCCACATAACTGCAAGTCTTCGCTGCAGCATTGTTTTCATTGGAAGTGGAAACAATCCAGAATGTTCCATGTTAAGATATTTAGCTAAATTATGGTACAGTAACACATTGGAATATCATGCAGCCATTAAAATAATTATGGAGACTGTAAAAACACGGAAAGCTTTGTGATAACTGGAACTGTAGGTTAAGTGAAAAAAATCTAAAATGTAAAATGAAGAGCTATGATTGTGAACAACTATATTAATATGAATGTAGATTAAGAAGGCAGGTTACACACAAAAATGAATAGTTGTAGTAGAATGTTAGGAGAAGGCAATGGCACCCCATTCCAGTACTCTTGCCTGGAAAATCCCATGGGCGGAGGAGCCTGGAAGGCTGCAGTCCATGGGGTCGCTGAGGGTCAGACTCAACTGAGCGACTTCACTTTCACTTTTCACTTTCATACATTGGAGAAGGAAATGGCAACCCACTCCAGTGTTCTTGCCTTGAGAATCCCAGGGCCGGGGGAGCCTGGTGGGCTGCCGTCTATGGGGTCACACAGAGTCGGACACGACTGAAGTGACTTAGCAGTAGAATGTTAGGAATGTGTATAATTTAAGTAAAATAGAAAGTAAAGGCAATTGCAAATACAAAAATGAAAGTGGTAAAAATGTAAAAACTGCAGCCCTGTTCCTTCTAGAGTTCCACTCCTTAGAGGCAAAGTTTTTGACTCTATCTGTCATTTCTTATATTTATTTCCATGTAGTGACAGTGCTATTTTTATTGGCTCATCAGTTTTAAACAACATTGTTTTTGGTTAGGACAAATGAAACTTTAAGTCTTTTAGAAAATATTTTATTAAAGCTTTAAATGTGTCAGTTCCAAAAAAAAAAAAAAATAGCCCTGATAGCTCAGTTGGTAAAGAATCCACCTGCAATGTAGGAGACCCTGGTTTGATTCCTGGGTCGGGAAGATCTGCTGAAGAAGGGATTGGCTACCCACTCCATTATTCTTGGGCTTCCCTTCTGGTTCAGCTGGTAAAGAATCCACCTGCAATGCAGGAGACCTGGGTTTGATTCCTGTGTTGGGAAGATCCCCTGGAAAAGGGAATGGCAACCCACTCCAGTATTCTTGCCTGGGAAATCCCATGGACAGAGGATCCTGGTGGGCTACAGTCCATGGGGGTGGCAAAGTGTCAGACACGACTTAGCAACTAAGCAACAACTATTACATGATAGGCATTGTTTTGGACACTGAGGACAGAGAGGCTTACAGGATAATGTCCTTGCCTTTTTGGAGCTTCTTTCTTGAGATGGGGTGCAGGAGAGGGGTGGGAGAGGGGAGTGGCAGCCCACACCGGAGTGTGATACCGCATGTGTGTGTCAAATGAGCATCAGGGAACCGAGTGGGGAAGTTACTGTGTCCTGAACAGTCCTTTGGATTGTTAAATGTGCTAGCTTCTTGGAGTTTTGCTTCTTTGTGCAAGGACACTGCAGCCTGTACCAGTGACTTGAGAAATATGCGATAAAGGATGACCAAAATGGCCAGAAGGGACAGTGGGGTCTGTTTCATGACCTAGTGTTTCATCTGCAGGGGTCACCTTTTCATTATCTCTTCACTCTTCTTGGGTTGCAGGCATGTGTGCTAAGTTGCTTCAGTCTTGTCAGGCTCTTTGTGATCCCATGGAGTGTAGCCCGCCAGGCTCCTCTGTCCATAGAATTTCCCAGTACTGGAGTGGATTGCCATTTCCTTCTCCAGATGATCTTCCTATCCCAGGGGTTGAACCCACGTCTCCTGCTCCTCCTGACCTGGCAGGTAGATTCTTTACCACTGAGCCACCTGGGAAGCCCTTGTTCTTAGATTAACCCCGTAGAAATACTGCTAGGCTCTCTAGGACATCTTTCTAGACAATCTACCTGGAAGTTCATTGCAGGCACCAAGTTTCCTGAGTGGGAGACTCTCTTATAGTTACCTGATCAGATGAAAGATCACAAAGACAAGATGTGTGTGTGTGTGTGTGTGTGTGTGTGTGTGTGTGTGTGTGTGTGTGATGGAAACAAGAAAAATTGAAGCTGGAGGGAAAAATTATCCCTTATTTTCTGGTTTGGATTTTAATCAGAGTGCACAGCTCATATTCACACAAGCCCCTGTAGAGGGCAGTCGTGAACAGGAAGCTTTGAGTCAAACCTGACTGGGAGCATTTATAAATGCTTAAATCCTTACTGGAGTTATTTCAAAAGTGGAAAAACAGGCTAAAGCCTGTTAGAGACATCATTGCCAATAAATGTCAGTTTTTATCTTTCCTCGTTTAATTACCTGCACTATATAATCAACAGACCTCTGGCTTGGCCTGTGGTAAATGACAATGCCGTTTTTCCAGTTGTTTAGGCCAAAACCCTTGAACTCAAACTTGATTCTTCTCTTGCTAAATATGATCTGTCAGCAGATCCTGTTGGCTCTACTTTCAAAATATGAAACTAAAATTCAATCACCTTTGGAGTCAGTGCTTTCCTGAAGCCCTTAGCCAGCTCAATAAATAAGAAAAAGAAAGAAAAGGTCTACAGATTACAATGTAAGAAAGGAGCTGTCATTATTTGATGATGAAACTCCAACAGAGTCAGCAGATATTAGAACTAATAGGGTTTGGTAAGGTTGGATATAAAAATCAGTTTCTAAATATTGAACTTTTCTATTTCTGAACAAAAAAACAAAGTAAATGTTTTAAAGATAACATTTCAATGGCATAAACTATTATGTGTCAAGGAGTAACTCTAATAAAAGGTATGTAAGTCTTAAAAGAAAATAAAGTGTTATGATACTAAATAAGACATAGTTAAAAGGTGAGACATACTAAACTCAGATTGGAAGACTCAATATAGTTAAAATGACAATTCTTCTCAAACCAATGTGTGGAATAATAACTGTAGGTCCAATCAAGTCCCAGCTCTTTTTGGAATTTAAGAAGCTGACTCTAAAATTTATATGGAAGTAGGAAGGGCTAAATGGCAACCCACTCCAGTGTCCTTGCCTGGAGAATCCCAGGGGCTGCGGAGCCTGGTGGGCTGCTGTCTATGGGGTCGCACAGAGTCGGACGCGACAAGCGACTTAGTAGCAGCAGCAGCAGCAGGAAGGTTAAAGATGGCCAAGGGACTCTTGAAGATAAAATGATTGGAGGAGTCGCTTCAAGAAATATCAAGACCAAGAAGTGTTTTGTTTAATAGGTGTAGTAATTATGTCAGTGTAGTTGGAAGCAGGGATAGACAAAAAGGCAGTGGAGAGTAATGGAGAGTCCAGAAGCAGAACCTCCTCCCACTTCTCACACTCCATTTATATTTTCCCATTGCCCTTGGCTACTATATGCAATGCCATATGCATTCATTTCTTAACTTAGGGAGCACATTTGTACCTCCTGCTCCAGCTCAGTGCCTCTCCTGCCCTAAGGTCCAGCTTTGCCTTATGCCTTACATTCCATTCCCACATGTTGTGGGTTGAATAGTGTCCCACAACAATTTATATGTTGAAATCCTAGCCCCCAGTACCTCAGAATGGAATCTTATTTGGAAATCATGTTCATTCATTCAATACATTTTTCAAGCAAAAAGTGCTTTGTGTTACCAGGTGCCGTATTCCTCATCCGTTAAGAATAATCTGCTTCTCCCCGCCCTACAATAGGATATGTCTAAGAGTTTTTTTCTTGATTAATAGACTTAATTTTATTTTGGAGCAATGTTAGGTTTATAGAGAAATGTGAAGAAAGTATAGACAACTCCCATATACATCTTTATTTTGATGTATAGGATCTGTAGTGATATCCCTTCTTTGATATTAGTAATTTGTGTTCACTCTCCTTTTAGTTAGCTTGGCTAGAGGCTTATCCGGAGAAGGCGATGGCACACCTCTCCAGTACTCTTGCCTGGAAAATCCCAAGGATGGAGGAGCCTGGTAGGCTGCAGTCCATGGGGTCGCTGAGAGGCGGACACGACTGAGCGACTTCCCTTTCACTTTTCACTTTCATACATTGGAGAAGGAAATGGCAACCCACTCCAGTGTTCTTGCCTGGAGAATCCCAGGGATGGGGGAGCCTGGTGGGCTGCCGTCTATGGGGTCGCACAGAGTCAGACACGACTGAAGTGACTTAGCAGTAGTTAGCAGAGGCTTATCGGTGTTACTAAATTTTTCAAAGAACCAGGTTTTGATTTTGTCAATTTTTGCTGTTGTTTTCCTATTTTCAATTTCATTTATTTCTGCTCTAAGTCGTATTCTTTTTTTTTCTTTCTAGTATCAAAAGCACTTTTTTTTGGTTTAGCATTCTTTTTTTCTTTAACACCAAAAACATTTTGTTTTGGGGTATAGCCAATTAACAATGTTGTGATAGTTTCGGGTGAAGAGTGTAATTCTTATTATTTCTTTTCTTTTGCTTACTTTGTGCTTAATTTTCTCTTCTTTCTCTAGTTTTCTAAGGTAGGAGTTTAGATATTGATTTTAGATCTGTCTTTTCTTCTATGTATACATTCAATGATGTAAAATTCCTTCAAAGTTCTCCTTTTGCTGCTTCCCACAAATTTTGATAAATTATGTTATCATTTTCATTTAGTTCAAAATATTTAAAAATTTCTCTTGAGAGTTCTTCTTTGACCCATGTATTACTTATTATTTTGACCATGTATTATTTAGAAGTTTTTAATAGCCACATATTTTGCAAATTTCTAGTTATCTTTCTGTTATTGATTTCTAGATTAATTCTGTTGTATCTGAGAGCAAATGTATGATTCCTATTTTTAAAATTTTGTTAAGAGGTGTTTTATGGCCTCGAATGTGGTTTGCTTAGCAAATGTTCTGTGTGAGCTTGAGAAAAATGGAAATGGAGGAATGGAGAGATAGATGAGAGATGGAGAGATAGATCATGTTTCTCATTTTCCTGTTTTTGCAAATCTAGTGTTGTTAAGATGCTAATGTCTCCTTTATTGTTCTAATTATTCAATATAACCGCAGTTGAAATCCCGGGAAGAGTGTTGTGGAAATTGACAAGATGAATCTAAAATGTGGGTGGAAAACAAAGAACCTTAAACAGCCCAAGATAAGACTGAAGAAGACAAAAGGTAGAGGATTTCAGTGATCTTATTTCAAGACTTAATATAAAACTATAGTAATTAAGAGTGTAATACTGGTGTAAGGATACATAGACTTATGAAATAAAAATGATTCCATAAATAGACCAATTTATATTGGTTACTTGTTTTATGATGAAGGTGCCTCGCAATACAATGAAGAAAAAGAAGGGCTTTTCAGTAAGTAATGCTGAAATTATTGGGTATCCACGTAGGAAAAATATATTCTTGACCCTTACCTAATACCATACACAAAATTTAATCCAAATAATTCATAGACTTATTCTTCAAGAATAAGAGGAAATAAAGACTTTCTGGGACAAGTACAAATGGACAAAATTTGTCACCAGTAGACCTTCCTGGCAAGAAGTGTTAAAGCAATTCTTTATTTATTTATTTATTTTTTAATCTTTAATTCTTACATGTGTTCCCAAACATGAATCCCCTCCCACCTCCCTCCCCATAACATCTCTCTGGGTCATCCCCATGCACCAGCCCCAAGCATGCTGCATCCTGCGTCAGACATAGACTGGCGATTCGATTCTTACATGATAGTATACATGTTAGAATGCCATTCTCCCAAATCATCCCACCCTCTCCCTCTCCCTCTGAGTCCAAAAGTCCGTTATACACAGCTGTGTCTTTTTTCCTGTCTTGCATACAGGGTCGTCATTGCCATCTTTCTAAATTCCATATATATGTGTTAGTATACTGTATTGGTGTTTTTCTTTCTGGCTTACTTCACTCTGTATAATCGGCTCCAGTTTCATCCATCTCATCAGAACTGATTCAAATGAATTCTTTTTAATGGCTGAGTAATACTCCATTGTGTATATGTACCAAAGCTTTCTTATCCATTCATCTGCTGATGGACATCTAGGTTGTTTCCATGTCCTGGCTATTATAAACAGTGCTGTGATGAACATTGGGATACATGTGTCTCTTTCAATTCTGGTTTCCTCGGTGTGTATGCCCAGCAGTGGGGTTGCTGGGTCATAAGGTAGTTCTATTTGCAATTTTTAAGGAATCTCCACACTGTTCTCCATAGTGGCTGTACTAGTTTGCATTCCCACCAACAGTGTAGGAGGGTTCCCTTTTCTCCACACCCTCTCCAGCATTTATTGCTTGCAGATTTTTGGATCGCAGCCATTCTGACTGGTGTGAAGTGGTACCTCATTGTGGTTTTGATTTGCATTTCTCTGATAATGAGTGATGTTGAGCATCTTTTCATGTGTTTGTTAGCCATCTGTATGTCTTCTTTGGAGAAATGTCTATTTAGTTCTTTGGCCCATTTTTTTAATTGGGTCGTTTATTTTTCTGGAATTGAGTTGCATAAGTTGCTTGTATATTTTTGAGATTAGTTATTTGTCAGTTGCTTCATTTGCTATTGTTTTCTCCCATTCAGAAGGCTGTCTTTTCACCTTGCTTATAGTTTCCTTTGTTGTGCAGAAGCTTTTAATTTTAATTAGATCCCATTTGTTTATTTTTGCTTTTATTTCCAGAATTCTGGGAGGTGGATCATAGAGGATCCTGCTGTGATTTATGTCAGAGAGTGTTTTGCCTATGTTCTCCTCTAGGAGTTTTATAGTTTCTGGTCTTACATTTAGATCTTTAATCCATTTTGAGTTTATTTTTGTGTGCGGTGTTAGAAAGTGATCTAGTTTCATTCTTTTACAAGTGGTTGACCAGTTTTCCCAGCACCACTTGTTAAAGAGATTGTCTTTACTCCATTGTATATTCTTGCCCCCTTTGTCAAAGATAAGGTGTCCATATGTGTGTGGATTTATCTCTGGGCTTTCTATTTTGTTCCATTGATCTATATGTCTGTCTTTGTGCCAGTACCATACTGTTTTGATGACTGTGGCTTTGTAGTAGAGCCTGAAGTCAGGCAAGTTGATTCCTCCAGTTCCATTCTTATTTCTCAAGATTGCTTTGGCAATTCGAGGTTTTTGTATTCCATACAAATCTTGAAATTATTTGTTCTAGTTCTGTGAAAATATTGCTGGTAGCTTGATAGGGAAGCAATTCTTTACAAAGAAGGAAAGCAGTTTAAGTCAGAAACTTGAATCTACATAAAGAAAGGAAAATCATCAAAAGAGGATTAAGTGACGATAAAAAACTTCTGACCTGGTAAAATTTAGTTATTCTAAGAGTTTGTAGCTACCTTACAATTTTCTATGTTTGTATTATCTGTGAATAAGAAAAGTTTTACTTTTTCCTTCTCATCCAGATGGCTCGTACTTGTTTTTATGCCTTATGCACTGGGTGAAGCCTCTGGTACAATGTTGAAATGGAAGTGGTGAGAGAAAACATCTTGGCCTTGTTGCCGGACATTCTTGTCTCATTCCTGTTGTCAGGGCAAAGGAGTCAGTCTTTCATCATCAAATATAATATTATTAGTAGATTTTTACATGAATACCTTTTGTTAGTTTGAAAAACTCCCTTTTTCAAGTTTTATTAGCATTTTTAAAAGTCAGGAAAGGTACTGAGTGTTATATAATTTTAAGCCCTTATTGAGATAATCAATAACCTTTCCATTTACACCTGACCCTTGCACAGCACAGGGATTTAGGGATGCCAGCCCTAACCCTAATTTTCTGTGAGGCTGAAAATCCATGAATAGATAATTTATAGTCAGCCCATCTGTATACAGGGTTCCTCTGTATCTGCTGTTCCTGCATATTGAAGGATTCAACCAATTGCAGATTGTGTTGTACTGTAGTATTTGCTATTGAAAAAATCTGAGGATAAGTGGACCCCAGCAGTTCAAACCTGTGTTCGAGGATCAACCTGTATTCTCTTAATGTAATTAATTTCACCAATTTATGAAAAATATACTAACCTTACATATTTGGGGTAAGTCTCACCTGGTTACAGTTTGGCATATATAAATAAATAATAAATAATGGGTTTCATTTGCGAACATTTTGATAAGGATTTTTTCTTATGTCTTTTCTCTTGAGGGATACAGGTCTACAAGTCTTTTCTTGTAATGTCTTTGTCAAGTTTTGGTACCAGGGTCCTGTTAGTTCATAAAACAAGTTGGGAATTGTTCCTTCTTCCTCTAAACAATTGTGTAAGAATGGTTTACTTATTCATCAAATATTAATAGAGTTTACCAGTGATAACATTTGGGCCTAGGGTTTCTTTGGGACTGAAAGTTATGTTTACTTTTGTGTCAATTTAGGAAAAGAATTCATCCATTTCTTCAAAGTTTTATAGTTATTCAGAATAATTATATTTAATAATTTTAATTATTTACAATAATCTTGTATCCTTTTAAAAAATCAGCAGGGATCTATAGTGATGTCCTCTCTTTTCTGATATAGATAATATATACTTTCTTTCTTTACCAGTCTTGCTAGTGTTTTATTAATTTTATTAATGTTTTCAAAGAATGAACCATTGGATATGTTATTGGCCCTATTTTATATTTGTCTTCTATTTCATTGATTTTTGTTGTTGTTGTTCTTGTATTTCTTCCCTTGTTTCTAATTTCTTGGCCATAACTGTTAATTTTATTTTGACTTCTTAAGATGGAAACTTGGATCTTACTTAAAATCTTTTTTCCCCAAATGAGCATTTAAACTGTCAATTTCCCTCTTAAACACTGCTTTAGCTGTCTCCCACAAATTCTGATACATTGTTGTTCATTATTGTTTGGCTAAAAAATATTTTCCAATTTCCATTATGACTTCCTCCCTCAGTTCTTCAGTTATCTTTCTGTTACTGACTTCTGGCTTCATTCTGCTGTGGTCAGTGAACATTTTTATGTGGTTTCAATCTTTTGAAACGTGTTGAGACTTGCTTTATGTTCGCATACATAGCATTCTGTAAATGTTTAAGTATACTTGAGAAGAGCGTGTTCTATAGTAGTTGAACATAGTATTTCACAAATATCATTTCGATCAAATTGGTTGATAGTTTTTATTATATGGCAGACTTTTTAAAAAGTGCATTCTGGTTTAATCAGCACCATGACACTTATGAGGTGATATTAGCAACTATCTTATGGATGAGATGCCTGGCTTGTCTTTGGCAGAGGAGGTGACCTGGGTGTGTCTATAAAAGGACCATAGATATTAAAGTTGGCCCTACCCTTTACTCTCATACAGATAGCATGACAGGAGAGAAATGGCTATCTGTTTCCTAGGAAGGACTTATCGCTGTCTGGAATTTAACTCCCTTGACTTTGTTTCTGCAGCCTTTCAATGTCTTACAATATGATATTTGTTTTTGTTTCTATTTTTTTCTATTTGTTGTGGCAGGAGCCTGCTCCTACTATTTACAACCTAACCTAACACTAAATAGTGTATAAAGTTTCTCTGTAGCCTTCTATGGTGAAAATATATAAAGGTGAATTAAGAAAAAAAATATCTACCCACTGGCAGAAATAGATGAAAAAGGCTTGTATGTAGTAGCTTGGGCTTTGGATAGGAGGAAAAATATCAATTGTCTGCCTTCTAGGTGTTTCCTTCAGGTTCAATTTCCTGGTCACCAGTTCTGTCTTATCTTTAAGCTGTCTTTCTCAGCTGAGAAAATAATATAAAAATTGGTCTAAGCTTTTGATACTTGTGCCTGGTACATGCAGATGCCAAAACACTTGGAAGAAATTCTCCAAGAAAAAGAACTTGTACTAAAGATGAGTTCCTAAAAGGAGATAGAACTCATATGGAGGCAATCTACTATGAGCGACAGAAGTCAGGAATATAGAGCAGTAAGAAATTGAGATAATTGAACCACACTCTGAAAAACGTAAACATGTTTGCAGTGGTCAAAGACACAGTAGAAGGGATTAAAATCCTAGAAAAGAATGGTTAGGGAAAGACCAGACCAGTTTTATAGACCCAAATAGAACTTTTAGAAAAGGAAAAGAAGTGATTGAATAGCTAGCTAGAGATCACTGACAAGAAAACCTAGTGGCTAAATCTAGGGTAGATCCTCAGAAACCAGTAAAAATTGATAGAGATGGGGATGAAAGAAGATAAGAGCAAGGTGGAAGAAAGACAGCTAACATATAACCAAGGACGCCAGAAAGAAAGAAAAGAGAAAATGCAAAACAGATAAAGTTTGAAAAAGTAGTGTTTGAAAAAGTGTCCAAGTTGGTTAAAATTGTGAATCTTTGTATTTAAGAAACATAATGAAATAAACAGAATAAATAAAATTAGACATCTAGACACAGAAGTAAACGTGAATGTCAGAGACAAAACACACGTACACAATCTTAAATGCAATTGGAGATGTGATAGGAGAAAATTTCACTTATTGAGGTATGGGTAAGTCATTCTAGCCTATTTGTGATTTAACTTAAACTTTATGCTCACCAGAACAGCCTTTTTATGGCCTATCAGGTATACACTGTTAATCTGATTTAGCTTAAAGAAAAGAATGCGTTAAAAAAATAAAAATGGAGTAACTGTGGTTCAGGAATCCAGAAGGGAGCTGGGTGGCCATTGTGGATGTGATTTCAGCCACATTCTGCATCACTGAGAACCTGAATTTTATGAACTGTATCAGACTCAAAGACACCACCAACTATTCTCAAAATAATATCTGCTAAGCAGCCAGCATCTATGGTCTCAAAGTCTCTTCTCATTACTATGTAGCCATTCTGCACCCCACCCAATCCTTGCCTAACAAGCACCCTTATTTTTTTTAAACAGTGATAATTATAAGTCTTGACCAACAACTTATGTAATTTTGTGGGTTTTGCCTTTATAACCCTCCCCTTTTATAGTCTGGGGAACACAATTCAAGTGCTTCTTGAATCTGTGTCTCCTGGGCAATAGTTCTCAGTTTGGCTCAAATAAAACTCTTTTCTATTCCTGTTATAGTTTGGCTTATTGGTTATTTCCATAAACAGAAGGAAGACATTTACCTAGAAAAGTAATATTTAGACCAAAAACAGCAATAATAGAATCCAGAAATCAATGGAATCATATTTTAAATATTAAAACAAACTGATTGTCAATTAGAAACTATACAAAACAAACTGTCATCCAAAAATAAGAGTAAAAAGACTGAAGAAATATGATTTATCACTCAGAGAGTGTTTAAAAATACTTGAGCATGTCCTACAGGAGGAAGGAAATTGAACCCAGAAGGGAGGAGTGAGATGCAGTAAACAATGGTAAAGAATGTAATGAGCAAATATGAGTGTTAACTTAGATTACCAGGTAAGCACTGACTTCATAAAATAATAATAATATGACAAATTTGTAAGGTATAAAAGATAAAGTTGGGATAAAATACTATGTAACAATTAAAATGGGGTGAATTATACATTCTTTTAAGGTTTTGTACTTGGAAGAAGGATGAGAGCCATCATGTTTGACTTCAAGCCTCAAAAACAACAACAACAACAATGTGTTAACCAGTACAATAGAAATAGGATCCAAACCAGCCTATGTGGTGAGAGAATAAAGAAAATATACAATTGGCCAATAATTGCTTATTGTATTGAATCAAGAGATCCTTGGCATTGTTATCCATCAGGGTAATGCAAATCCAAGACTCCATGAGATGATTGTGATCAAAAAAATAATAAGTGTTGTGGAGAAATCAGAACCCTCATATACTACTAGTGGGAATGTGAAATGGAGCATCTACCTTGAAGAACAGCCTGGAAGTTCCCCACAAAGTTAAACGTAGAGGCACTCTTTGATCTAGCAGTTTTACTCCTTCGGTTATGCCCAAAGGATTGAAAGCATATATTTATACAAAAACTTGTACCTAAGTATTCATAGCAGCATCGTTCATTATTGCCAACGGTGGAAACAATCCCTGTGATTATCAGTTGATGAGTGGATAAACAAAATGAAGTACATCCTTACAATGGGATAATATTTGGCCATAAGAAGGAATGAAAGACTGATACATGCTCCAATATGGATGGGCCTTAAAAAAAAGTGTGCATGCTAACTGAAAGAAACCAATTCAAAAAGCCATACAGCAATACATTGAGATTTGAAGGGGGGCTAATTTATCATTCCCCTCTCCCTCTCATAGCCCCCAAAGGATAATCTTACTTAGAATTTGAGAACACTCTGTGGAAAATAAAAGAACTCAGAAACTGCTGAGCCTCCGAGTTTCAATTTCCTTTCCCAAAGTCATTAAGTAGGTAAGTCATTCTTTCCCCCTGGGAAGGAGTGAGTGATGGAGACTGGAGAAAGATGCCAGATATGGTTCTCCTATACTTTTTCTTCCTTTTTCTTCTTGGCAACCTTTGTCAACATTGCAGGGTACATTCATTCATTCATTCATTCACCAGATGATTATTAAGCACCCACCAAAGGGAAAATGCACGGTGAAAAATGTAAAGATTGTGCTGCAGCTTTAGGGAGCTAGCATTTTGTTTGGGGGAATGACAACACTAAATGTTTCAACAGTTAAATAGCACTCAGCCCCTTTCAGTACTGGATGTTCCAAAGCTCAGTCCTGCAATTCTTCTTGACTTCAATTTCCACTCACTCACTTGTTGACCTCATATCTCAGGACTGAAATAATGCCAAGGATTCCTGCCTCAATCTTTCTCTTGAGCTCTTGTCTAGTCTGTCTACTTTTAAAAAATGAGTATTTAAAAGCCATCTTAAAGTAATCTCTAAAATCAGTCTCTGCTGTCCCTCCCTCCACCTCTCCCCAACCAAATCTACTCACGTCTCAGTTTTCCCAGGAGCTGGTATCTCCATTGCTCAAAAAACTTGAGGTTTTGTCTTTTCATGAAACACATCTAATCCACTTGAAAATCTTGCTAGTTTTACCTTCAAAATGTATCTAGAATTTTATGCTATTTCATTATCTCTACCACTGTCATCCTGGCCAAAGTCACCATCATTTCTTGCCTGGATGATTATAATAATCTTCTAACTCCCGCTTCTGCCGTGACCTCTAAGGTCTGTTTCCAACACAGCAGCTAGAGTGAATCCTAAAGGTTAAGTCAGGTTGTGTCATATCATGTAAACCCTCTAGCGATTCTTCTTTGGGCTTAAAGGAACATCCAGAGTGCTTACAGTGGCGTCCAGTGTCCTCTGTGATCTGGCCCCTGCTCCCTCTCTGACTTCCTCTCCACCTATTCTTGCTCATGTCCATTTCCTTCCCTTCATATTGGATTCCACATTGCTCCTCAACCTGCTGAGCACGCTCCTGTCTTACGGCTTTTGCACTTTGTTCCATTTGAGCAGGTAGCTCGCCTTCAGATACCATCGTGGTTTCCTCTCTTGCTTCTTAAGGGTTTCCATTCAAAACTGAGAGACTACCCTTAATGTTCCCCACATCCCTCATTAAAATCTGATGTAATTTCATTACTTATGTGTTTATTGAGAACGAATGCTTCAGGAGGGCAGCAGCTGTTTGATTCCCCATGTTTCTAACTAGTGCCTTATGTCAGCATCTGGCATATAAATGCTCAGTGTATATTGTTGAATGAATGAATCATTTCATATCTGTCTGAGACATCAAAAAAGAAATGTTGTAAGGCAGTGCATACCTCATTATCAAATATGTAATATGTACATTTTGGTGATATTATGCTATATTAATTAATGATTCATATATTCTATATTAATATTAATTATAACATGATTAAATGTAATATTAATTATATATTAATTAATTTCTGATTTTTCCCATTGTAAGTTACTATAAGATATTGAATCTAGTTCCCTGTGCTATACAGTAGGACTTTGTTGTTTATTTTATATAAAGTAATATGTATCTGTTACTCCCAAGCTTCTAATTTATCCCTCCTCCTCTTTCCCCTTTGGTAACCTTGAGTTTATTTTCTATGTTATGAGTGTTTATGCTTTGCAGTCAGTATACCAGCAAATTTGGAAAACTCAGCAGTGGCCACAGGACTGGAAAAGTTCAGTTTTCATTCCAATCCCAAAGAAAGGCAATGCCAAAAAATGCTCAAACTATCGCACACTTGCACTCATCTCACACGCTAAGAGTCAGGCATGACTGAGCGACTTCATTTTCACTTTTCACTTTCATGCGTTGGAGAAGGAAATGTCAACTCACTCCAGTGTTCTTGCCTGGAGAATCCCAGGGACAGGGGAGCCTGGTGGGCTGCCGTCTGTGGGGTTGCACAGAGCCGGACACGACTGAAGTGACTTAGCAGCAGCACACGCTAATAAAGTAAAGCTCAAAATTCTCCAAGCCAAGCTTCAACAGTACATGAACTGTGAACTTCCAGATATTCAAGCTGGATTTAGAAAAGGTAGAGGAATCAGAGATCAAATTACCAACATCTGCTGGATCATGGAAAAAGCAAGAAAGTTCCAGAAGAACATCTATTTCTGCTTTATTGACTGTGTGGATCACAACAAACCATGGAGAGTTCTGAAAGAGATGGGTATACCAGTCCACCTGACCTGCCTCTTGAGAAATCTGTATGCAGGTCAGGAAGCAATAGTTAGAACTGGATATGGAACAACAGACTGGTTCCAAATAGAGAAAGGAGTATGTCAAGGAGTATGTATTGTCACCCTGCTTATTTAACCTATAAGCAGAGTACATCATGAGAAATGCTGGGCTGGATGAAGCACAAGCTGGAATCAAGATTGCTGGGAGAAATATCAATCACCTCAGATATGCAGATGACACCACCCTTATGGCAGAAAGCGAAGAAGGACCAAAGAGCCTCTTGATGAAAGTGAAAGAGAAGAGTGAAAAAGTTGGCTTAAAGCTCAACATTCAGAAAACGAAGATCATGGCATCCGGTCCCATCACTTCATGGGAAATAGATGGGAAACAGTGGAAACAGTGACAGACTTTATTTTTTAGGCTCCAAAATCATTGCAGATGGTGATTGCAGCCATGAAATTAAAAGACACTTACTCCTTGGAAGAAAAGCTATGACCAACCTAGACAAGCATATTAAAAAGCAGAGACATTATTTTGCCAAAAAGGTCCGTCTAGTCAAAGCTATGATTTTCTCAGTAGTCAAGTATGGATGTGAGAGTTGAAATGCAAAGAAAGCTGAGCACCAAAGAATTATTACTTTTGAACTGCGATGTTGGAGAAAACTCTTGGGAGTCACTTGGATTGCAAGGAGATCCAGTCAGTCAATCCTAAAGGAAATCAGTCCTGAATATTCATTGGAAGGGTTGATGGTGAAGCTGAAACTCCAACACTTTGGCCACCTGATATGAAGAACTGACTCGTTTGAAAAGACCCTGATGCTGGGAAAGATTGAGGGCAGGAGGAGAAGGGGATGACAGAGGATGAGATGGTTGGATGGCATCACCGACTCAATGGGCATGAGTTTGAGTAAACTCCGGGAGTTGGTGATGGACAGGGAGGCCCGGCGTGCTGCAGTCCATGGGGTTGCAGAGTCAGACATGACAGCAACTGAACTGACCTGAACTGAGTGTTTATGCTTTGTAAATAAGTTCATTTGTATCATTTTTATAGATTCCACATATAAGTGATATGATATTTGTCTTTCTTTTCCTAACTTAATTCACTTAATATGATAATCTCTAGGTCCATCCATGTTGGTGCTAATTGCCTATTATTTTTATTGTTATTACCACTCTAATAATTATATGCAACAGTCATCGGTTCATTATTATATATAACAGGCAAGATTGATGTCCTATTATTTTATTTAGGTTAATAACAAAACCTGACATGAGTAATGGGTAAAACATGAGGAAATGGGACAATTGAAAGGAAGAGAGTGGGAGTTAAACTTTCCTTCCTATATGACTTACATCATTTTTAAAAAGTCATTTCATTACCGTGTTTCCTATTCTAGTTAGTATATTCAATTCATATAGCGCAGAAATTTCCTAAGCCAAATCTATGTTTTCTAATTGACATACAAAAAAAGTAATTTCTTATGAGAAAAAACATTTTGGTCATACATGTGGTACACTGGAAATTGATTAGAGCTGATTAATCTGTCCTGCAAAAATCTTTACAGAAATGAGTGAAAATGTTTTAACAACTTCTGCTTCTTGGAATTACTTGCCAATATTATCTTATTTTACCTGGTACCTCCTCTTTCTATACGATGAATTATATTTTCATGATCAGAGTTAATATCTGTTTGAATTTTCTGTTAACAATGTGTTTAATTACAGAGGGCTTTTGGCATAAAAGCACTACTGATTTGGTCATAGTTCCTACTTAAGTGTTTTCTTAAATTTCTTTACATGGTTACACAATGTAAAGCAAGGAACACTTCCTGAGATAGAGAACCTAAGCAACAAAAACAAATATGTGCATTCAACACATTTATTCAGAGCTGTGAGCCAAACGTATTGTGAGGAACTGGACATTCAAAGAATGAATAAGACCCTCCTGCAAGGAGCTGTGTTACAAAACTGACTCAGTGACTGGAGTGCACATTACTGATTTCAAATTCTGACCTTTTTCATGTTATGGATGTTATTTGTAGGAATAGTTCTGGAAGCACAGGTTTTCTGCATTCTGATGTAGTGACTTAAAGCAGCTGACTTGCCCAAGGACTGAAGAATACCCTAGAATATCCCTGAGATCACCATCTGTTTTTTAAATATATTTGCAATAATGTTTTGGTTTTTGCTAGTGAAGCAGTAGTCTGTTTTAGTTTTACCCTATGAGATGGAAGGGTCTTCTGGATGTTGTAGTGTGGGGTGGGGTACTTGGCAGTTTCAAGACTGCTTGGGAATCAGGCTTTAGGTAACCATCTAGGGAACCATAAGCAAGTGACTCTAGGCCTCAGTTTGTGAAAATAGCTCAGTTATATCCAACTCTTTGCAACCCTATGGACTGTAGTCCACCAGGCTCCTCTGTCATGGGATTCTCTAGGCAAGAATACTGGAGTGGATGGCCACTCCCTTCTTCAGGGAATCTTCCCAAACCTGGGTCTCCTGCACTGCAGGCAGATTCTTTACCTTCTGAGCCGCCAGGGAAGATCCCTGGGTCTCAGTTTGCCCATTTTTAAAACAAGACAGCTGGATTGCATCAGCAAGTCTCAAAGTGAATATGCGTACCAGTCACCTGCGGATTTTGCTAAAATGCAAACTCCTATTCAGTAGTTTGGGGGTGGGGCCTGAGACTCTGCATATCTAACAGGCTCTCAGGTAGTGAACACCCCTGCTGCTGGACCATGGCCCACACTCTGAGTGGTCAGGGTGAGAGTAGCAATACCCAATTCAAAGATAAGGTGAGCCATATATGTAATTTTAAATGTCTAGAAGCACATTCGAAAGGTAAAAAAAAATAGGTGAGATTAATTTTAATGACATTTTATTTAATCTTACATAATCAAAACTATCTTTACATGTCATCAATATAAACATCATGAACGGAATATTTTACATTCTTTTTTCAACATTAACTCTGTGATATCTGGTGTGTATTTTACTTACGGCACATCTCAGTTTGGACTAGCCACATGTTTAGGTGCTCAATAGCCTTGTGTGTGCTGCTGTTTAAGACTGTATGGGACTAGAACATCTCTGCTGCCCGTTTCAGTGCTGGTAACATTCTTGTCTTCCTTACATTTCTTGACTCTTGCCTCCAGGTGGCGCTAACGTTCTTTGATTTGTCTTTGATTTTTTTTTTTTTTTTGCTACAGGAGCGCTCTACAAAAGGTCACTTAACATATTTATTTATTTATTTACTCATCTAGTTCCTTCTCTTAATTCATTCATCCCATAATATATGTTTACAGGCTATACTGATGGTTAGTGTATTATATTCTCTGAAACTTCATCCACTAACTAAGATGCAATAGAATTATTATTAAGTATGCCAAAGTGAATTAGAGAGGGAATGCTCAAAGTCATTCTTGGGGGGCATAGCTATTTAAGACTGATCACTGATTATATATTTTTAGATACGAGATGGTGACCAGCTATTTAAGAGAACTAATGTAGAAACAGGAAAATTGCTGACTAGTGTATAATAACTTTGTGACATGGTTGTTTTGTGAAAGGGAGGAAGGTTTCTCTCTTCCTTCAGTTTTATCTAATATAGGATGACTGATACTCCATAGGGTGATTTAGGTGTTGAATTTTCTGGAAGGGAAATGATGCTCATAAAAACCTTTATTTCAACTGTATAATTTTGTGTATATGCCAGGCATACTATAGAGATTACATTTTCTAGAAGAATAATTTTAATACTCAGACTTAGTTTTAAGAAGGTACGTCCAGGACTTCCCTGGTGATTCAGTGGCTGAGTCCATGCTGCGAATGCAGCGGGGCAGGATTCAATCCTTGGTCAGGGAACTAGATCCCACATGCCACAACTAAGAGTTAGCCTGCGGCAGCTAAGACCAAGTGCTCAGTCACGTTCAACTCTTTGTGATCCCATGGACTGTAGCTCGCCAGGCTCCTCTGTCCATGGAATTTTCCCAGCAAGACTACTGGAGTGGGTTGCCATTTCCTGCTCCAGGGGATCTTCCCGACCCAGGGATCGAACCCATGTCCTGTGTCTCCTGCATTGGCAGGTGGGTTCTTTACCACTGCACTGCCAGGTAAGCCCTAAGACCCAGCATGGCAAAAAACATCCAGGTTTTTTAAAGCTTGGTATTATTTCTTTTGTCTGCTTATGACTCTAATGTTAACTAAAATGTCAGGTATCATGAACAAGTAGTTTAAATGTGTTAACTCATCCTCACAGTAAACCAATGAGGTAGGTACTTTTATTGGAGAAGTCAATGGCACCCCACTCCAGTACTCTTGCCTGGAAAACCCCATGGACGGAGGAGCCTGGTATGCTGCAGTCCATGGGGTCGCTAAGAGTCGGGCACAACTTGAGCGACTTCACTTTCACGCATTGGAGAAGGAAATGGCAACCCACTCCAGTGTTCTTGCCTGTAGAATCCCAGGGACGGAGGAGCTTAGTGGGCTGCAGTCTATGGGGTCGCACAGAGTCGGACACGACTGAAGTGACTTAGCAGCTTAGCAGCAGGTACTTTTATTATCCCCACATTTCAAGTGAGGAAATGGATGCTCTAGAGATTAAATTGTTTGTCCTGGGAACATGACTATTAAGAAGAGACAGAGTGTGAACTCACATCCAGACTGTTGAACCCTCAAGTTCATTCCCTTAATTACCATACTGTATGGAGGAGTATACATATTCTCTTCCTCTGTCTTAAGCTGAATTTGCTGATCACTCTACAAAACAGTCAACAAAAACTACAGTCTGCTGCTGCTGCTAAGTCACTTCAGTCATGTCCGACTCTGTGCGACCCCATAGACGACAGCCCAACAGGCTCCCCCCGTCCCTGGGATTCTCCAGGCAAGAACACTGGAGTGGGTTGCCATTTCCTTCTCCAATAGTCTACAATGTCCAAATCTATAATATCCGTAATGTGCAGGAGATTGTCTTTTATGATGATAAGCCATACATGTTTAAAACAAAGTCAGAGGCCTAAAAGCTCAGCTATCTTTGATCTTAGTTCTCATTTGACTAGTAACTGTATATATACTGAGTAACCTGAAAACTGTTTTCTGTGAGACAGAGCAAATGGGGATCTCTTTCACGGTTAAATAGGTTGAATTCATGACATGATTCCATGATAACTCACATCACAAATATAAATTTCTCCCACTTAACCATTGTAAAAATATACTCATAATATTGTTTCCTATATGGACTTCTGAACAGTTTTTATCTGCTTTCTTTTTTCTTTTACTATTTATTTTTGACTATAAAAGTAAGAAAATTAATTGGAGTATAATTGCTTTACAATGTTGTGTTTCCGCTGTACAACAACACGAATCAGCTATGTGTGTACGTCTATTACCTCCCTCTTACCCACCTTGCCACCCCTCTATGTCATCACAGAGCACAGAGCTGAGCTTCCTGTGCTGTTCAGAAGCTCCCCACTAGCTAGCTTTTTTACTGGTGTGGTAGTATATTTATGACATTGCTTCTCTCTTCATTAGTCCCGCTCTCTTCTTTCCACATTGTGTCCACAAGTGCATTCTTTACGTCTGTGTCTCTATTCCTGCCCTGCAGGTAGGTTCATCAGGAACATTTTTCTAGCTTTCATTTGTATGCGTTAATATATGATACTTGTTTTTATGTGCTTTCTTTTTGATGCATATAATATTGATACAAAATTGTGTGTGTATGTGACAGAGAAAGAGAGAGAGATACAGAATTGAGTTCAAATCCTTGCTTTGCCACCCTCTGGCTCTGTTATCTTGGGCAGCTTGGAAAACTGTCTTGGGATGTCAGTTTCTCCAACTGAAAATCGGGGTTGATATATTTTTTCTGAGGATTAAATGAGATGGTATATGCAAAGTCTCTAGCATATATAGCATATACTCCAGTTAACACTCAGCAATATTCATTTTGTAGAATGATGAGATAGAGATATTGGTAAGGTACATCCATACCTGTTTACTTTTTAGAGGAACTTGATATCTGCCAACAAATGGAATCAGAAAGCTGAGGCTACATCCCAGGCAAAGAAAGTCTACTCCCCTCAATTCCCCCAAATTCTCAATTTTTTTGATGAAATTGGGCCAATTTTATCTAATTTATGCAGCAAACTGCTTTCCTTCGTTACTTTGCCTTGGCAGTGAAAACCAGTCTCTTAAGTCATTTTGTTGAAGAGCTTATGAAGACATTACGGTATTTGGCTCCCTATCTTATCCAAGTTCCCTGGATGAAAAATTTCTTTCCTTCCCATCTTCAGACAAAGGATTTATAACTACTTTAGCATATTACTGAAGCAAAGAGACACTTAACGGAAACGTGACTCTGGGCTGACTTTTTATACGTCCCATTTGGATGTATTGGATGCGTTGCTTCAAGTTCACAGGTGGAAAAAATACATTGTTTTAAAAATGTCAACATTTCCTCATATATGAGGAATTATTTTCTTTCCATTTTGTTTTTTCTTTTCTCTCTTCTCTTTCTTCTTCTTCCTGCTCCTCCTTTGTGTGTGTAACTGCATAAAGAACATACAAATCTTGAAACATTTCACTGGATTCTTGAAAACCAGCTCAAATAATTTTTCCTCCTTATATATGCTCTTTCGTTGCTGGTCAGGAACATAGCCACCTAAGCCAAGTGGTCACAGCTCACTTCACACATATGGACAAGAAAGATCTGTTTTAATTCTCTGAAGAGTCAGAGATAGTCTGCTCCTGACACTGGAAGGGGATTTTGGAAAAAACGATTCATGGATAGAACATGATCTCAGAATATTCTCCAAGGACTCAGAAGGTACCCAAACAAATATGGAGTATAAAAAGTTTCCTGTGTCATGTGTATGGGAAAGGAGTGGAGGGCTGGAGAGAGAAGGAAAACTTTATCAAGGAGAAAAGCAGACAATAACCAGACATGAATGATATCTTCAAATGGATAAGGGAGATTTGAGCGTGCTGATTAGATTATATCCAAGGTTGAACTGAGAGAGGATTTTCCCACAAAGGAAGCTGGGATCTGCTGTCTTTTCTGTGGAGGAGCTGTGAAGTAGATAGTGACGTGAGGAGGATTGGTGGTGGGAGACAATCCAGGCACGGTTTCCCTTAGCTCCTACCCCGCCCTTAGCCTGACGTGACTGCATGGCTGAGAGTGAGGTGCAGAGAGGCAGAGGAAGTAGTACAGGCTTAGTAACCACAGGAGAAGGAATGTGAATCCCAGTTCATCCCTAAGTGAGCCTGGCAAGTGAGTCAGCTGTGCAGGGCCTCAATTTCCCCCTCTGGAAATGCAAATAATATCTATCCCAATAACCCAAGCAAGTTGTGAGAATCACCTTAGAGGATGCAGGGGAAAGTGCTGCACGGATTATCAAGTGTTGCAAATGTAGCCTAGTGATAACAATGACCCACAAAACCAATGAAGCTTATGTCTGTGGGTTTCTGCAGATATGAGGTTCAGGTTTGCTGATGAAGTCTCCTTCCCTTCTTCTCTTGGTCAGATGACAGATGGAAGGACTTGGTTGGTCTCCATCAGATGGAATTCATCATATTACAACAGAGAAGAGCTAGACAGCACCTTGCCCTCAGGCTGTCTTGCCTTATAGCTCCAGTCAGAAGTTTCCTTATTCCCTCTGTGTGCCAGACCCCAAGCTAGACAACTCACCTACGCTTTCTTATTCTCTGGTTTGCAGGGAGGAAATGGAGGATCCAGTAATGAAGACACTTACTCAGGGTGACACAGCTGTTAAACAGCTGCTGCTGCT
This sequence comes from Ovis aries, assembly GCF_016772045.2. Taxonomy (NCBI): domain Eukaryota; kingdom Metazoa; phylum Chordata; class Mammalia; order Artiodactyla; family Bovidae; genus Ovis; species Ovis aries. Next base: position 71,487,692 of record NC_056059.1, on the reverse strand, counting down.
GCTGCTAAGTCGCTTCAGTCTAGTGTCCAAGTCCGCGCGACCCTATAGACGGCAGCCCACCAGGCTCCCCCGTCCCTGCGATTCTCCAGGCAAGGACACTGGAGTGGGTTGCCATTTCCTTCTCAAATGTATGAAAGTGAAAATTGAAAGTGAAGTCACTCAGTCATGTCTGACTCGTAGTGACCCCATGGACTGCAGCCCACCAGGCTCCTCCGTCCATGGGATTCTCCAAGGAAGAGTACTGGAGTGGGGTGCCATTGCCTTCTGTTAAACAGCAGGGCCGGGATTCTAAGGCAGGAGCCCTTTTTCCTAGTTTTCCTCATCTTACCCGCCCCCCTTCCTCCTTTTCCTCCGTCTCTCCTGCTTATTATCCTTCTCTCTTCAGCTCCCTCTTTTCTCCCCTTCCCCAGTTCTTTTTCTTGAGGTATGAAGCTTTCTTTACTAAATAAACACAAGAAACTTAAAAAGGAATGAAAACACAGGTGAGGAGGAGTCCAAACTCTGCTAAATGTGGCTTTTTGCAGTCTTCAGGAAAAGCACTAAAGAAATAAACTCTTTATTCCTGTCTCTGTAAGAGCTTCTTTATTAAAAAATATCATTTCCACTAATTTCACGGGAAATACACAGATAGATTTTTATTGTAAATTTAAAGTTGAACATTACAGATCAAGTTAAAATCTCTTTGACTCCTTTTATTCTATTTGCTACCCCATACATAAATATTATTACCATCTAGTATGAAAATGAATGTGTTTGTTGTTCGGTTGTGTCTGGCTCTTTGTGACCCCATGGACTGTAGCCTGCCAGGCTCCTCTGTCCATGGGATTCTCCAGGCAAAAATACCGGAGTGGATTACCGTTCCCTTCTCCAGGGGATCTTCCCGACCCAGGGATCAAACCCAGGTCTCCTAAATTGCCAGATTCTTTACCATCTGAGCCACTAGGAAGCCCCTTCATTTTAGTATATATTTTTCTAAAATGGATAAAGTTAATTTTATATACAAATTATTTTAAATTATCTTTACTAATTTTAAATATAAAAATTAATTTCATGTTTATGTATCTTATATATGACTTTAAATTATATTTTGCTAAAATTAAATTAAAAATTTACCTATATATATTTAGCTGCAAATGTGTATGTATTTTTATGTGAGTGGAGTCAGTTGTACTTATTATTTTATACCTTGTTTTAAAAGTTTTTATTCAATAACTTATTTTGGAAATATTCCTATGTCAGACATGTTTTTGCCTCTTTCTTTTGCTGTCATTGTGTTGTTGCAAAGTCATGCTCAACTCTTTGTGACCCCATGGACTGTAGACTGCCAGGCTCTTCTGTTCATGGGATTTCCCAGGCAACAATACTGGAGTGGGTTGCCATTTCCTTCTCCAGGGGATCTTCTGGATCCAGGGATAGAACCTGCATCTCTTGCGTCTCCTGCAAGTGGATCTTTACCATGAGTGCCACCTGGGAAGCCCTATGTCTGGACATGTGTATCTACTTCTTTCTTTTACTGAAGTATAATTAGTTTACAATACTGTGTTAGTTTCAGGTGTTGCCTCATTCCTCGACTGTTTCATAGTGTGAAACGTTGGTAGTTTAAGTACTTTGCTCCTGATGGTCTTCTAGGTGGTTTCCATTCTGTTGGAAACAACGTTCCAATGAACAATCTTGTACTCATACGTGAGTGTTTCTTTATGGTAGATAGTACGGTGTATGAATCTGGATGGCATGAAATTGTTTGATTGGCTTCTATCCTCCATCTAACCCCTGTTCACAAAAGGTGGTCAGCTAGGGACTTCCCTGGTGGCCCGGTGGCTAAGATTCCACATTCCCAATGCAGGGGGCCAGGGTTCAATCCCTGGTCAGAGAACTAGAACCCACAAGGCCCCAACTAAAAGTTTGCATGTTGCAACGGAGATCAAAGATGGAAGATCATGAGTGCTGCCACCAAGACCCAGTGCACCAAATAAATAGATATTCTTTTATTTATTATTTTTTTTTTTTTAGTTTTTTATTTTTTAAATTTTAAAATCTTTAATTCTTACATGCATTCCCAAACATGAACCCCCCTCCCACCTCCCTCCCCATAACATCTTTCTGGGTCATCCCCATGCACCAGCCCCAAGCATGCTGCATCCTGCTTCAGACATAGACTGGCGATTCAATTCACATGATAGTATACATGTTAGAATGTCATTCTCCCAAATCATCCCACCCTCTCCCTCTCCCTCTGAGTCCAAAAGTCCGTTATACACATCTGTGTCTCTTTCCCTGTCTTGCATACAGGGTCGTCATTGCCATCTTCCTAAATTCCATATATATGTGTTAGTATACTGTATTGGTGTTTTTCTTTCTGGCTTACTTCACTCTGTATAATCGGCTCCAGTTTCATCCATCTCATCAGAACTGATTCAAATGAATTCTTTTTAACGGCTGAGTAATACTCCATTGTGTATATGTACCACAGCTTTCTTATCCATTCGTCTGCTGATGGACATCTAGGTTGTTTCCATGTCCTGGCTATTATAAACAGTGCTGCGATGAACATTGGGGTACATGTGTCTCTTTCAATTCTGGTTTCCTCGGTGTGTATGCCCAGAAGTGGGATTGCTGGGTCATAAGGTAGTTCTATTTGCAATTTTTTAAGGAATCTCCACACTGTTCTCCATAGTGGCTGTACTAGTTTGCATTCCCACCAACAGTGTAGGAGGGTTCCCTTTCTCCACACCCTCTCCAGCATTTATTGCTTGCAGATTTTTGGATCGCAGCCATTCTGACTGGTGTGAAGTGGTACCTCATTGTGGTTTTGATTTGCATTTCTCTAATAATGAGTGATGTTGAGCATCTTTTCATGTGTTTGTTAGCCATCCGTATGTCTTCTTTGGAGAAATGTCTATTTAGTTCTTTGGCCCATTTTTTGATTGGGTCGTTTATTTTTCTGGAGTTGAGCTGCAGAAGTTGCTTGTATATTTTTGAGATTAGTTGTTTGTCAGTTGCTTCATTTGCTATTATTTTCTCCCATTCAGATGGCTGTCTTTTCACCTTACTTATATTTTCCTTTGTTGTGCAGAAGCTTTTAATTTTAATTAGATCCCATTTGTTTATTTTTGCTTTTATTTCCAGCATTCTGGGAGGTGGATCATAGAGGATCCTGCTATGATTTATGTCTGAGAGTGTTTTGCCTATGTTCTCCTCTAGGAGTTTTATAGTTTCTGATCTTACATTTAGATCTTTAATCCATTTTGAGTTTATTTTTGTGTGCGGTGTTAGAAAGTGATCTAGTTTCATTCTTTTACAAGTGGTTGACCAGTTTTCCCAGCACCACTTGTTAAAGAGATTGTCTTTACTCCATTGTATATTCTTGCCTCCTTTGTCAAAGATAAGGTGTCCATATGTGTGTGGATTTATCTCTGGGCTTTCTATTTTGTTCCATTGATCTATATGTCTGTCTTTGTGCCAGTACCATACTGTCTTGATGACTGTGGCTTTGTAGTAGAGTCTGAAGTCAGGCAAGTTGATTCCTCCAGTTCCATTCTTCTTTCTCAAGATTGCTTTGGCTATTCGAGGTTTTTTGTATTTCCATACAAAGCTTGAAATTATTTGTTCTAGTTCTGTGAAAAATGTGGCTGGTAGCTTGATAGGGATTGCATTGAATTTGTAAATTGCTTTGGGTAGTATACTCATTTTCACTATATTGATTCTTCCAATCCATGAACATGGTATATTTCTCCATCTATTAGTGTCCTCTTTGATTTCTTTCATCAGTGTTTTATAGTTTTCTATATATAGGTCCTTAGTTTCTTTAGGTAGATATATTCCTAAGTATTTTATTCTTTTCGTTGCAATGGTGAATGGAATTGTTTCCTTAATTTCTTTTTCTACTTTCTCATTATTCGTGTATAGGAATGCAAGGGATTTCTGTGTGTTGATTTTATATCCTGCAACTTTACTATATTCATTGATGAGCTCTAGTAATTTTCTGGTGGAGTCTTTAGGGTTTTCTATGTAGAGGATCATGTCATCTGCAAACAGTGAGAGTTTTACTTCTTCTTTTCCAATTTGGATTCCTTTTATTTCTTTTTCTGCTCTGATTGCTGTGGCCAAAACTTCCAGAACTATGTTGAATAGTAGCGGTGAAAGTGAAAAACTATTAAAAATTCCAACATATGGAGGTTGAACAACACACTTCTGAATAACCAACAAATCACAGAAGAAATCAAAAAAGAAATCAAAATATGCATAGAAACTAATGAAAATGAAAACACAACAACCCAAAACCTGTGGGACACTATAAAAGCAGTGCTAAGAGGAAAGTTCATAGCAATACAGGCATACCTCAAGAAACAAGAAAAAAGTCAAATAAATAACCTAACTCTACAACTAAAGCAACTAGAAAAGGAAGAGTTGGAGAACCCCAGAGTTAGTAGAAGGAAAGAAATCTTAAAAATTAGGGCAGAAATAAATGCAAAAGAAACAAAAGAGACCATAGCAAAAATCAACAAAGCCAAAAGCTGGTTCTTTGAAAGGATAAATAAAATTGACAAACCATTAGCCAGACTCATCAAGAAGCAAAGAGAGAAAAATCAAATCAATAAAATTAGAAATGAAAATGGAGAGATCACAACAGACAACACAGAAATACAAAGGATCATAAGAGACTACTATCAGCAGTTGTATGCCAATAAAATGGACAACGTGGAAGAAATGGACAAATTCTTAGAAAAGTACAATTTTCCAAAACTGAACCAGGAAGAAATAGAAAATCTTAACAGACCCATCACAAGCACGGAAATTGATAATGTAATCAGAAATCTTCCAGCAAACAAAAGCCCAGGTCCAGATGGCTTCACAGCTGAATTCTACCAAAAATTTCGAGAAGAGCTAACACCTATCCTCCTCAAACTCTTCCAGAAAATTGCAGAGGAAGGTAAACTTCCAAACTCATTCTATGAGGCCACCATCACCCTAATACCAAAACCTGACAAAGATGTCACGAAAAAAGAAAACTACAGGCCAATATCTCTGATGAACATAGATGCAAAAATCCTCAACAAAATTCTAGCAATCAGAATCCAACAACACATTAAAAAGATCATACACCATGACCAAGTGGGCTTTATCCCAGGGATGCAAGGATTCTTCAATATCCGCAAATCAATCAATGTAATTCACCACATTAACAAATTGAAAAATAAAAACCATATGATTATCTCAATAGATGCAGAGAAGGCCTTTGACAAAATTCAACATCCATTTATGATAAAAACTCTCCAGAAAGCAGGAATAGAAGGAACATACCTCAACATAATAAAAGCTATCTATGACAAACCCACAGCGAACATTATCCTCAATGGTGAAAAATTGAAAGCATTTCCCCTAAAGTCAGGAACAAGATATTCTTTTAAAAAAGGTAGTCAACTATAAACCCCTTACCATGATCACTTGGCATTCTCACATTTCAGCAACTGTCAGTTTTGTATCATCTTTATTTTTGTGCTTTTGTGATATAACAGACTGACTCAAAAATGTTGTTTGCATCAATCTGATAATAAACAACCCTGCCCTTGACGTGGTTGAGGTATGTGTGCAGATAAGGAATTAACAGTGTCATCCAAGTTGCCCTCTCAAGTGGCTGTAAACTATTAATAACTTATACTCCTGCCAGCACTGTCCAAAAAGACTCTATTCCTAAATCTTCACCAACACCTGATATTTTCAAACAAACATTTTGCCAGTCTAATGGGATGGGTTAAAACGTTGTTTTATTGTTGCTTTAATTTGCATTTTCACCCTGATTTCCTTTGTATGACAGAAATGTCCTCCTTAGGGAACTTTTACATCCTCATTAAACAATGGGGAACCCCTTCCCCCAGATCTCTTCCATCCCAGCACCCCTAGATACGGGCAAGAGGAAGTGGTGTGGCCCACGTTCCACACACAACCTCCTCTCCCCCAGAGCTCTGGACTCTATCCTGGAAATTCTGGGAACATCCCAGTCCAGCCCTGTACTATTAGGCTATGTTTAGAAGTTCTTCAGAGATGCTGTGAAATGACCACATGCTCACTTTCTCCTTGTTGTTCCTTTACTTTTTGTATTTTATGCCAAGATGTCAATTATTTTTCAATGTGGAGATTTGCCTTTGGTGTTTTAACTATACATATATATTTATGTATTGTTTATGTATTGATTATGCTATTGATTGGAGAAGGTGATGGCATCCCACTCCAGTACTCTTGCCTGGAGAATCCCATGGACAGAGGAGCCTGGTAGGCTACAGTCCATGGGGTCTCGAAGAG